>NC_052945.1:30681899-31003982 GCF_013358895.1 Oreochromis aureus | reverse complement strand
TATATGACCAAGACCAAAACTGTGGTATTTTGTAAATATAATAATAAACGCAAATTCACTGTGTAATTGAGTAACTTTATTAGCACCGTCCTCCTGAAATGTGCCAACAACATTGAGAGTAACGTCCTCCTCTCTGCCCCTAATGCTCTCTGGTCGCTATGGTAATGCATAAATATTTCTTTCAAAATAAAAACTACAACACGGGAAAAGACCGAGGGAAACTGAGTTAATGATGAAAACCCTGAAAACCATCAATTTTACACCCAAGCCTCAACTAGCGGCCCGGTACCAAACGACTCACGGACCGATCCGTGGCCCGGGGGTTGGGGACCGCTGCTCGAAATGGTGCCAAAACTGAATCCAACTTTTAAAAACATGGCTTTCTTCAGACTTCCAATCCTTTAAATAGCTGAAATTTCATGCTTGAAGCCACCTTGACGCTTGTGCACCTCTCATCCATTTACACAGTAAACAAACACTGAGTATTATTTGGTAAGGTTGACATCACACATCAGCATGACCACAAACGGTGAAGGATTTTTCAATGTTTGGGGTGGGTTTGTGGTTTTAAATGACACACAGTTGTCACTGAATTTTCACAGAATCATTTCACAAGACAGGCTATGATGTCATGTACACAGGGTATGGGAAGGAAAGAATGTACCCTTTCACTCATTTTCACTTCCTTTTTAATCATCAGCTCTTCATAGTCAACACACATCCATCTAAAATCTTTTTTCTTTTTTTTTTTTTATTTCAGAAGAAATGCCAAAAACAGCCATTTGATTTTTACCTGATGATCCTCGGAATTCTGAACCTCAATACCAAATCTTTCCGCACTTAATGTGACTTTGGGTTGATTCCAAGTGTGCAGCAAGCTTTGATGGCGTTGTCAGCAACAACAAAAAAAAGTCTAGAAGATGAAAGGCTTTTTCAGAGGAAAACCGCATTGGATTTCCAGTAAAGTATGCATCTGAGGATGAGAAAAGGGGAACCGTCTGCAAACTGAGGACATCAATTTAGCTCCATTACTAAGCTGCTGTATTTTATTTTTTTTTTTTATTTATCATCAGTGTAGACAACTTAGTTCGTTTGCACAGCACAGGCAGGACTCGTATCAGGCCTAAATGTTAGTTCTGGTTCAAAATGGATTACCTGAAATTAAGAAACCTTCAGATTTTGGGGGTTTTGGGAACAGAAAAAATGTATCTTAGGCTTGTATCTAAGCTTAAATGAAACCCAACTCACAAAAGGATAAAACCCTGGGAAGTTTCCTTTTGAAAAGTCAAAAAGATGTCGACTTTATCCACTTAACAATATTTCTGTTTTGCTGGTAATGAAAAGAATGCGTCAACATTTTTCGAATGGGGCAAAAACACGACGATGAACCGAGCCTCACAGTGGTAACTTATTGTGGGAGTTTTCACAATAAGTGCACAATCTTGTTAGAACAGAGTTAAATATTAAATATTATTAAATATTAAATGTTTGGATCCCTAAAATACTCAGTTTACATGAACAAGCAAACGTGACAGTAGGGGCGGTTGAGGATGCATTGAGAAACCTTGATTTCCCTGGGCTTCTCGGGAAATCAATCTTTTTGATTAAAGGACATTATAATGTTTGGACTGAGTCTTTTCAGACAGAAAGACGAGACATGATTTGAAAACATAACCTCTGACAGGAAAAAACAATGACACAACATTTGTTCCTGTTTTTTCTGAGAATGTTTAGATTCGTCTGATTCACTTTATGCAAAGATGCATTTAAGCATTTTCTGACAGTACTTGGATTTTGGAACGAGAACTCGGTCCTGTTTTAAAGCAGTCTGTCATGCCCTCCAGTTCATGGAGTTGAAACTAGATGTGCACTGTTTAAGGCCTATTCAGTTTTTCATCATGTGGCCTTGACGTGACATACTTTTTGTTACTCAGTCCGGTCCCTGGCCAAAATGTTCCTCAGATGAGCCTCTGGTTTTGCAGAATGCACTCATTGTGCAGTCAGACTGGAATTCGGGACATTCAGATTTGTGAGTGGGTTAATGCCTCACACGTTGTGTCCTTTTCCCCGAGCTTTTAATGTGTGTTTTGGTGGCAAGATTGTATAGATGGGTTTAATGGTTTTTAAGAAGGGGCCACATGAATGTTGGGACCCAAGGACCCTTGAAATGAAATTGAAATTAATGTATGAGATCAGTGTCTATAAATATTTTGTTCTTTTTATTTTGAAACTCGCTAAAAATCCCTTGTTCATTCTAAAGAGGGTTTGACTTCTCACTTCTCTGTCCATGTTCTCTTTCTGCCTTCTTCTGTCTCTGTGGTTTTATTTATGTACCCAGTAACACGTTTGTCTGCTTTTTACACTTCCCTTTCACTTCTCAATACTTACTTTTTCTTTTCTTTTTTTTCCTTACCAGGACTCTCACAGGTTTGGAATTCAGATAAGTAAGGCTATGCAGGACATCATGGCTCTTCTCTCAGCTGACCCCAAAACCTCTTCGTCATCCAAAGGCAGAGGCCATCCGCAGACCAAGAAGCTCGAGTAAAAACAAATGTCGGCCGACTATTTCCTTAATGATTCCGAACCCACAATGTTCAAGCACAGCTCAACGAGACATTAATTGACGGAGGGAAAGTCGGGGCCAAACAACAGAGAGCTTGTTTCGTAGATCCAGATCTTTCGTCTTCTGCGGTCTTTAGACACAACAAACATTAACAGCAGCCTTTTACAGGCCAACAGATTAACATAACTACTGTTGTTGTCCTTTTTTTAAAACCTCCCACTCAGTGACAAAAGATAAGCCACGACGCTCCCGTACCTCATCCATTCGGAAGCCTCTTGTGCATCAGCACTAAACACACAAACCTTCTTGTATTCTGAACTTTAAAAATTCAACTTTTTAAAGTTACATTTCTCACAGTTTTCTGTGAGAATATGAAAATCTGTGATCAGCAAAATATATATTTATATGTTGGAAAAAATGAGGGCAGATGTCATCACTTGAGGAGGAAATCTTTGGAGGCAGAGAAAGTGAGACAAATGTCCCTGATAATCGGCGGAAAGCATTAAGACGCCTTTAATCTCACTCAAAGTGAAGAGCGCACTGACACCATTCATTGCAATATGATGTTGGAGGTTACTGTGCATGTTGAAGGGCTTTGTTAAAGTCAGTGGACACCGGAAAGGAAAAAGGAAGTTCTGGCCAAACTGCACTCATTTATTTCTTTATTTGCGGTTGGTTTATCAGCTGGGAGTGAAGGTGAAAGCCTAAGTCTAGTCTCCATAAACCTGGTGGAATTGTTTGATCACCTGATCTCCAGATAAGAGCAGTACATAAGCCTGAATCCAATAATTAACGTTTTAGTTTAATTTTTAAAGCCGTCAGAGAACAGACTGTTCAGCCGCAAAGCACATCGCTTTATATGTGGCCGAGTTTAAGGGAAGCTTTGGGCATCAAAGCCGCATTTTAAAATGATTGTCACATTTTACTTTTTTTTAATGCTGTGTTTTTAGTTTGTTTGCTAGCGTGTGGGCTTTTTCTTCACTTACCTTGCTGGTGCTTAGCCACACTCTGCTAAGGCTTGTTGATACTTACAAAACACTGCTCATAGTAGTGCAAGTAAGAGTCCTGCATTCAAAGATCTGCTCAAGTTCAAGTATTATCAGTAAATGTACTTTTGGATAAAGATGGCAAAAGAGTAAAGAAAGGGGGGAAAAAGTCAACTACAGCTCAGACCTCCAGACAACAAGCTTCAAAAGTCTCTTATCATTTGAAGCTTGTCTGAATTGTAAACTTGAGGTTTGGCTCTCCTCACATTCACAGGCCATCCAGTCCAAGAAGCTCGAGTAAAACGGCAAAAAAAAAAGTTGGACAAATATTCCTTTTAATTGTCCAGACACTGTCCAAAACACAGCTTAAGAAGACACTAACTGGCATTAAGTAAACAATGTGAGACAAGTTATAACCAGAGGCTTTGAACTTCTGGATCAGATGCAGTGTAACTAGAACAAACGTTAAATGAGACGTCTTTGGCCCAGCTGGAAGATTTCGTGTCGGTTCTCCTTTCTCTATCGGGGAAGTGCTGAGAGCACCAGAAACCAAATGCAAAGCAAGACACAGTGATGAGAAATCGCTGTGAAATGACCGAATGGGCATTCTCTGATGGCTCACAACATCAAGTTATAGCTTTCAGGCTGTGTTCTGTTTGGGATCCAGGGATAACTATTAAAAGTGCAGCATTTTAAGAAGGGAACAGAACAATGATGTTCTTTTGTGTCGTGTGCTTAGCGTAGTGATTAAAAAGGTGAATCTTGTTTTTGATAAATTTGTGGCTATACTTCTGCATTTTAGTAACAGTTGTTACAGGGGTTATGGGAAGAGCAAAATGGCAGCATGTGATCTACAGATGTTGACAGCTGAGAAGACAGCTGTGTTTCTGTGTCCCGCTGCATTCATATCACTTTGTGTGTGAATGTGTGTGTGAATGGGTGAATGACTGGATATGTAAAGCGCTTTGGGGTCCCTAGGGACTAGAAAAGCACTATATAAATACAGGCCATTTACCATTTACTTTAAAAAGTTATTTTTGTTCTCGGTTTGTGCCAGATATTTGTTCCTGCCAGCTGCTTGCCAGTTAAGAGCAGAGTGATGGAAATACTAACAGCCCACTTGTTGTTTTACAATTTTCCACGGGGCATAAAGTGGTCCGTTCCCACAGAGTCTCTTCTCCTATATTCAGGTTTAAGAAACGTGTTCACAAAGAAACTGTTTCAGTGCATTTTTCTCCAATTAGTGCACTTCCTGCAGCAAACCTTGTAACGTGCCTTTTTATTATTGTTAACTGTTTCATTTCTTGGTTTTAAATGTTTTGATGAGGTGTTTGATGTAATGAATTTACAATAAAAACCCTGCTTGGTTTGCTTTCCAGAAACACTGAAACAAAAATATTTTACATTTTATGATAAGAATACTTTCCATAAGTGTATTTGGGAATAATGAGTTGTTGAACAGAAGCTTCTTTTAATGTTGATATTTGGAAATTGCCTAACCAAAAATTTGACGTCACAACCTGCCTGAAAATCACCACACTAGCCTTGTGCCTCAGATGATTTCACTGTTCAGCATAGACAGATTTCTTTTTGTTTTAGGAAGTAACGGATCCGTGTGGCCAGGCTTCTGACACTTTGGATGACAAGCCAGTAAAACAGAAAGCAAAGTGGTAACGGTTAGCTTCATGTTAGGATCCTCAGAATATTTTTTTCTCATCTTGACTGATTTGTTAATGTGTGTGTGTGTGTGTGTGTGTGTGTGTGTGTGTTTGTGTAACCTGGTAACGCTTTTGTAACTGCTCGTGTTGTTTCCTGATTTTTTTTTTTGTGTTGCTGGGTTTTGGGTTTTTTCCCCTTAGTACATCGTTTTCATTCTAAAATGCATATAAATCTGCATTATATGCATTTGTGGACTCTGATCACCTTCCACAGATGGATCTGATGTGTTGTGTAAAATAAAATATTTACTGTCCACACCGGTGTGTCTGTAGCTGATGTCGTATTATTATCATAATTATGTGTTGAATTTATCAAATTGCTTGGTCCAGCTGTGCTTTGGACAAGAAGCCCAGAAGTGCTCCAGTTTTCTGACTGGGTCAGATTCTATAATTAGAACCAAGTATTTATGTGTCTGTCTCAAAGTCACATGCCAGCTGAATAAAGATTTAAATATTTGCTACAGATGATCTGAAGTTAAGAACGGAAGCGAATTCACTGTTGTGAAGAAGTATTTGCCTTCTTTGTGATTCTTATTTATTTGCATTGCATTATTGCATGTTTGTCACACGAATGTTTCAGATTGTCAAGCAAAATTTTAATATTCAAGGATGATTCAAGAAAATACAAAGTGAAGATTTTAAAATAATTAATTGGTTTGTAAAAGTTGCCAAATATTATCCAAACATACTTGGCCATACATGGGAAAAAATACTTACCCTTCTAGATAAAGAAATGCTTTTTGGTTTTTTAAATAATAAATCATGAATTAACTGATTAAATGCACTTATTTATTTAATTAACTGATTTAACTAAAAGCTCAGTTCAGTTTTGCCAAACCCAGGCCTGATTATCCCCAGGTATGTTGCATCAAGAAATCACTGCCAAAGTGAAGTACGCTTTAAAAAAAAAGCAACACATCTAAAGAAAAGGCTGAGAAATAATCAGTCATCCAAGGGCTACAAAGCCATTTCTGACGCTTTGTACGGTGATGGCGATGATGGTGAGGCCAGAGCCTCAGAGTCATGTCAGCAGGGTTCAGAATTCGGATTCTAACGCAATACGTGACTTTTCAAATGGTTCCAGTGTTGTGGTAAAAAGTGATTGCGGGAATTTAAGCTGTTATAAATGATTTCACCCTAAAATCTGTGAAAAATGTGTCAATCATATCTCTCACAAAGAACATTCCTATCACTGCACTCAGTTTTTGGCAAAGCGTCATTTTTATGTCATTTAGGTAAAAAACATTATTGACATTAAAAATGTGTTTTCCTCGAAGTTTAGCCAAGAGGGCAGCAAAAATTGTAACAACATCACAGTTCTGTAAACTTACTTGAACAGATCAACAAGAACTGGACTGATGACAATATGGGTACAAATAGGCAGAGTGATAAAGATACTTCAAAAACAGGTCATTTCTGTATTTTAAATATGCCCCCTTCATGAATCCTGTTCACTACAGTCAATTTACTAATATAAGTAAAGATACTGGACGTAAAAACATCAGAAATCACTTTTTGGCAGATGATCGGGAGGTTATATCTGGCATAGCTACATTTCATGAAAAGAACATAATATCAAACAGTCTGGGGCGACTTTGGAGGTGAGACAGACTGGGGACATGTCTCACTGTGTTCACATTCTAAAGTGAGTTAATATGGAAATAATGACTTTGTGGTTTTGGAATGTGGGAGGAGGGAACTTTACAAACTTCACAAACAAGCACTTTTCCATATTGGAGACAGTGAGTCTGCTTCACAAAATCTGTATATATGCAGTATCAATCTGGATTAATGAGAAATCTGACATAATTTTGTTCATACTCCATCAAACATCACAAATGGCCTCGTGCATAGGAAACCAGGCACAGCAATAGCTTTTTTCCATTCATTATGAATAGCTTCCATGCTGGATGTTACCACATACAGTCTTGGTAGTTGGGACTATTCCTGGGATGGACAGATGGAGAATATGGAGGATTTTCAATGCTTGCAGTCAGTTTATTTTCTCGTTCTGTTACTTTTGTTTCCATATGTTTCATGTCAAACCCTTAGAGGTGGATAGTAGGTTGTCTTAAGGCGAACCACGGACACAAACTATCCATCTTCATTACTGATCCAGTTTTTGTCTGCAGAGAGGCCTCATTGCATCCTGCTGATGTGTCTAAATTAACCCAATCTATTATTTCACAATCATAGAGCAGTAGCGAGTCCGCAAGGCTCCATAAAAAGTCAGAGCTCTGTTGAGCTAACCATTCCTTCAACATTAACTAGTAATGACTTCATGAATTTCTTTACAAATAAAACTTTAGCCATTAGAGAAAAAATACTCATAATTATCTCACAGATGTAACATTATCTACAGTTACTTTCAGTACCATTGATATTCATTTAGAGTCTTTTTCTCCAATTGATCTTTCTGAGTTAACTTCAATAATTACTTCCTCCAAACCATCGGTGTGTCTTTTAGACCCCATTCCTACAAAACTGCTCAAAGAAGTCCTGCCATTAATTAATGCTTCAATCTTGAATGTGTCATGGTCCTGAGTCTGCCGACTTAGTGTTTTGTGTTTCATTATGCTTTTGTTTATTCTGAGTATGTATTCTGTTATGATTTGCCATTTGTTAGGTTTCTGTTCTGTGCCTGCCCTGGTCCCACTTCTATGTTCTGTCTGTCTATGGTGTCACACTGTTTGTTTGTCAATCTGGCTGTTTAGTTCAGTGTCTTGTCTGGTTCTCTGTGTCTGAGTTTCCTGTTTTATTCTGAAGGTCCCCGTCTCATGTGAGTGTGTTCAAGTTTACGTTTCCCCTGTCCTGTCAGCTCTGATTTCTCCCAGGTGTGTTGCCCTCCTGTCTCTCATCCCCTGATTACTGCTGTGGGTATTTAAGCCCTGTGTGTTCTCCTGCCTGTTGCCAGGTCGTCTGTTCCATGGTGTTTCGTTCGTCTCTCTGCCCCGCACCCCTTTTCGTATGTTCTCAGGTTTGTTATTTAGTTCTCCCAGTTTAGGTTTCTTCAGTTATTTGTCATGCGTCACTGCTTGTTTGCCACTACACCACCTTGTAAATAAACGTCACTCGAATCATCAGTCATCGCCTGCATTTTGGGTCCTCCTTTTCTCCAACACCACATGGCTCGCCTCGGCAGCCGTGACAAAATGTGATCAACCTATCTCTAATAATCGGCTATGTACCACAGGCTTTCAAGCTGGCTGTAGTTAAACCTTTACTTTAAAAAGCATCTCTAGACCCAGCAGTCTTAGCTAATTATAGGCCAATCTCCAACCTTCCTTTCATATCAAAAATCCTTGAAAGAGTAGTTGTCAAACAGCTAACAGATCATCTGCAGAGGAATGGCTTATCTGAAGAGTTTCAGTCAGGTTTCAGAGCTCATCACAGCACAGAAACAGCTTTAGTGAAGGTTACAAATGATCTTCTTATGGCCTCTGACAGTGGACTCATCTCTGTGCTTGTCCTGCTAGACCTCAGTGCTGCGTTCGATACTGTTGACCATAATATCCTATTAGAGCGATTAGAACATGCTGTAGGTATTACAGGTACTGCACTGCAGTGGTTTGTATCATATCTATCTAATAGACTCCAATTTGTACATGTAAATGGAGAGTCCTCTTCACATGCGGAGGTTAATTATGGTGTTCCACAGGGTTCAATTCTGACCAATTCTGGTCCTAGCACTAGTGAAAGGAAGCTTATGCATAAGTTTGATAAGGAACATCTGTAGTCACACTTCTGTCTGCTTCCTAGGTGTTTGGTGGCTAATCTAAGCCTTACATCACTATTTTCCCATGCTGCCAAGCTCATTGTGACATCACTGGTCGAGTCCAAACATCTTTCTGCCTCCCTTCTTCAGGCCAATCAGCCTTCACTCCACGTACTCACTGCGCATCTGTCGCACCTTTGTGCAACCCACCTCCACCCTATCACTACCTCTCCCATGTTACTCAGGCTCCATTCAACTTCCTTCTTCATCTTTACCACCAGCATCTAGACCAGGGGTCGGCAACCTGCGGCTCTGGAGCCGCATGCGGCTCTTTAGTCCTTATAGTGCGGCTCCGCGTGGTTTGGGAAAATGAATTAGAAGTATTTAGCTGAAGTGTATTTTATTTTTGTTAGTTCTTTTTTAACTTGTAGTTCTAAATTGGAAGATTATTGTGATATTGAAATATAAAAATAAAATTATATTCTATACTCGCGGAAGCCGGTAACACTGCATTTATCGAGACTTTCAACCCCAGGTAGGCCAATTATGGATCTTCGGATCCACATTATGTCAGCAGCTCCACCGTGAACTATGTTAAAAACAAACACCGCTCACGCCTCACAGACGACAGCTTACAGTCCTGCGTAAAGATAAAAGTGACTTCGTACAGCCCCGATTTGCAGACGCTGTGCGCAGAGGTTCAGGAGCAGAAGTCCCATTGTAAACAAATCACGGCAGACCCGACGATGTTTCCATGGACATGCTTTTCAGCATCTCTTTATTGACCACTTTTCACACACGGTTACTGTACGCATACAGCCGGCTGTAGCTTTGCAGCTCACAGCCCGACACATACCAACAACAACACAACAGCACAGAGAGCACAGACTTTAAGGCGGCGAGGCGTGATTGCGGGTGCCGCTCAGGTGCGTCCGACTCCCATGCAGCAGCACTACAGACCACGCCCCGCCACACACATTAACCAGGTAAAATACATATTTAGGCAGAATTTTGCAAATATCTATTTTTCATTTTTCAGCAGCATAGTGCTTTTTTTTCCAATTATTTTTTAAGAGTCAGGTCAAGGCTCCAACAGCCCAAAGGCGATATAAGGGTGGCGGCTGACAACAGTTTTTGTTTGCTACACGGATCATTTTAGTTCAGCTGGGTGTCTTTCCTTTTGTTATATTTCTTTAAGAGTTCAAAATGTGTTAATTACATAAATAAAATGTAATTTTCTCTGTAGCACTTCATGGATTTCATAAGCAACACACCTTAGTTGTTCACACAAAGCATAAAGGTAAAAAACAATATATACAGTGTTATCTTCATTTTAGATGTCAAAGTGTATTTGCGGCTCCCAGTGTTTTCTTTTGCGTGGAAACCGGGTCCAAGTGGCTCTTTGGGCCTTAAAGGTTGCTGACCCCTGATCTAGACTGTGTGGGGTAGTCCCTTAATCCCTGTCACCGCTGGGATTCCATTTTGTTCTGATGGGCCATTGGAGTCTGACCACCAACAGAGGTGGGAAGTAACAAAGTACAAATACTTCATTACTGTACTTAAGTAAAATTTTCTGGTATCTGTACTTTACTTGAGTGGTGGCGTAGTCATGTGAAAGTGGATCCAAGTGCAGATACAGGCGAAGGCACAGTACTAGGTTTTCTAACAAGGCTTTATTTACAACAAATGAATTAACTTTGGGAGCTATGAACATGAAGCTTGAGACAGAGTGAGAGTCGTGGGTGAGTCGTGGGTTGTGGAGCGAGAATCTGAGTCCCTGCAACAGAAGGAGAGAGATGTCAGAACAGCACTGGGCAAAGTGATGGGAAAGAAAGGTAATGAGGGATATTTCTGAGGCTTACTATCCTGATGGCGTAAACAAGAGCAGTGACCCCAGCCTGGGTGATCCAGTGAGATCCGGAATGATGGAGGCAGGAGGGCAGGCATGTGAAGTGTGAAGGAAACAGAGCATGAATGGTGGCTATGATTCACAGAATTGAATCATGGCCAAGACTGGTTGTGTGCGGTGGTCTTAAATACAGTCGGCTGGAGTTTCTTTTTCTGACAACTTTTTACTTTTACTTGCTACATTTTTAAACAAATATCTGTACTTTCAACTTCTTATATTTTTAAAACAGACTCATTACTTTTGGTGTGAGCTATTTGAGGCAAGTAATTACTACACGTCACTGCAAGCCTCCAAACATCAAACTGATTTGAGCCTAAATAGTAACACATGAAAGGCAGGTCTGTTTGTGTAATGGGCAAAACCGTGTGTCAAAGTCAGGGGTTAAAGTTGGTTTTGTCAAGTCAACATATTGGCATAGGTGTGGCTACCCTAACCCTAAACATATATGAGTAAAGAGCAAAAATTTGCTTACATTAAAATAAGCATGATTTACTTACCGTTTGTTGTGTGTATGCTGAACTGACAGCTCCTAGCCGGTCTTTAAGTGATGACATGATGAATCCTGCTTCCGGGTTCAAACTACTCTGAGTTTATTGAGGCTGTTGTGTTTTTAACATGTTTTAATGCTTTGTATCTTGTTCTATTTATTCTGACAAGCCCCTAAAAACAGTCAGTGATCACTGTTGGTCTCTCTCAGTTTTTATTACCGACATTAATCGATTTACAACCTGAATAGGCGATAAAGCGATAGATCTTTCAGCCCAATTCTACTTTTTCTGCATAATCCATCATACAAAATGTAATCAAATATGGAATCAAACTCAAAATAAGGTCAGTACTTCCACGCTTTAAACGCTGCACGCTCATACTCTCTCCCGTACTTGATATATTATCCACTGTTGATCTGCAGACAGCTGTTGTCATGAACGTCGCACTCGCTTACGTCACTGTCATGAGACATTCTCGCAAAAACTCACGGTTTTAGTAACGCAGTAACGCAGCGTTCCTACGGAAAAGTAACGGTAATCTAATTACCGTTTTTGCAATGGTAATCCCTTACATTACTCATTACTTGAAAAAAGTAATCGGATTACAGTGACCTGTTACCCATCTCTGCTTATGGATGATGTGAGAGGGCGTGTGTGTGTGTGTAGGCGGAGGTTTGGTTTAGGGCCCGGATGGCTTGGGGATAGAAGCTCCTCTTGAGTCTCTCTGTCCTTGCCTGGCTTTTTGGTCCTTAACACAGGACACATCCCTGTGGTGCTCCTGTGTTGATGGTGATGCTGTTAGAGACGCATCTACCCACCCTCACCACCTGAGTTCTGCCAGTGAGGAAGTCCAACACCCATGCACACATACGGCTGTTGAGTCCCAGATCCCTCAGCTTTGTGAGCAGTCTGCTGGGCACTATTGTGTTAAACGCTGAACTGTAATCAACAAACAGCATTCTCACATAGTTGCCCTGTTTCTTGTCCACGTGGCTGAGGGTGGTGTGCAGGACATGGGCGATGGCGTCCTCTGTGGATCTGTTGGGTTGGTAGGCGAACTGGAGCGGATCTGTGGTGTCTGGGATGGAGGAGGAGATGCTGTTCTTCAGCAGCCTCTCGAACACCTTCATTACTACCGAGGTCAGTGCAACTGGCCGGTAATCGTTCAGGGATGAGGGTTTGCTGTTCTTGGGCACCGGGATGATGGTGGATCTTTTGAAGCATGTGGGGACCACAGACTTCGCCAGGGACTCGTTGAAGATGGAAGTGAACACACCTGCTAGCTGGTCAGCACAGCAGCGCAGCAGACGGCCGGTGATGGCGTTTGGCCCCACCGCTTTCCTTGTGTTTACTCTCCTCAATGCCGCTCAGACGTCGTGCGATAATTGTTGACAGATGTTGGCAACGTGCAGATCAGCTATTTTCAAAAAACACTTTTTATAAATAACAAGAACACCATAACAGCAAAGGAACTATACAACAGAAAATGCAAATGCTATTTATGGTCTCCTCACAACAATGATAAGAAAAAAATAACTGGGCCAATATGATATTTGTTAATACAGGGATACACATGTTAATGTGATCTCTGATCGTGCTTTGTATTTGTCAGCTGTGTTATCTGGGGATCACATTCTTTATGTGAGAGAAAATCTGCTCACACAGATATGTAGAGCCAAATATTGTCAATAGGGTCTGTGCAATGTTCTTGAGAGAGTTAAAGTTGTCTGGTATTGATGTCCAGCAGGTAAAAATGCAAGCTCCATGAACACGCACAGCTTTGGATTCCAGCTGCTTTCATAGTTCTGCAAACTTTGTCCCCCACAGAGTCGAACTTTTCAGTTCAATCAGCTGCGTTTCCATGTTGTCTGTGTCCAGCCAGTTAAAGAGAGACAAATCCAGCTGCTCATTAAAGCTTTCTGGTTTGCTTAGAAAAGAAAACATTGGTCCACCTGAAAGTCCTAAAAACGCACTGTGAATCCTGTCTCGTGTCGTCGGATGTATCCGTGTATTTCCGTGGTGCTGATGCAGTGCTAAGCGACAGCTCCCTGAGGCGTTGGAAGTGGCGGAACGTGGACATTTCAACATCGGTTGAAAAAACTATCAGCTCTTGAACAAAAGCTTCCCACATGCCGAGCATATCTGATACAATTTGTCCTGCTCCCTGCAGTTTAAGATTAAGCTCGTTATATCAGCGAGAAACAAAAGTTTTACAACCCACTTCCCACTGCGTTACTAAACCGTGATTTTTTTTGAGAGAGTGTCTCATGACAACGACGTACAAGCGTGCGACGTGTGTGGCAGAAACAGATGTGTGCAGATCAACAATGGATAGTATGGAGTGCGGGAGAGAGTACGACCATGCAGTGTTTAAAGCTTGGAAGCACTCACATTACTTTGAGTTTGATTCTGTACAAAGTGGCAAAAACATTAGTGTCCTCTGTACACTCTGTACACTGTGTACAGAGAAACCGCTGACTGCTGCGGCACCGGCCAAACCTCCACAGTGTTTACTTCTAACACTCTATTTGAAAGAGTGTGTGTAAACAGAAAAAAATATTTTATTTTATATGCTGTAATATGCAGAAAATAGGTTTAAATGTTAAACAATTTCTTCAAGTCAAAGACTGTGGCATATAATTTAATTGTTGCTTGATGCAATGTGCATAAAGTTAAAAGATTAAAACTAATAAAACAATTTTTAAAAGAGACTTTTTCATTGGATTCAATTTTATATGATGGATTATGCAGAAAAAATAGAATTGGGCTGAAAGGTCTGTACACTGGAAAAAATGGCCCTCCAAAAACAAGAAAAAAAAACTTAATACAAGATATTTTTTGCTTGAAATAAGTGAAAAAATCTGCCAATGGAACAAGTGAAAATTCTCTTGACAAGATTTCTTGAAATAAGACAGTTCATCAAGCCTTACGAGATCTTGAAATTAGCTGGAAAAACTCATTCTTAGCTATATTTTACTAGTGTTGTGAAGTTTTGTGTCTCATAATAAGTTTGTGGTGCTCAAAAGTAGTATTTTCCCCTCAAAAGTAGCATTTTTTCTATAAACCTCCCAACATCATCCTCTTTGTTTTAAGTGTATATAACTTATTTTCAGTTCTAAAAAATGTGACACCATTCTAGATTTAAGTCCAACACCTTACTTGAAATAAGATTAGAAATTGGCATTTCAAGACAAAATGTATTAAAGTTAGCATTCTTTTACTAGTATTAGGCAATCTGTTTTGTAATAATTCTCTATTTCTAGTGCATTTACCCCATATTCAAGACTTTTACCTACTGCTTATAAGACAAAGAAAATGAGAACTATAGACTTCAAAAGCAACAACTTTATTGATAAAACCCCATAAACAGAGGGGACTACATAAAAGAAGGCCATTTTGCAGTGACTTTTTTCCTGCCCAATCTAACACTAAATACACCTGTAACATATGTGCATTGCACAGGCAAAGTACAGACAAACACTGCTAGGCTAAAACTCCTCAACCTGTAACATTTGTTATTATTACAAAGTGCTTTTAACATGAACATTTGACCACATTCTTCAAACAATACCAAAACATTATCATTAAGGATGCACAATATTTGATTTTTCAGCTATATCTAATATTTTACAGTTGTACTAGCCAATACCCAATAAAGCAATTCTCACTTTTATACCAAACTAGTCAGTTTCAGCTTAGTCAATTTACTCTTTCACAGTAGAGCCTATTTTCTGAATAGTCTTCTGTCTAAACTCAACATTAAAAAAAAAAATAAAAAAAAAATCTTAAAATTAACTAAAAGCGAGGCAGTCTCTGCACTGCACAAACCAAACACAAAATGTCGGCATGTTAGCCAATATTATCGTGCACCCTTAATTATAACACTGGGCTAACCTGGCCAAATTACAAACAAATATCAATCACAACCAACATGGACTGTAGTAGCCGTGGAAGAAGAGAGGAAGTGCTTTCCTATAGTCCATCTGACCATATTGGCTTTACTGGCCAATAAAAGCATTCCACTCAGCCATGCTCTTCTTGTAAGATGATGTGAGATCTCTCTCATGGATTTTGTCCAAGAGAACCTCCGTCTGTATGACGGAAAGCAGAGTGGCTACACACTTTGGGTATGTAAGGTGAAGGGTGTAATAGTAGGCCATAAGGTATAAAGCACCCTCGGTAACCAAGTCTTTTGGAAACGTGGTTATTGGCACATCTCCTACCGCTAGGATGCAGCTGGACGGACTCACAATCAGGACTGGGCAGGAGAGAGGACGTTTCATCAGATAGGTATTAGGGTCTTCTTGGTCCTTTAACACATAACACAGACATACTTTTGTAAGGATGATGCACTTTTGTTTCAAACACATAACTAAAGCTAAATTACAACAAAAGTTGAGGTTCTGAGAAAACACATCTGAAATTGCTACTTTTAATTATTCTCGATGGAATTACTGTTCACATATGTCTAGCCTTCCTGAAAAACAGAAAACCAAGGCTACATTTAATTAGGTATCATTGAGGTGATAAAAATGTGCTACCACGTAATGCATCCATGTTTGTATTTACTGGTCACAGAGATCTAACCTGTGAGAAACCTCATTCCAAAAATGTGTTTTAGGTGCCTTTGAAGGCTTAGAACATATAGTATGTGAATATAAAATACTCTGGCACTCATCAGAAGAAGCATTTTTTTAATACTGTTGTCCCAAAAAGAACAAAAACAAAAAACAACTGCTACATTTTACACAGCTCACCTCAAGGACATGCACCAGAGCCTCACTCGCATCCCGTGCCCTCTTTGGAGGAGCAGAGGTGGATGGGAACAGTGATGGCAGCACACGCAGGATCTCAAGAGCCTGTTCAGCTGTACAGAAAAAAGAATCATCTCATTACCACACTTAAACAAAATCCTCAAGATAAAAAAAAACAGAACAACAACAACAACAACAACAACAAATAATAATATTTGGCCAGTGATAACCATCATGGATTGAAAAGGTGAACAACAAGACACTAGCACATGAACGTTAAAGCTGTAATCCATAGTTTGAACTTGTCACAGTAACCTAAAAAAATGCTAAATGGTTAGATAATTGTTGTATACTGTGTTTACAGTAGGCTAATATGACTTATGCTTGAATGTCAACTACACCTACATTGACCTACATTGCATTAATGTCTGTAAAACTTCATGCTGAGCAGGGGAGGGAGGGGGAACAAAAAGGGATTTATCTTACATTGTATGTTGTGTAGGCTCACTGATTAGTGAGCCTACATAACAACCTTTCCCTAAACTGGCCTGTTGGTTTTTATTTTTAGCCTTTTGTAGCGTTGAGTCTGTTTTCCCTGCGCGTAGTAAAGGTGCGGCTTTCAGCTCCTTCAAGAAGCAGAGGGGGAGTGGGGGATTAGGCCTTTAAAATTTCAAATTCTCCTCCTCCTGTCCTCAGTGACATTACTTTACGGACTACTGCTTTAACATGCTTAAAGATCCAAACTATACTCTGATGACCAATAACACCAAAACATCATTGCTTACCTTTATCCATTCCCATTGGGGGCTTCAGCGTCTTTTTCCATACACCAAAAAACTGCACCTTCTGGCAGAAATCTTGCCATCTTCCCTTCAGTTCATTGATGAAGTTGGCATTTTCTTTATCCAAAATGCGATGAAGCTCCTCCATCACCTATAAAATATTCAGCATACCAATACAAACATGTCAATGCATCACTGAGGAGCAAGAAGTTGGTATGATAAACATTGTTTGGTTTGAATCACGTGGATTCAATAATGACTTACATGTCCAATGTCCTTGAAGCAAGGATATGCTTCTAGAACCTTTTTGTGTCTGTCCTCCTCGCGAATAGTATTTGAATCAATAAATGCTCTTCTGGCTGAAAATTCCAAATCCAGGAGCTGAGAGACATCCTGGTGGTTTGGGTTTTTTCTTTTAAACAAAGTTTGTAGGGTCTTGTAGTGTTTGGCCAAGGTTGCTGGACAGTGGGTGTCTGGACTGTTGATATCTGCATGCTTGTTTGCTGCAAGACACATAATTACATAAATAATGTCTCTCACTTTAAAAAAAATCTTATGTCATTAAAATGACAAATGTCAGAAATATGCCATAAAAAATATAGACTATACTTTAATGGAGTTAAATCTTTAAAAAACAAACAAAAAAAAAACTACAGCTCTGAACTTAACTATTAAATACTTATTCATTTTTCAAAATATCTACCATTTAAATGCCAATTTACATATGGTCATGCAAACATATACAATTATATGTAGGCACACAAGTGCACCGCTACAAAGATGTGCACACACACACACACAGCCATGAGGCAGTTGGATGGACTCACTCTTAGGACTTGGCAGGGTAGAGGGTTCTTCTTCAAGTAGATTTTGTGCTTTCCTTTTTCCTTAAAGACATAGCAAAGAGATATTTTGTGTCAGGGTAATACATTTTAAAAATTAGTTTGGAACCTAAATTAAAAAACAGTTAAAAAGAGACAAAAAAAAAAGCCTCTAGTGAGGCACATTGTTTTTTAAAAACATTACTTTACATGATATACTGAGTGGTTATAGACAGTGATGTTGCACAGACATACTATAAAACACACCACAGTACCCAGCTCTTTAAATTTATAATATACTGGCTTTTATTAATACCAATACTTTATTAACATTAACACAGAAATGTTAATAAACTGATGATAAAACAGGAAAAATGTGATGTAGTTATCATTTTCTGATGCCCATTTTAAAGCCTTTTACTTCTGTCATGTCAGGACTGCCACCTTGACTCAACATGCAGGTATATTTGTTTTATTTTTTATGATGACCACACAGTGACCAGTTTGTAAATGTAAAGTTGAAACTCACCTTCTAACTCACTTGTTTTACTGGCCGACTCTGGGCTGCTCCTCCCTTCTGTGGACAGATCCAGAATGATTGTTGAGTCACTTGAATCCATTTCTTCTACGTCACTTGGCTGATCAAGACGTCGCCTCTTGGCAGAGCTGCAAAGATTAGTCAGTTAATCAATTAGTTATCAACTATAAACTCAATCAATTCATATCTTTATTTGTATAGCCATTTTCATATATACAAAGTGTAACACAAAGTGCTTCTTCCTTTCATGCTAAAACAGGTGAGGAAACTAAAGGCAGGTCACCAAATACTTGATTGATCATTTTGGATCACTTCTTTCTTTCTTTCTTTAATAAAATGCCCAAACATGATTTTAGCTTTTTTGTTTTTGTTTGACCTCTATCGTTGAAATTAAAATTGTCAGGTTGTGGACAAAAGAAGACTTTTTAGGAAAAACTTTCACAACTTTCAGACATCATACTGACTAAACAACTTATCAATTAATGAGGAAAATGAATAACAGAATTATCACTGCTAAAATTTAAATTAATTTGTTGCAGCCTTACCTCTTTGAATGTCTCCCATCTGGAGTGGCTTTTTGGGGGGATCTCACATTTTGCAGTCTTTTGTTTAGCTGTGTGTACACGGTAACCTGTATAGGACATTTAATACATTTTTCCAACACTTTGGTATTGAAATGGATGCATTTCACTTACCCATGTATTCTTGATGCCTTGGTCCTGTAGCATAGGGTAGTACTGCACTATTCTCTTTGCCATTGCTGTAATTTCTGGTTTTGATGGGTATCTATGCGATTCTCCATCCCCTTTTGCCCTCAGGATTGCAGTCATACTAGTCATGGTGTTTCGGATGAGCCGACATCTGAGCTCCTTTGACATTTTGCAGCTGCGCTCTTCACCTTTCTTTGACAACTCAAAGTATTGTTGGCGAACTTGCTCAAGCTCAGTGTCAGTGTGCAATACATATTCTGGATAGAATAACTTTACAACCTTTTCAGGGCTTGTGCACTTTGCAGGAGTTGCATTTACAGTAGTGGATGTCTGTTGCTTGGGTTAATGGAGGAGCTGCTTGAAGATTTTGAGTCATCTTGGCCAGATTCCTGTAAAATAAAGAATAATGAATAAAAGCAAAATGCAACATTTTTTGGGGGGGGGCAATAGTGAAGAGCCATTCAACTCTGCCCACGGTTAAACTAGTTGTAATCGGTGGTTTGATCACATTCCAGAGTTGAGAAACCTGGTAAACTGATTGTTACTCTGCAAGTGTTTTCTATGATGGACAGTGGTTCCTACAACTAAGTGACCATAGACTGACCATGATGTGACTTATTTATCAAAGTTGAGGTTTGCAGATTGATTTATTCAATACCCTAATTTTGATGTAAAAAAAAAAAAAAAAAAAAAAAAAAAAAAAAAAAAAAAAAAAAAGTTATTCTTCACAAGTCTATAAAATTGCCTCCTTAAATTGTAATGATTACCTGTATTGCACCCTTCAATTCTATATAAGAACATACAAAAGAAAATTCAGATAACAGTAGTATATGTGGTTTGTAGTATTTTAGTTGTGATTAATCACAGAGTCGTGTTGTGATTAACTGAGTGCATTTTCTTAAACAATTGACAGCCCTCATTAATAGCAGGTTGATAGCAGGTTCATTCCATTATTCCCTTAAAATAAAATAGATAGATTTGGTGACTGGTGTTAAAACAAAAAAATAATTACAAAAGGAACAAAAACATGATGATGCCAATTTTAAGAGGTGGTGAGTGACTGAGAAACTGACCTCCAGTACATCCTGACAGGCACGCCAGACAGCTTTTCTCCGTAAAAAGTTCTCTGGGCCTGGGAAAAGATCCTGCAAGTCTTCACGAGACAGGGTGCCCATCATTCCCTCGCTGATGTTTGCAGCTATGAACACATTGGAAGAAAAACTTAGCAAGATGAAATTATGCCCTACAAAGGAAACTGCATGAGAGATGAGACTATGAAAGTTGACACTTCATTAAAATTTTGTTGCTATTGCTAACTAGTTTAGTATAAAAATGTGGATACCTCATTGTCTGCTACTGTTTTTTGTATAGAGCTAATGATCAACATGCTAAAAAATTGTACTTAAGTAAAAGTAGTGTTACTTCAAAATAAAATGAAGTAGAAGAAAAAAGTATTCTCCTCAAAAAAAATTACTTAATTAAATTAAAAAAAAATATCTGCTGGGCTAACTGCAGTGGAAAAATTCTGTTTACAGACAAACATAAATCATCACACTACTTTAGTAGTATTGTTGACCTCATTTTTTATATATTGGACACTGAATTTTTATCCAGCTTTAGGTATTATTAAAGGAACTGAGCTTTTTTGAATGTAATGGAGTACAGTTACTTCTTTACAAATCTACTCAAGTAAAAGTGAAAAATATAGTGCAGTAAAACTACTCTTAGAAGTACTTTTTCCCCCCAAAAAAGTTAATCAATTAAATGTAAATTAGTAAATGTTACTGAGAACTATCCACCTCTAAGGATGAATAAATACACTTGCATAAGTAAAACAAATAACTACAAATATTCCTAAAATAAGAAAATGATCACATGAAATGGAAGGTAAAAAATTTACTTAAACATCATCAACGACATTTTTTATAAAATAATTTAATTTACACACTTCCGTGTTCATACACCTATGTAAAACATAAGTCCATTTAATCTGTTTAAAAATAAAATTTGCATACATTACCCATTAAAACCGACACTGTGACCTCATCCAGTCCATCCATGCTGTTAGCCTACTAAGCACACTAGTTAGCTTTTTTGGCATTAGCTTGCCTCATGCAGTCACTGTTCGGCTGCAACGTTACACAATATAAACACACCACATTTAGAACTTTCGAAAGGAGTGTAATATGTACAAAAAAATGAGCACTGTATAATACATTTTAACTTACTTCCAATGAAACACGAATGCAAAGAACTCTCGGACAGTAGTGGCAGGCACGTGTCTACATGAACTTAAGATGTCCACCAGATCATTTACGACAGTCAGAAACGAAGTTCGTCTTCAATTTGCCTGACATTTCTTTGGCCCAAAAAAATCCTAAAAAGGATGATTGATTGGTTTTTAAACCAAACAACTGTCTCTGTGCATTGCAAAATAACGTTAATTATTATAGGTTAATAAAAAATAATTTAGTTTATAACCCACATTTACGACAATTTAGCAGGCGCGTGTAACCATGGTAACAAGTAATTTTACGGCACAACTGCAGCCCGCGCTACCGAATGAAACATACTAGCTTCCAACATGATTTGGCGTTGCTTTATATGCTACGTGTTTGTAGCATTGACTCTGAGACAACTTTTGAGTCACATTAATACCATGCACAGCCGCAGCCCTGACTTTCGCGTGGTGTGTGGTATTGATGGCTGTCCGAGTGTGTACAGAGTGTATAACTCCTTCTACTATCACGTAAAGCGGACACACGCGCGTCACCTTCTTGGAGCGGAACAGGATGAGGAGGAAGGATCAACCCGCCACGGTTTACCTGGAGCAGGTGAAAGGACAGCCACAATCAACCAAACTAACGCCAGTGAGGGCTCAGTCATCCCCGCACTAACGGTAAGTTATTTTAACAAAAGCCGGAGAAACGAGCTGCAGAAGCTGTAACATAATGTTAGCATTTACTTTGGCTGATCCAAGTACGTCCATTAAATGTGTTGTTTTTGACAGACTCATGTTGTTCTTTTATTTTAACAGTGATGAGTGTCGAACTAGTTGCTTCGCTAAATTAAGTAACTCATCTGAAACGTAAATGAGAGCTGTGGCAGAAACGCAAAGCTGCAGTCTTGTCAGTGTTTTTTTTTTTTTTTTCCAGTCATCCGTTCGCTCCGGTGAATGCATCCAAACTTTGCAGAAAGTCCTATTAGTTTAAAAAAAAGTTGATATTGTTGAAATACATGTTGAAATCAGCTGGTAAAAGCCAGTCAGCTAACTGGATAGGTCACTATCATGTTTACATATAATGTGTTCAAGGTCAACTTAGACAATGACTATTAGGCAAAGCAAACCAAAATGACATGTGTTCAGAGTTACTGTCAAAAAAAAATTTAAACACACAAAAAAATACTCATCTTCACATTAATAAGAACATTAAAGTCAATATTACTTTTATTGTCAGTATTGGTTATTTTTTTAAAGGTGAAATTCCTAAATATAACATATTTCCAATTGTCAGTAACTTGTCCGACAGTAAATAACTGACATAACGAATTACTTTCATACAAACCAATCAGTAAGTTATTTTGTATATTTTTTAAATGGGTAATCAGTTATAAATAACTATTTACATTTCCGAAGTAACAGTAAGACTACTGACAACATTAACTGTTACTTTTTTTCTAAAAGAATATAATTATTTTTCTAAACATCAACAACTTTTATATAAATCTTATCAAAGCTATCAGGCTCAGTAGGAAAAAAAATCAATAATGTTAGTCATTTAAACAAGTGGTCTTCAACCTTTTTCGCGCCACGGACCGGTTTATAGTCAGACAATATTTTCACGAACCGGCCTTTAAGGTGTCGCGGATAAATACAACAAAATAAAATGATGCAACCAAGACAAAAACGGTGGTATTTTGTAAATATAATAATAATTGCAAATTAACTGTGTAATTGTGTAACTTTACTAGCAGCGTCCTCCTGAAATGTGCCAACAACATTGAGAGTAACATCCTCCTCTGCCCCTTAATGCTCTTTTGTTGCTATGGAAACACGTAAATATTTCTTTCAAAATAAGACACGCAACTACAACACGGGAAAAGACCCAGAGAAACCGAGTTAACAATTAAAACCCTGAAAACCACAAATTTCACACCCCAGCCTCAACTCTTGAAGCCCGGTACCAAACAACTCACGGCCCGGGGGTTGGGGACCACTGCTTTAAATAACAAATAAAAAATTTAGAAAAGTTATCCTTTGATTTTTCAATGCTTGTTGACAGAGTCTATGGCCTTTGTTTTTCTTTTCTTTACCTTTTTTTCTTAGTAACTCCTGAGGTTATGTTTTTGGTGGCATTTGTCTGACTGTTAGCAAAATAACTCAAAGTTATGGACAGATTTTAAATTTTCAGGAAATGTCACAAATGGGCCAATAAACAAGTAATTCAATTTGGGGGGTGATCAGGCATGGTCAAGGAATTTAAACTGTAGTGAGTAGTGTACTGAACTCTCCATGTGCTTTGCTAGTCTTATTAATCTATTATCAAGTACTGCTTTGTTTGTCATTTTAGTTGTCATTTTAAAAGCTCAAATTAAAGACATCAGTCAGTAAAAATACATCTACCTTGTACCTTATGGGCATCAATCTAGCTAACTAATGAATGCAATATTGTTTGGTGATTGCTACCCATCAATGCAATTATTTATTTCTGTTTTAATAGATATGTTTTTGTTATTCTGTTTCAGAGTGGATTTCAAGAAGATGGAGAGGGTCACCTGAATCTTGACATACATAAACATGCAACTGCATTTCTTCTTCAAGCCAAGGAAACCCATCGACTGACACAGGTAATTTATGCCATTAATTTTCCATTGAATTGTATTTCATTGTTAGAGAACCTAAAAGCAATATGCTTAACTTATGCTTAACAGTGCTCAAGCTATAACTTGGGCACTGTTCAGACCTGGCATCCTGAATGATCTGATCATAAATGGACAGCTTTAGGTATGTGAGTGAAACACCTGACATTAGAATGTGTCTCCATGTACTTCATGGGTGACCACTCAGATCTCACTCCCCCACTATATATGGAAATAGACATGTATGTTGCATCCAAAATCTGCCTATCACTATATTTCCTTAGCATGAGCTAAGAATAGAGACAACATAATACACACAACACAAACTTTTCAATTTGCATTGCCACCGATCCGATTCCTCAAAATGCATTATAATTAAGTGAAAACAAGGTCTTAACGTTGCATAAGGCAATATTATTCTTTACAAAAAAAATTGGGTGGTGGGGGTAACTTATTTTGCTCATTGCATCTCACTAACTTTATGTAACTGAAGGGTTCCATTTTCAAAAAGTGTGTTTCTGTGAGTTTGCATGTTGACTGTGTTTTCATATGAATTTTGTAATTAAGGATTTTCCTTTGTTTTTTCCTCTTCCCCAGAGAGCTGTTAACCACATTGTGAGTGGAGTCCAGCAATATCAGGCCGTATTATTGGAGCACCTAAAACAAGAAATGAGTGACATGATTGAGAGACATTCTGGGGACCTGGATCAACTAAAGAGTGATGCAATGGGGGTATTTGACCAGTTTGTTGACCCTTTCACTCAAATTGCTTCCACCCATTTGCAGGACAAGACCATCAAAGAACTGTTAAAACCAGTTGAACCAGAGATTATTGTCACAAAACAAACAGTGTGTTATTCGAAGCGTGGAGACTCCAGAGTTCTTGCCATTAAGGACCATTGTTTTCATTACATACCATTGGTGAAAAGTTTGGAGCAGCTGCTATCACATCCAAGAATGCTTGCAATGATTGATGAGAGGCCAAAGCCATGCAAGGATGGCTTTCTTCATGATTTCATTGATGGAGACATTTTTAAGTGGCACCCACTGTTTATTAAAGTCCCAACAGCATTACAGTTGATTTTATATACAGATGAAATTGAACTATGCAATCCTCTTGGATCTCAGGCAAACAAAAACAAGCTGTTATTGATTTATTACACCTTAGGTAACATCAGCCCTAAGTACAGATCAAGACTTCGTGCTATTCGTCTGCTTGCCATGGTAAAATCAAAAGATCTTTCCCGTTGTGGTATAGATGAGATATTTGAGAGGATTAACCGTGATTTAATTGAGCTGTGTAATGGTGTCCAAGTTGTCACTGCAAGTGGTGAGAGGACAATTCATGGGGCACTCATATCTGTGTGTGGAGACACTCTAGCTCAGCATGAAGTGGCTGGATTTAAGGAAGGAGTGGGTTTTGCCTACAGTAAATGCAGGCACTGCGAATGCCACTTTGAAGACATGCAGGAAAAATTTAATGAAGATTTGTTTGTTAAAAGGACCATGGCCAGTCATAACAGGCAATGTAATGACATTGAAAAGGCAAGTACTGACTTTCTGAAAGACAATCTAAAAATAACGTATGGTATAAACAGGAGAAGCAAGTTAACAGAATCTCCTCACGTTGATATAATCAATCAAACCCCACAAGACATCATGCATGTTATTCTTGAAGGCGTTGCCCCATATGAAATCAAATGTGTTTTAAAGAATCTTGTGCTTTCAGGGCAAATGAACTTAGATTCATTCAATAGTGCAATTCTGTGTTTCCCTTATTCTCCTGTTGATGTGAGGGATAAGCCTTGCCCCATATCTGTCAGTACGCTGTCATCAAATGACAATAAATTGAAACAGTCAGCTGGGCAGATGCTGGTTTTGTTGAAGATCCTTCCATTTCTCATGGACAAAATTGGAGAAAATCATTACACACAAATGCTACTTAACATGTTAGAGATCATACAAATTCTGTTTTCACCTATTATTGCTGTCTCAACTCTCTCCAGACTGAAGCTTTTAATAGAGCAGCATTTAAAACATTTCAAACAACTGTTTCCAGATGAAAATATTATACCTAAACATCATTATTTACTGCATCTTCCTTCTCAGATTAAGGCTCTTGGTCCTACAGTGAGGCATATGTGTATGCGCTTTGAGTCAAAACATTGTTTCTTCAAGCAGTGGGCTCTGAAAAGTAGTTTTAAGAATATTTGTAAATCTCTTGTGAAGCACAACCAACTTTATGAATGTAGTCAGAACGTGCATGAGAAACATCCCATTTTTTCAAGTGAAGTCGACATGGGTCCAGCCTCTGAGGTGAAAAATGTTCATTATGTAGAAGGCAAGATTAAAGACTTCATTGAGCAAGTTGACCATGTAGTTTCTGTACAGTGGATTATGCTACATGGAAATAAACATTCATGTGAAAAATCTTTGGTTATTTCTGATGTCATAAATGATGCTCCAGAGTTTGCACTTGTTAAAAACATCTATATTGTAAATGCATCTGTGTATTGTTTTGAATGCCAGCCTCTCTCTACAGTTGGGTGGAATGATGAATATTTAGCGTATGAGGTAGAAGTTCCCTGTCTAGCTCAGGCAAATATTTTTGTGGATGCTGGAAATCTTGTTGATTATACAGCATACCACTATGTAAACTTTAATAACAGCAAGTACATTCCAGTGAAGTATGATCTCACTGACATCATCAAACATCATTCTTGAGTCTTTTGTGAATATGTGGGCTGAAATAATGTTTTTAAACACTGGCAAAAAATTTATTGTTCTATTGACTATTTATTTTACTTTTGGCGCAATCTGTTCAGTGCAACACAACTGAGAGGGAAACAATTTCAGTGTTTTGCCTCTTTCAATGTCACATTGATATGGTTTGACTGGTATGAAAGAAAAATAAATACACTGTGCTTAAGATACTAAGACTCATAATAATGCAATGTTGGGCATGTTATTAACCTGCAGTTCTCAATAAAGTAGATTTGATGTCCTGATTCAAGTTAGGTCTATTTCTTGAAACAAGATGATACATCTTTTACAAATAACACAGCAGCTTAAAACGTTTATGAAATGCCAAAAAAGCTTGTTTCGTGTGAGATATGACTCAAAACAATATGTTTTCAAGAGTTTTTCACTTAACAAGATATCCAAGATGCACTGTCTAAAAACAAGTTCCTATATCTCACTGAAACGTTACTCTTTAGCTGATTATTGCTTATTTTAAGTGTGATTAGATATTTTGACTTGAAATAAGACAAATATACTTGGTAAGATTTTGAGTTTTTGCAGTGTATGTTTGATTACATATTCAGGTTGCGTATCATGTTTTTAAAAAGTAACTAAGTAACTAAGTAATTAATTACTTTTGAAAATATGTAACAGTACAGTACTGTACAAGTAGTACAGTATATATCACAGAATTCAGGGCCTTTATAAACACACACATACAGAGAAAAGTGATGAACTGAAACAATTTTTTTGTTCTTTTATTATGTATATTTTATTAATAATTACATTTCATTATCTGTATCTTTACCACACATTTGCCACACAGGTGTAGATACTGTATGTGCAGTAAATGCTTAAATTGTACTGATTAGAATATACTGGACATTCAATGCTGCGATTCAGCATACTGTGTTAGAGGCTGGGATTTGATGAAATCATAATATATACTTATACATACTTATATAACTTTTGAGTATTAATTTTCAAATTGCATTAATAAACACAGCCATCGTGTAAAAAATAAAACTGCACATGGTCCTTGATCATCATCCCTGTCCAGTTGAGAATGAATGTGTGCACTCACATATTAAATTTAATGAACTGAAATCAATCATGTCCAGTCTTAGCAGAGGGCAGTGATATAAGGAATGAGAGAATTGATAGCTGTGATTTTTAATCACCCTGTCTCAGTTCTTTTAACTCTAAGTATCAGAAAGTAATGTGCTAACATCTGGACTGAGTGTTTACAGACATCGGGATTTCAGAAATGAGATAGTTATTCCAATAGCTAATAGGAAAGGGAAATGGATTTTCAAATGAGGAATGGGATTGCCATTTTAAATATAATAAATCTTTGATTTTGAATCCATTTACTTATTTCTCTTTTTTAAAATTCTGTTTGAAAAACGTTTTTGAAAATCTGTTTTTTTTAAATTTGGAATCCGAAAATGGTTTTTGAAATGAGGTCTTTATTGAGAGTTTAATTCTTTTTTTTGTGAAATTCATTGTCGATTTTTAGTATTTATTGATGGATTAATAATTCATTTTGAATAATAGATTTAAAAATAATGTTTTTGTTTAAAATTAAATTATTATAAAATAAATGACTTTAGTAATGTTTGAATAAATGAAATAATTAAAAAAATGAATTCATTAATGAAAGTTTTCATCTTTGATTTGTGTTGTCGGCTTTGTGTTTACACCAAAATGCTAAGAGAAAGATGTGTGTGCTCATTTGGATAGGGTTTTGTCTTGGTGTGTGGGGCTGTAGCCTATAGGTTCACATGGTTAACTGATCATTTTACAGAGTAATGTGAAAGTAACGTAACGTACGGTTACTGTGTAACCTGGGTTCTCTTAGTGAGAGACTCTCTCCACACCGTTTTATTCCATATGTACAGGGTACAACCTCTTCTTGGTCGTGGCGCATGGATACTTCTTTAAGACACTCCGGCACGCCCGGCCACGCCCCACAGCTCACGAATAAAACAGCTGTGCAGACGTGACACGGGTGATAGTTGGATTGGAACGTGTCTCCAAGCAGCCTGACGGTGGAGAGATAATCTCTTACTAAGAGAACCCAGGTTACACAGTAACCGAACGTTCTCTAGCATATCGAGGCTATCTGTCCACACCATTACATATTCCATATGTACGGGGTAACTCTGTAAGACACCCTGTGAGGGGACAGTGCAACCGAATTGCAGAGAGTGAAGGTGCCAATGAACCACTGACAAAGTACACATAAGCAGACCACCCCGGTCAGGGCTTCGTCAGACGCGAAGGCCAAGCTGGGGGGTGGAGGCAGCAGTCTGCAGATGCCAGACTGGCCTGTACCGGTCGTGCAGGACGCAGGACCGCAAGTGATCAGCCGCTCAAGGTCAGCCCGGGAACCGCGAGACAGACCGCCAGGGAGCGCAGCACACCGAGCTGCCAAGTAGGATCCCGCTGGTCGCATAAGCCTACAACGTGTGGGCAATGCCAGACAGAGGGTCGGCGCTACAAGCTGGAGAACTCTCACTCACCACAGTTAGGTCCGACTGTGTGTAAGCCGGCGAAGCGGGCAACACGCCAGGGAAGCACAGCCTACACTAACAGGTCAAGCTAGGGATGAGGCCTGTCCATCCACAGAGCCAAAGCCGCTCCGTGCTGTCGACAGACAGAGAGGGGGGATGGCAGCCTAGCCTACTGAAGTGGAGGGGTGAGCAAGGTGACGACCCGAAGGTCCAACCCCAGCACCGTCACTACGTGCTGTCCGCAGACAGATGAGCCTCAAGAGTGAACTCGAATGAGACACTCGAGGTGAGTCATAAAGTCCCAACTCACTGAGCAGGCCTTTGCTGGCCGTGTAAGCCCGTGACACAAAGGCAATGCACCAGACAGGGAGCCAGTGTTGCAGGCTGGAGAGCTCTCACTCACTGGCTGAAGTGTCAGACACTACAGATGGACTGATCCGATATTACTTATCGGTATTGGTCCGATACTGACCTAAATTACTGGATCAGATATCGGAGAGGAATGAAAAATGTAATCCAATCCATTAAATATAAAAAAACATCTCACAAAACTTGTGACATGGCATAACCCAGCTCATAACCTTAGCACGTCGGAGCGGTATGCATCACGTGATAGAGCGGCTGTGGCATGCGAGACCTGGCGGCGGTCTGGTTGAGCATTTGGAGCCTCGCTACCAAACCAGCATTTCATCTCCGAGAAAGTTATCCCAGCGAGAAGTAAAGCAAGTGTGTAAGTTCATCTCTGAATGTTTGTAAAGCATTCCCACATTAAGCTTAACAACCGATATATGGAGCGACTGCCTCTTCTCTCCCCCTCCCTCTCCTGTTGCTACTTCAATCATGAAACTGATCAATCATCAGCTGATCGGCTTTTCTGTCGCGAGTCCCGTCTCTCGTTTGTTTTTGGCCCACTTTGCACCACAAAGAGGAAACCAGCGGCTAAACAACAGCAGCAGGTTTAAACTTGATAAGCTGTTGTTAGAATTTATTTAATATTACTTTCTACACCAGGATCCTATAATACGAAAGCTGACGGCTGGTAACTGTGCAGGGGCGGATCTAGCAAAGTTATGCCAGGGGGGCAGGGAGGGCATTAACAGGGAAAAGGGGGCACAAAGACATACTTTTCTCTCTTATTCTCATTTAAAATGTCTAGCTTTTAATAAATAATTATCTGAATCTTACAACCAAAGTTTTCATCTGATGTAAAATTTATAGAATCCATTATTGTATATAGTAACTATTAAGGCTAATATAACCTAGTAAGCTATAGTAATTTTTCCTTTGGGAAGGTACCATCTGTGCAGTCTGCAATTCTGTAGAAGAAAGGTGTTGAATCTATTTAACCCTTTAAAACCGGTCGGAGCGGGCACGCTCCGTTTTGCGTAACTATTTTTAAATCCCGGTAGCTCTGCAACCACGTAAGCTAGAGCAATAATTTTTTTTTACATATGAAACCGGAGAAGTTGTACTTACATCTTATGCCATCAGCTTGTCCTAGGTCACGGTTTCCTTCCACATATAGCTTTGCAAAAACTGCATAAAAAGCGCTTGTAGCAACAAAAACATAATATTCCAGAAACACGTTTTGCCGATCCGATCAGCTGTTCATAACACTTCCTACGTTGGAATAGAGGTCAGCACGAACTTTTGCATGTCCGCCATTACCTGCCCGAAACCGGAAGTGACGTCATTTTCGCGGAAATGTAGTTTTTTTTACTGTCAGGGCCTCAGAGCCTATACTGGTGTTTTTAAAAGTTATCTTTGACTTTATGACTTTCTGTGTCGTTTCTGGGATGCTTAGAACTCGAATTGCACTGCTGGAAATAGTTTATTTTGATGCATATGCTGCTTTTTTGCAAATTTGCACTATAATATTTATTTTCGTTTTTCCTGCAGTATATAAAAATTGGTGTATTTCAAAAGTAAAACTATGAAGACACTTCAAATAAATTTCTTGTGGTGGGAAACTAGTTTGTGCAACTTTTTTGTATTTACAGTTTTGAGGGATAAGCCTCTTAAATTTCTCTAACTAGAAATGTATGTTAAAAAAACAAAAACGATTTTCAATTTTTTGTAGTTTATTGCACTTTTTTGCAATTTATGTAATTACTATGCACTTAATGCATACATATTATTAAAATTTGGGCTATAATGGTTGTATTGATATATATCAACTTGAAATGCTCCCAAAATTGGCACTACAGCATGTAAAAATATAATATAAGCTCTGGCGGACTTGGTTCTATGGTAGGTCTTAAAGGGTTAAATAGTGTAAAAAAAAAAGAAAAGAAGAAGAAGACCGATTTCTCTGCATTTATTTTACACGTGCATTAAATTAAAGTCGATTACGTTCATTAAGCATTATGAGGTGGAGGGTGGGGAGTAGTTCCCTATTTTTTTTGCTGGGAGGTGGCAACCCTATTAGTTAGGTTGTTTAATATTTCCGCTAAGTACTGTTTAGAATACCAGAATAGGGAGGATGGAGTAGGTTTAAGTTTATTAGATTGATCAGTATTACTGGACCATCAAATATTTTGGGTGCAGTGTATTTTTTGCATACAGGTATAACAGAATAGCTTTAGTGTTTTGTTTTTTAAAACTTGATTTTGAACTTATACAAAGCGCAGCAAGATATTAAAAAAAAAAACAGTTTTATTGATTATAAAATACACTATATCGGATTCATATCGGTATCGGCAGATATCAAAATTTATGGTATCGTATCGGACATAAAAAAGCAGTATCGTGCCATCTCTATCAGACACAGCGAGGTCTGACAAGCGTGCAAATCCACGGACGCAGTTTGAAGTTTGAACAGGAACAGACTGCAGCACACTGCATCAGTGTGCTCTAAAATCAATTTCAATGGCTCCCCTCTGGGCGATGCCTCCGCTGCATCTCCTGCAGGACTGAGAGGAGGAGAGCCAGCTTTGTGCCCAAAGCCACCGTGCTTTTTAACTCCAGCCAATAAGACCATTTCCCACACCCATAAACATAAACTACACTCTTTTTATACTGACGACACTTTACTCACTTACAGTTATTTATTCACCCTTCAGTCACCTTAATTTCAAGACTGTGTAATTTGTGTATATACTGTATATTCTGTGTATTTATTATCTCACTCTTATTGCCTGTTTATGCCCTGTCCTTATTTTCAGCGTCATGCTTCTCTGTTGTATGTTAATTGCCCCTTGGGGATAAATAAAGTCTTTCTGATTCTGAATAATAGTAGTAGAAAATCCCAGAACGGTTATACGCCATTTAGGAGACAGGATGCAGTAGGGATAAAAGAAGCCTGGAGTCTTTTGGTCTTCCTCAGAGGTACTCTAAAACGGCGGCTGGAAGGCAACAACTCAAACTCACTGTGAAGTGGATGGTTCGAACAATTAACAATAGAATGAGCCTTTCTAATCACATTTTTATTGTAAATGGCCAAAAGTCCATCTTGCCAGTGCCCTGAAATTTTGCTAGCAGTTTTTACCAAAAGACCCAACCGATTCTTATTCTTCACCGTCAGGTTACCAAACCAGGCAGCGATACAAAAGGACATCACAGATTCGATAAAACTTCTATAAAACAAAGACAACATCTCAGAGGAGACATTAAAAGATCTAATTTTCCTTAAAAGGAACAGTTCAAAACACAGTTTATGACACACAGTTTATGGTCAAGTACCACACTTAGATATTTGTAACTCTCAACGATCCTAATATCAGCAGTTTTAATGACAGTAGGTGATGAGCTATAAGAGGACTTCCTAAAATCAATAATCATGTCTTTAGTTTTTGACACATTTAGTGAAAGGAAGAACTCATCACGCCGATCCACAAAATCATCTACAACCTGCCCATGGCCTGACTCGTCCCCCACCAGAAGACTGACGATCACTGTGTCATCAGCAAACTTCAGGATGTGTCTGTTCATGAAATTGCTGCGACACTCATTTGTGTACAGAATGAACAGAAGGGGAGAGAGGCAGCAACCCTGGGGTGATCCAGTAGAGGAGGAGAGCACATCAGAAAATACATGATTCACCCTCACACATTGTGACCTATTAATCAGAAAGTCTGTCACCCAACTGATCAGACTAGTGTCAAGATTAAAATGATTGTAAAGCCTGTCAGCAAGTAAGAAGGGTTGAATTGTATTGAATGCCGATGAAAAGTCAGCAAATAATAATCTTGCATGGGTGTGAGGGGCCTCAAGATGCTTATACAAGAGATGCAGGAGTGTGACAACAGCATCCTCAACACCTCTTCCTGCTCTATAGGCGAACTGGAAGGGGTCAAGATGGTGTTCAACATGCATTAAAATCTTCTTCTTAATAACTCATCATTCATTCCACAGAATCAAACAACAATATAAAAAATAGCAAATATAAAAGTATAAACACACAAATAACGTTTTGCTAAAAATGATGGATGGATATTGCATTAATTATAAATTATTATAGATCATTTCGAGATTGAAGCCATAAATCTATTTCGAGAAAAAATCGAAACGTGGGGATTACAATTGTTGTTTCAAGACAAACTGCCACGGGTGATATAACCTCTGAATTAGTGAAATCATACTTCAGAATCAGTTTTGGTGACAAGGACATTTCTCTTTCAGCACATAAGCACAGTGTGGTGATCAATATGGTGCAGAGAGCTGCGTCTGGTCAGAAGGGAAAACAGCAAACTTGGAAGAGTGGATTTGTATGAAATGTCATGTTCAGGTCGTGATCCTATAGGAACAGTGACCGAATTAAAAAGCGATGAAATGCAGCCAAGTAAACATTCGGAACTTCCACAACTTTCCAAAATCCTCATTACTTTTGTGACAAAAATAATTCGGCAGTCTATTTAAATAGGCCCCCAGTAGTCTGGAAACTCCGGGGGATGATGACATGCAACACTACAAAAGCTGAAAGTGAAAGTAAAGATGCCAGAATGGATCAGCACCTCTCCAAGGCACGGTAGGCTGCAAAGAGCATTCTGCATTCTAACTGTGTTCAGTGTGTGTCGCTGAAATTGGTCATCTTTAGCTTTTCTGCGAAATCGGTGTTGCGTGTGTTCAGTTAACTGGACATAGAAATGTGGCTGAGTGTGACGCTGTGACGCCTGTCAAGGTATCTTTTGCGCAGTGTGACGAGCGAAAATAATGTGAAATTTGTGCAAAGTTGGCAAAGGGGGAGGCGGAGAGAGGGGGGTAAATCGGAAACAATCATCCGACTTCAGAGTGTTTTAATCCCGTCGCCGTTCACCGTTAACGATCGAAACACGTACAAAGAGCGGATTCGTGGGTATCATACCTGCATGACTGTCGCCTTCGACGTGACCTACGTACGTGGCGAACTTGGTCACCAGCATTCACGCTTCTGCTGCATGTTTCTCGCATTAGACAAATCAGCATGTCATGTCCACGCTTTTAAAGCAGTAAAATCCTGGGACCTCACCGATGTTTGTCCCGCCACTTTCCCCACGTCCTTCTGCCTTCTGATAGTTTCAGCTGTCTTCCTCGAGGAATATGCTGACAGCTTTGAGTCCTCAATGTCGAGGCAATGATTAACAATCACTCGGTGATTAATTAAAAACATGCAGGAAAAAGTATTTTTTTTATTGCCAAAACGTGTTCATCAGCCAAATTGGTGGTAAAACAGGTGGTGGTAGAATCTGTCAAATAGTCCGTATACAGTCATTTTGAGCCAGAGAGAACATTCCTGTCACAAGGTAGCTGCAGTTCCTTTTGGCAATGAGTGATGTGGCCAGCAGCACAAATTGCTAGGAATCTAACATATCAGTAATAAAAACACATTTTAAGTGAACAAAAAGGATTGGATTGATTACAGTGTAGAACACGGAGTAGGTGTATTAACACAGAGTCATAAAGATATTTGCAGAACAAACATTTCCTTTATTTTTTATGATAATGTTTATTTAACAGCTGATTTGTTTTTTTCCCCTTTTTGAATGGAAATTGTCTTTAGAGAGACATCTTGCATGTCCAGGGTAACGCCAGCCCCGCCTTTTGTTATGGTGCGGTCTGTGTCATTCACAAACAGCACACACAGTTTTTCATCCTGTTAATTTAAAGCCTTGTGGGAAGTAACTCCTGCTGTTTACAGAGAGCTCTGTTGTATAATGTGCTAAGTGCATGACTCCACAACTACTCTGTGTGGATTTATTCGATTATCTGTTTTCCTTTCAGTTATGTTTGGTTCTTTATATCCCCCAACTTTGCTTTTTTCTAACTCTCAAGTAAACAGTTTCACACAGAGAAGGATTGCAAAATGTGAAACAGCAGTTAGAGAATAAAATGTGATGCAACCCAACAAAGGACATGGAAAAGATGATTTGATGTTCACTCTGAAAAGTGAAACGTATTAAAAGTGCTTACTTTTTAAAATTTTGATAATTTCTTCCTATAGACATAGTGAGCATCTCAGTTACATTTAAACATTTTAACCTTTTACCAAGTAAGAATTTCAAAATAAAGCGCGACAATTGTGAAACAAAAGTTTGATTTTAAAATTCTGTCCCAGGTAAATTTCTAGGTGTCAATAAGGATTCTTCAGCTGATCTGCTGCTTGTTTAGGAACAAAAGTTTATGTGATCATCGAAACCAAGGTTGGGACTAATCTTTGCCTGTTACTGATCAGATTTACACAACAGACATGTTGTTGTTTAATAATAATGTTGATAACTACAGCATGTCTCAAAACCATCTGGATAGTGTCAAGTTTACCACACTATAACATCAGCTCTTCCTGTAACTACAGTCTGGGAATATGGCAGGCAGATGCTGGAGAGGAATGTTATCCTGGAGGATTTTATCTGCTCAGCAGTCCGGGTCTGCTTTTTCCTTTTTTGTTTCATCACACCTTAAATGTGTGAGTTGATAAAAGGTGTGCATGGCAGGCAGGCTTTTCTTCTACTGTTTTCTTCTACTTCTACTGTAATAGATGCAATGTGTGTGTTTTAGCATCGTCTTGCTATTTTTGTGCTATATTCAAGAGGCGTCATCTAGATGGGAGCAGATGTTGCTTTAAAACAGGGTTGGGAAGCTCCAGGCCACATAGCTGGGGTCCTGCAGGGTTTTAGATATATCTTGATCCAACACAGCTGATTTAAGTGGCTAAATTACATCATCAACAGGTCTTGAAGTTAAAATTTAAAATTTAGATTTTTTATTTTAAATGAACTTTGGCTCAGACAAAATGAGTGTTTCAAACTTCCTCAATGGAGATGCGTATGGGCTCAAAATGTGGTCATAAATATTTTGTACTTGTAAATCAGGATTTGTGTGTGCGTAAAAAAGATTTTGTGTGTGCGTAAAAAAGATTTTGTGTGTGCGTAAAAAAGATTTGTGTGTGGACTTAGCCAAAAAACCCCTGCAAGTTACACGTACGAATTTTGACCCTATTTTTCTTCCTTTCATCTGATTGGTCAATGTCATGTCAATCACAAATGTAATAATCCAATCAGAGAACAGATGGGTTTGGCTGTCGGAGGGGCGCTTTTTTGAACTGCAGGTCTTTGAAGGGAATAAATGCCCTTTTACATGCCAACCCAGCCAGTGTTGCCAACTTAGCGACTTTGTCGCTATATTTAGCGAGTTTTCAGACCCCCTAGCGACTTTTTTTCTAAAAAAGGTCGCTAAAAAAAGACGTGAAAGCGCGTATCGCTTTTACTCTCAACAAGCAGCGGGTGCTGTAACGCAGTCAGTTCTTCTTTTACTCTTTTACTCTTATGCTGTTTTGTGGATCACAAGGTTTAAAACTACTTATAAACACACACACACAAAGTAACTCCACCAGAGTGCCTATTTCGGGTCACTTTTGCCGGTCGAAGCCCGGATAAAGGAGCAGGGTTGGAATTGTGACATTAAAAAAAACAATAATTGCTAAAAGAAATTTAATTTTTAGTTCTAAATAAATTCTAACTGCATTTAGGACGTTTTTTACTCACTTTATGTCTCTTCCACGATGTTATTTCTCTCTCCAACAACATAGGTTACAATGATATTAGCATGACCAATTATGCAAATTAGGTGATGACGTCATTTAGCGACTTTTAGGACAACCAATAGCGATTTTCCTTACTGAGGAGTTGGCAACACTGAACCCAGCGTTTTCCTTCATTACCACGAAGGAAAACAGTCTGTGGTCGTCCGAGTTTGGTGATTTTTGTGTCACAGGTCTACGTGCTTAATACAGGGACTTCCGCAGCCTTTTCAACAGCGCTGCGGACCGCTGAGGGGCAGTGTTTTGAAATGACAGTCTTCATTACAAAGCTTTCTTCGTTATGAATTAGCATACATGTTTTTATTGAACATTTGAAGAACTAGCAAAAAAACCGAAACTCTTGTAGAGGACATAAAGTCAGAGATAGAAACGACAAGGAGCAGGTGCATCTAGTACAGGTAGAGCTGCTGCAAAAAACCCACAGAGCTCAGCAGCCAGCGCAACTAATTCTGGATCCTTGGCTTTTAGTTAGCATTAGCAGCACATCCTGCGTCGGATGTGAAAGGACCTTTATGCTGCGCACTGTGACTCACAGCAATGCTCCCAGGTCAGCTTTGACTTTGTGTTAAACTAATCCTAAAGTAATAATGGTATTTCTAACCACTGACATACCACAACTTTATCCTTTCAACAGCTGCTGAAAGTAAGGGGACCTAGCTGCTATCGGAGATTTATATAGAGATCCTCCAGCTTCAAACTGTATTACCCTTCAAAGACCTGCAGTTCAAAAAAGTGCCCCTCCGACAGCCAAACCCATCTGTTCTCTGATTGGATTATCACATTTGTGATTGACATGACATTGACCAATCAGATGAAAGGAAGAAAAATAGGGTCAAAATTCGTACGTGTAATTCGTACGTCCACACACAAATCTTTTTTAACGCACACACAAATCTTTTTTACACACACACAAATTCTTTTTTTACACACACACACACACAAATTCTTTTTTACACACACACACACACACACACACACACACAAATTCTTTTTTTACACACACACACACACACACGCACACACAAATTCTTTTTTTACACACACACACACACACACGCACACACACACACACACACACATTCTTTTTACGCATACAAATCTTTTTTACACACACACAAATTCTTTTTACACATACAAATCTTGATTTACAAGTACAAAATATTTATGACCACATTTTGAGCCCATAGATGCGGATCACACAATGAACAGTGTTCACAGATAGTGATCTCTCGAAGTGTGGTGCTGAGCCCATGCACTGATTTCCAATACAGGATCAACTAATTTTCAGACTTTTCCATTAAAAACAAGTCTATAATCAGGGGTGCACATAAGTGGTCCGCAGGTGCGCATGCATTGTCAAAATAAAAGACGCGCACCAGATAAGAAGTTGCAACGCGCGTTTGCGTACATATAAAAGGCACTGTTTTTGTCCGCTGGAGTGGGATTTTCACGGCATATTCTGCACCACATCTCTGTGCGTTCATCATTTGTTTGAAGCCACCTCACCTCCTGCAAGCACTTTTCCGAGAATACGCGCTTCTTTTGCAGTTCGGACTCCTGACATTTCTTTGGAGGTGGAGGAACACCAAAGTAATTGCTTAAAGGAGCTTGCTTCTTCGACATCTTTAGAAGTTCTAAACAAATGTCTGTCCTCCAGAAAATCTTATGTACGCAAACGCGTGTTGCAACTACTTATCTGGTGCGCGTCTTTTATTTTGACAGCGCATGCACACCTGCAGACCACTTATGTGCACCCCTGTTTATAATGTCGAAATTGGCTGAGTGTTTTGATTAGATGTACTGCAGATGATGAGATGGAAATGTTTGTCTGAAATAGTTCCACAACTTGTAGCTGCAGTTTTTTTTGCAGATTTACCCATATGGAAAAGATATATATAAATCTTATAAAGTTTGTATATGTCTGGTGTAAAACTTGTATTAAAAGCATACAAGAGTGAAAACTGATATAAGATCCCTAGAAAAATTATATAAATGAAACTTTTATGTTTTGGATACTTACTAAAACAATATATGAAAGTGGCCACTTTCATAAGTAAATCATATAAGCCTTATATGATTCACTATATGAAGTAGGCCACATCTTATGCAAGTCTTTTATAAGTTTTTTTCTATTTCTTTTCCATATGGGTAACTTCTGCCAGTCTTTACGTCTGAGAAGCTGTGCACTGCTCGGTGTTTTGAAGGAAGGCTCAGAGGAGGTTGGAGATTGTTACCATCATGGGCTAATGAATGAGAATGAGTAGTCATCAATCAGTAGAGAAAGACACACATGGACTGCTAACTCTGAAACGATCCAAGTATAATTTAAGTCACTCAGTAATTTAAAATAATACATGAACTCAGGAGACTTAAACAGAAACTCACCTCAGCTGCCCTCCCATGTGGTAGTGAAGAAAGAGTGAGCTGTAGGTGAATGCAGCCCTTATATAACGGGTGACACGTGAGCGCAATTAAAGGCAACCACCACACCCAATCTAAGGGTGAGGAAAAGGAACAAGGTGCATCTGGTGAAGTGAGTGTGCTGAAAGGTCTTTACAACACTCGGTGTATGGCTTTTTGTCAGACTCAGGGACAAAGCTGTCATTTATGTGTAGCTATTTTCCTCGTTGCTGTGTTTCAAAAATGAGTTTCTGACATGACTTGTCGAGTGACTAGCCAATCGATGGCATGCAGTTTTTGGATCGCCTCAGATTGCTCTGAACCCCGGCTGAGTAGGTACTAAAAAACTACCACCTATTTGAAAACTCGATCATGGGACTAACCTGTTGTCCATTAACCTAAATAAATACATAATTAGTTGTTCCTCTGTTTCTCTTTAGTACTTTATCACTTTACTTTTCTAGTCGTTTGTTGGCTGATCCCAACTTTTTTCTAGTATTGTTGTCAAGTGTTTTCTGTCTGTGAGGAGCCTACACTTGAAAAAGACCAGACTTTGAATCTCACTCCATTTATTTTTGACCAGTTTCTTAGGTAGATAGGTAGTAGGTAAATAGGTAGGTAGGTAAATAGGTAGGTAGGTAAATAGGTGAAAAACCGATAGCCCGTCTAGTCCAAAGTCTTCCTCACAGTGGCAAGTGGATTGCTTTGTTTGCTGTCCTCTCAGTATGTCGCTCTCCGGTCAAATGACTGCTGCATGCATTTTAAGGCTTACTAGGCACGCCCGCCCTTGATTGCTCTAATTCAGCTCACCTGGCGGAGCAGCGTGCACCAGGTCTAATCAGCAGCAGCGCAGAGCAGGTAGTGCAGGAGGAGGAGAAGAGCAACAGCCACACCTACTAGGTCAGCGCGACACCTCCCACTCGATCTTTCCTCAGCACTGCATGGAAAGATCGCACTCAGGTGGGCTGGTCCCTGGCTTGATCTTCCACCGGTAAAAGGACCACAAGACGTCGGATGTCCCGATGTAAAATGGTGCTCAGCTCAGGACTTCTGGTAGCAGATTTTGGACTCTTGACTGCAATGCTGGAACTTGGAGAGACGCTCACTTGCACATCCCGAACGATCCCTTGCGGATGAACAGGTTTGGTCCAGCGAGTTGGCTCCAGGACCTCCAGAAGTTGGTGACCATGGTTTGTTCTTCTTTTATCCCTCACATGATAGGGTCCAAACAGGTCGACAGATGTCAATTCGAATGGTGCAGCAGGATTTGACCTCTCTTCAGGTAAGTCTACCATCACTTGCTTACAGGTTCTTGCCTTTGCCTTCTTGCAGACGATGCACTGGTCAACGACCTTTTGGGGAATAATTTGGGGAATAAGGTTCCTGCCACTCCGTCATGTCCCTCGCTGTGTGCTTCTCTGGCAAGGAGGGTGGATAACCAGGCTTGGAATGGTAGAAGGGGAACGGCTTTGCGGTCTTCTTTGAAGGTCTGGATTTTGCCACCACAGACTAGAAGTCCACTTGTTTCGTCTCTGTAAACAACTAGTCTGTCTGTTGTGGTGCTTGGGAAGTTGACGCCCTCTTGTGCTGCTAGGAAAAGGTCTTGAAAAGCATCTCGTCTCACGCTGACTGTGAGGACACCCGAAGATGGTACTACCTCCCACTTTTCTTGGTCTCTGGTCTTGGATCTCATAAACCTTCCGGCAACCCTCCAGACCCACGCCACGGTCCCAATCAGCCTTCTCAGGTTGCTGAATCGCCTTTCGTCGATGAGCTGTTGGGTTGCTACTCCTGCCAGTGGTCTTCTCGACTCTACGTGTACTGAGTCTTGAGCTGCATTGGTGTGGATTCTGGTAAGGACCGCAACAAAAGCCTTTTTCTGTAGCTTTGTGACCTTTTCTCGAGCTTGGGCAGCGACTTCTCCGGCAGATTTCTTCAGCCACTCCTTCTTCAGCCACTCAGGAAGTTGGAGAAACTTTGGACCCGACTGCCACTCGGAGTCCTCTGTTAGGGCATTTGGACTGGCCCCTCTGGTGAGAATGTCTGCAATGTTTGCTGACCCGGGAATCCACCACCAATCTTGGACATCAGTGCTACTCTGGATTTCACCAACACGGTTTGCAAAGAAGGTCTGGAAACCGTAGCTCTCCCGCTGGATTGCACCCAAGACGGTCTGGCTGTCGACGAGGTGGTACCATTTTTTGACCTGGATTCTGCAGTGTCTCTGGAAGTAGGTCTTCAGACGTGCAGCAAAGACGGCGCCACACATCTCTGCTTTAACAGGATCACCCTTATGATTGAGAGGCGTCAGTTTGGCTTTAGACTCCACTAGCCTCACGATGACACTATGGCTGCAACTCCAGCGAAGGTACATCACTGCGCCATATGCGTGTTCACTGCCATCAGAAAACGTGATGACACTGGGCTCTGCACAGGGATCTGGTGGAGTCAGGGCTCTAGTGAAATGCAGTTTCTTCAGGTCAGCATATTCTTCCAGAAGTTTTATGGCGTCTTCTCGGAGACCTTCAGACAAGGCTGCGTCCCATGTGTCTTCGAGGCGGTACTTTACTTTTGCTTCTTGGAAAGCTCTCCTTACCAGGATGGCACCCTTCTGTTTGACAGGAGTCACAAGACCGAGTGGGTCATATAGGCCGGAGACTTGGCTTAGCAGTTCTCGCCTGGTTAGTGGATCAGGTGTTCGCTCTCTGACTTCTTCTCTGAGCAGGTCTTGACCAAGGCGCATTTTCCTCCTTTTCTTTGAAAAGTTCACTGCAACCATGACATGAAGTTTGTCATCATTGATGGTGTAGCCAAGGGCAAGGGCTTTGTTGTCATCTTCCGTCAGCTGGTTTGGCAGGATTATGGTCTTTGCCTCTAATCGAGGCAACTCTTTCTTTGCCTCCTCCCTCCCACTTTGACTGGAGTAGACCCAAGGCTTCATGTAGAATCCTCCAGCTCTCAGGATGCGCTCGATGTTGGCTGTTAGGCGTCTCAAATGGTCGAGGTCATTGTGTGATGTCAGGATATCATCGACATGAGCATCTTCTTCCAGCACACGTTTCTCTTCTTTGAAGTGACTGAATGAAGGTAGGTTTGCAGTTTCTCTCATGGTGACTTGGGCTATGCAACCAGCAGGTTTGTCTCCAATGTTGACTCTTGTTATGGCATAGTCTTCTATGTCTGCATCTTCTGTGTCACGCCACAAGAATCTGTGCAAGTGGACCTCTCGATCTTCCAGCCAGACAGAGTTGTACATCTTGCGGATGTCACCAAGGGCGGCGTAGACACCAGCTCGGAACCTCAGCAGGACAGCTCTTATCGGGTTCAGGACATCAGGACCTTTGATGAGAATGTCATTCAGGCTGAGGCCTCTGTACTTCTGGCTGCTGTTCATCACCAACCTCACTGGGGTAGAGACCGAGTGTGGATTTGGCGCAATGAGGTGGCTTATATACCATACTGGCCCAGTCCAACTCTGCAGGACTTCTTTGGACAGCTTCACTGCAGCTCTGCGGTTTACCATGTCATGAACTTGTGCAGTATAGGCTGTCTTCCACTCAGGTTCTTTAGATAGCTTCATCTCGGTTCTGATGAATGTTGCTTCTACTGCTTTCCTGTTATTTGGCAAGGTTGCTGGATCTTCTACCCATGGGTACTTGGCATGCCAATGCGGTTCACTGCTGTGGTCATCTCCAGTTGAATAAGTCAGGCCATTTCTCACGATCTCCATCTCCCTCTCTTCTGCGAGCGTCATTTCTTTACCCCCTGGCTGGCAGTTCCCACAACGACACCCTCCACATCTCGGCTGGCAAGCGGCTCCAATGCTTTCCCACCTCCACCACTTCAGAAAGTCTCTGCTGCTGGTAGCTGTGGTGGATAGAGTCTCAGGGTGATCAGGATGCTGACAGGAAGCTAGGTCTTTAGTGAACTCCTGGTACTTGAATGCAGCAGCTCTCATTGATCTTGCGAAGTGCGTCTTGGAGGTGCGGGCCATCAAGGTGACTTCCTCAAAGAGGTCTGGATGCGTGCCCCCGATTGTCTTGCCAAGTGGACCGTCCCAGAGCACCAGGTCACCGATGGAGCGGATCTTTTGGGGCACCAGCTGGCCTTCTTTATGGCTGATTAGAAGCTGGATCTCTCTGGGTCTGATGAGGTCTTGGAGAGGGACGTCAGGGAAGATCTTCTGCAGCTTCTGAGGTGGAACATGTCTTTTCACTTCAGCAATCTTGTCCAGACCATAGCAGACTAACTGGTGAGGCTTTAAAGTTCCTCTCGAGGTGTTGACACGGATCTTGAGAAGGTAGCGCTTGGTTGCCACAGACACCTTCATACCTCCGACACCGTGGATGACAAGCATGACGTCTTCACTGCGAAGGTTGAGCTTACTTGCAGCTTTGTGGGTTATGTAGTTTGTGTCAGATGCTAGATCAATTAGTGTCCCAATTCTCTGCCCATCATTGGCGATGACGTCAAGGAGCATCAGAATCACAGGGTACTCTTTTAGACCAGTCTCCTCCAGTAGACCTTTCTCCGCTGCCATGGAGTTGAAGGCTCGTGATGCGACGTTGCAGAAAGCTTTCCGACACTGCTGTGCTAGCTCTGGCGATAGTTTAGAGATGAACTCTTCTTGAACCTCTGTGTACCTCCTCCCCTCAGCTCTCACCGGACCAGACTTGGGCCTTTGTGATAAGGGTCGTGGCAGGGGACAAAGAAGGTAATGATGCTGGTCTTTGCACTCTGGATTTCCACACAGGTAAGTTGTCTTTCTGCAGGGTCCGTCGTGGATCTCGAGACACCTCTCGCAGGCTCCAAGTTGCTGCACTGCATCCTTTTTCTCCTGTAACTTTGTGTTGGTTCTAAACCGTCTGCAGATGTAGAGCTTCCTCTTGTGCTTCGGGTCCCCACGGATGATGCAGCCTGCTGGATCAGTACTGGATTTAACTGACTTGGTACGGGCGTACTTTATTGGGAACTTTGTTCTCTCCTTGGCAGGGTCGACGTCTCTCAGCTGGTCTAACTGCTCGTAGATGGACTCCTGAGATTGGAGGTATGCGAGCAGCTTGTCAAACCGGTTCTGATGAGTTACAGCATTCTTTGGATCAGCAGCGTGGGTAAGCCAGTCTTTCTTTAGGGACTCAGGCAGCTTGCTTTCAATAGACTTTATTACTAATAGGTTCTTTATGGCATCTGCTTTATCCAGCTCATTCAAATCATAGAGGGCCTTTTCAACTGCGTGGATAAGCTCTATTATTCTTCTAGGCTGGTTGCTACGGACAGGAGGGATAGCTTGAAGCTCCTCAATGATTTCAATGGCGATGGTGGCTTGGTTTCCATAGCGGTTCTCAAGGACTCTGAAGATCTCATCTGTCGAGGTGTATGTGGACAGGCGCAGATCTTTGGCCACTTTATCATCGAGGCTATCGAGAAGTTGGAATTTCTTTACTTCCATGGACCCGGTTGGTTCACCTTGCTTTTGCAGAGCCTCCCATTCCTTCCGCCATCTGTAGAACTCACGCTGGCTGCCGGTGAACTTTGGTAAAGCTGTGGCTTTCAGTTTTATGGCTGCGACCGGGGCTGCATTGCGGACTGTGACAACTGCTTGGTCGGCATCTCTTTTAATTCTCTCTGCTTTGATCAGGGCTGCCTTCCCTGACACCAGCTTTGGAAGGCAGGTTTCGAGCTCCATTAGTCGACGATCACAATCTCGCCTCTCAGCAGGTGGAGCCCAGCGGTTCCATGTCTGGTGTGCCTGCTTAGCTTTCCTCACCAGTTCTTCTAGGTGGTGGAGCATAAAATCATATACCTCCAGGGGCGTATCAGGCTGAGTGGATGAGACGTTCTCACACTCTATTTCTGCTGATTTTAGAGCAAGGGTCAGTTCTCTTTCACCATATGATGTCCACAGGGTCTCTCTGATCAGGTGCTTCGCCTCCTTCAACTTCTGCTCACATTCTTTCTCCGTTTTCTCGACGTCTGCTCTCTGTTGGCCCATCAGCTCCGGTGTGCCCTCTGCTTCACACTGCGTGATGTAGGCGGCCTCAAGCTCCTCATTCACGTCAATCACTTTGGAGCACTCTGCTGTAAGTCTCTTGAAGGAATCCTGTAGCTCCTCTACAGACATATCCATGTGGGTCCTTCTTATATGGTTGGTGAGTCTGGAAAACAGTCTCTTTGCAGTGGTTCGCTGTATTTTCAGCTCTTCGAGTGACTTGGACTCAGCCATGCTGCTTCCTTAGTTATCGGTGGGACAGGCAAACGGCAAGTTGTGATTTCCTCCAGGCCCCCAGGTGGAGTCTTCTCCGTCTCTGTGGTGAGCTTTTGTGGAGTCTTCACTGGTCAAGGCCGGTTTCTTTACTGGCCAGGCCGGTTTTTCACTGTCAAGTGTTTTCTGTCTGTGAGGAGCCTACACTTGAAAAAGACCAGACTTTGAATCTCACTCCATTTATTTTTGACCAGTTTCTTAGGTAGATAGGTAGTAGGTAAATAGGTAGGTAGGTAAATAGGTAGGTAGGTAAATAGGTGAAAAACCGATAGCCCGTCTAGTCCAAAGTCTTCCTCACAGTGGCAAGTGGATTGCTTTGTTTGCTGTCCTCTCAGTATGTCGCTCTCCGGTCAAATGACTGCTGCATGCATTTTAAGGCTTACTAGGCACGCCCGCCCTTGATTGCTCTAATTCAGCTCACCTGGCGGAGCAGCGCGCACCAGGTCTAATCAGCAGCAGCGCAGAGCAGGTAGTGCAGGAGGAGGAGAAGAGCAACAGCCACACCTACTAGGTCAGCGCGACAATTGTTGTCATCAAATTCCAAATGAGCTAATATTTTCTATGAAACGGGGAAATGTGGTAGTTTGAACATTTGATGTTTTCTGTTTTATCGTGAATAAAATATAGATTTATGAGATTTGAAAATCATTGTATTTTGCCTTTATTTAGATTTATTTATTAACACCTTTAACAACATTGGATTTGGGTTTGTATCTACAATCGTTATTAATAATAATTTAAATGATAGAATAATAGAGGAAGCAAAGTGTGTGGAGTGCAGAAACAATAAAGATAGACTTTAGTCAAAACCCTGACAGTGAGGAAATTTGCAGCACAGACGGATCAGTGATACTAAATAACACAAACGCATTAACATGTGGTGCTGTGGATCACTGTAATGAATGCCTTTGATTTACTCTGTCATTACTTTGTAAGCAGTGATTTATCAGCACAGAGACAGATGTCAGAGCTAATTAACACTTTTGAAGGGGGAACAATGGATCACTTTATTATACTGAGAAAACTACAAGTAACCAGTATTTTCACATACCTGCTTTTTTATGTCTGTAAAAAAAACAAAGATAAACTATCGTTAGAAAGTGTTGTGAAAGCAAGACTCCTGCCTGAGCGTGTCATCTGCTTGGCAAAGTTCGTAGAAGCCAATCCTGCCATGTGACATAAAACCTGAGGCACAGGTAGACAGTTTGCTTGACTGTGGGAAAATGTGTCACAAAGTGATGGAAAATAAATAAAAAATTAATTAAACTCTCCGCAAAAAAAACAACATGCACGTGTTCATCTTCAGTTAGACCAGTTTTACCTCATGCCTAAACATAAGTCTGCTCGCATTTCTTGCAAATGGGATCAAACTGCCAGGCTTCAAAACAGTAAACAATGCGCTCTACCTCCTAAGCCACAGCCACGCCAAGTATGTATTGCTGAGTGGCTGTGGCTTTCTTAAACCATGTGATAGCTGCGCAGTGGTTCAGTGACATGGATGACAAAAGTAGTAGCAACTCCTGATAAAGAACTAGAAGGAAGTTGGAGCCTCTCTGAGGTGTGTCTGTTTATCCTCGCACATTTGTCTTTATTTGCGTCATGTTTTTGGGAGGGATGATATTAAAGGAAGAGAAGAATTAGTCTGTACCAGGTACATATGCTATGTTTAGATTTGATTATATGGCATGTGCAAAGTCTTAACTTTGCTAATCATAAAACAGCTCTAGTTGACATCTCTTTAAAACAATACAGAGATATTTTAGACATGCAGCCACAGTTCACATTCTGTTGATGGCTTTAATTCATTATTTTAAAATTACTTTTAGACTGAGCGTTTACAATGAATAACTTTTCAACGATTTTGTAAGTAGGCGGTACAGCTGTGTGAGTGAAATCCCAGTGCTGTGGACCTAAAAGTGGCAAGTGCAGTTTGGTTCTACACTATACTTTTTGCTCTAAGGTTTGCTTTCAGCCAGTTTACTGATAGTGATGCTGTTCCTAACCTGTATGATTTATTGATTCATTAGACTCAATGACCAAAAGTCTCTAATGTAGATAACAAGGAGAATTATGCAGGAAAGATTCATTTTGTCTTTCAGTTTCATAAAAATCTTTGATCTGGCGCATTAAATAAAAACCTTCAAAGCACAAGCTGGATTTAATTCTAACTGCTGTTCCAACATGGCCAGCATGGGCAACACGGGCAATTATATATTTATAATACTGTGAGGGCAAAGTCGTCACTCACAAGCTCAATTTTTTTTTTTTAGAAATATGCAAACAGATTTTTTTTTCTTTTGCTAAGACCTAACACATGGCATAATTATATTAATCTTACTGTGACCAGACCACAAAAAACCCCACCCCCACAAAAAACAACCAAACAAATTAAAAACCTAGAATAATAAAATAATAGATAATAGAAAGCTTAAAAACATCCATAAGTCCCATCTTCTGTACAGTAGGGCTTTCAGGTTTTAAGTGGATTTCTGCTTTGTTTTGTACCTAAAATGCATCAGATCAGAAAACTGCCAGTATTCAATATAATTGTCACTGAAAAATGTTTGTGAGGGTTTGGGTTTTTTTTTTTAAAGCTCCTTTGAGTGTGATCTTTGTAAACCTTTAAAACAAAGGCCAGAATGATCGTTTAATGTTTGTTAATAGCCTTGTTGACGGCAAGGTTTTAATAGACTTGAGGCTTTGGCTGGTTTCTTTGGCTCTTGATTAAAATTCAAAACCAGCAAGAATTCTGAGCTCAAAAAACTCAAAACAAGACCATGACACCACAATGTTCTCTGCTTTCAACATTATTCCTTTAGCTGTGATCCTTCAATCTTTTCATGACATTTTCTCATCATTTTTATGCAGCTGACACATAGTTATACATGTCTTTTAAGCCTTCAGAATCAGAAATACTTTATTAATGCCAAAGGAAATTATGGGTTACAGCACTAACAAAGGAACCCTCCAACCAAACATGCTTTACACAAACATCACATTGGGGAGACAGGTCAGAGAGGTAGGCTGATAAGAAAAACAACAAAAATACACAACATGAGGTGAGAGGAGGAGAAAAAAAAGCTCCACCCAGACTGAGCTCCTGATGGGAGAACAGTTTGAGAACAGAAAAAACACCTCAGCACAAAAAAGAGCATGAATCTTAATACACCATAGAAACACATGATAAGCAACAGGGTGGGTATGGGGTGAGAGAGAGATGGTGTAGACAGCGCATTCGGTCCTGCAGCATAACTGCACTGGTCCAGTCAACCGGTCATCTGCATCAGGAGGGGACAAGCATCAAAGGCCGTTGGAAAGGGAGGGGGGATGTATATATGTGTATTTGTGTCCGTGTGTGTGTGTGTATCCTGAGTTTAGCTGAGAGAGTGTCCTTCGCCTGGTCAGGATAAATAAACAGTTTTCCAGCTGACCCAGGTGGCCTTGGAGGGATCAGGGAGAAAGTCAATGAGTGTCATTATTGCTGTTAGGGAGAGAATTGTTGATGTTCTCCTCGGAGTCAGGTCTTTGAGCTCTGTCAAGTGTCCAACGGTGCCGTCGAAGATGGGGGGGTAGCCGCATGATGATGGTGGTTATGTTGTTTAGGACGAACAGACTGCATCAGAATTTTACAGTTGTTCTTAATGTCCATCGCTGGTCTGCATGTCTATCAATTTCCCGTTGAAGAGCCGTGAGCTTCTCCGAGATCTTTCCCATATTGCGTTCCATAAGAACAGTCTGAGCACTTACAGCCCCTCCCAGTGCTTCGATCATCTAGGCCAGCCTTGTTGGGTTTTGAACAGCTGTAACCAGTTTCTTCAATTTTCGATAAGCCAGGACGAAGCGAGCTCCAATCAGAAGAACCCTGTTATCATGGTTCCGAATAGGTAGATGTCTTCTATGTCCTCAACCCATCCATCGTGTGTCCAGCTGGGAACGTCCCTCCAGCACACTGGGGCTCTCCCGAACCCAGACTCCTCGTAGAGAGGAGAGTGTCAGTAGCATTAAGGGGCCAGTTGATCAAATCCATAATTCTTCTTTAGGCTTTAGAGAGCAAGAATGAGACAGAGAGGCTTTCTGAGGGTTAGAGTTAGACGAGTTAGCACTTGCTTCTGCTTAGTCTAGTGTTTGAAATCTTTAATAATATTTGAGTCCTCTTAGGGTTTGACTTGCATGTAAAATCTAAATTCTAAATGTCTTTCATATAAGGAACATTTCGAAATTGTAGCCTATGGTCTTGGCTGAACTGGAGAACATTATTCATGCATTTGTCATGATGTTTTGATTTCTTTATTGACTTGTTTGCCAGCTTACAGGATTGTTTGTCACATTGCTTGTTACTGTGACACTGGAGGTTACGGGCACTAGAGGGTGCTGTGATATTCTGTTGATATCACACATTTGATCTGGCAGTCTGTCCAGTCGTCACACTCTAAGCTGGTTCATTAAAAGTACAAGTCCATCGTATGTATTGTATTAACTTACTTATAACTTTACTTATTATCCTTGAAGCGGAAAAGGGCCTTTCATAATATGCACTGCTGACAGGCAATGCCGCAGTTAGAGAGCTTGAACAGTTCGAACAACATGACATGAAAAACTCCCACACTGTGGGAGAGTGGTAGGAACCATCACATCAAGTCTGAGACTTGTCTACTCTGAGGTATTTCAGATGTCAAGTTAGGAGTAATTCAAATCATCAGTGCTGGAGTAATAGGCATGTCTGAAAATCTTTTAATACTATAGGAGGTCTGATTAGAAAAGCGTTGTTCCATTGCGCCCATCATGCAATCTATCACTGGGGTGAATACTTTGATTCTGAACATTTGCTTGCTGCTCAGGTATTCATGCTGTCCAAGAGTAGAAGAAAGGAGACAACCTTTAAGTTTTGTTGCTTCCTGCATGGACTGTTTTGAGATGTGTCGGGATGATATGCCACTATTTTCACATCTGCACAATATCAGTCGACAGGTCATCAAAACAAGGATCAGTGCGCTAATGAACCGTTGAATCTTTAGGTGATTCAGCTTGATTTATAGCCTTAGACAGATCAACAGTTTTCGACTGAAGCATATCTGATTACATATTAGACCCACCCAACACTTTTCAAAAGAATGCAAAGCATACAACAGACTGGTTCAGAGTCCATTTGAACCAGTATTGCCCTACAGCTCCCTGAGCATTGCTTTCTCATGAGATATCTCTCAGCACACACAAAATAGCAGCCAACCTATCTGGGATATCCAGTCTTTAAGTGATGACGTGATGAATCCTGCTTCCGGGCCCAAACTACTCTGCGTTTAATAATCTTGTTTGCATCTGTGTTTGCATCTTGTTGTATTTAATCTCAACAAGCCCCTAAAAACAGGCAGTGATCACTGTCAGCCTCTCTTGGTTTTTATTACCACTGTTCATTTTAAAGCTCAGTTTTTAAAACCTTACAATGTAACTACAGCCCAGCCCATGCAGCAGTATATTAATCACTAACCTGGTATTGTGGATGGATTATCTCAGTTGTTCTCCTGACTGTAGTTCGGTCCGTTTACAGCATCCTGCCATGCGACTGCATTTATCCCTAACCTTCGGGAACCCTCACGTTAACTTTTATTAAGTGGAAAAAAGTTAGTGTTCATCCTCCATCTTCACTGTGTTTATGTTATGCTAACATAGCCGTGTCGCCAGCGATCACATAGCACATCATTATATACCAGCTAGCCAAACTTCAGTAACCCTACAAACGTCACTGCTGTTTGCTTTCCTTTCTTTCTTTATGTTAGAAGTGATAGCAGAGCTGTACGTTTCTCTCAGTCAGAACATAGTATTTTATATTTAGATGGAAACTAGCGAGCTAACTTCCTGCTAACTTCTAACTCCGTTAATAAATTCTGTTTTCATGAATGCCTAGATGTTAAACTTAATTGTTACACCTGGTAGAGCAGCCAGACTGATCATTTTATTACAGATAAAAGAATTTAGACAGTTTTTAACTCTCAGTGATGCCACAGTAATCGTTTGACTTAGGGACCTGCAGCAGAGTTTGGGTCCAGAGACGGCTAATGATGTCGGACTTAAAGACCGGATTGTGACATGCTATATGTCCAGAAGACCAATGTGGCACTGCAGTTCTCTTGGTGCCCCATTAAACATTTGTAACGAGAAGAAATTTGGATTTGAAATTTGAATCTGACAGACTTTGGACTGGATCTACTAAGAAAAGGGCAGAAAGCATACTTTTTAACTTCCTTTGTCTTTGCTTATACACCAGAATGTGACTCACTCATCACAGATGCTTCAGCCTACTCAGCAGCAGCATCCAGTTTGTCTGTGTCTTGACACCCCTAGGAAACTCATGTATGGCACCATTGTAGTAGTCTCTAATTATTTTCAGATTTACTGACCTTAAAAACTGACTGATTGAAAACTGTGCAACTATATTTTCCTCTGTGTACAGATATACTTCAACTATAAGTTAATAAGAATAAGAAAAACTTGAAAACCCATAATCCCCAAAATGCTTCTTCAGTAGTCATGGTAAGCAGTGGGACTGATGAGGACACTGAGTGAATATTAAGTAGGTCAGACTTTTAGAAGTACCCTCATGTCTCTTTGAAAACAAAGAGGTCACTTATCAGTTTGTGTAGTTAGTTTAAAAGCATGGGCCTGCTGAAAATTGCAAAAGAAATGTGTAATGTGCTTTGAGGACACTGCATACTCACAGCCTACTGTCCCAAGTGTGTGGGGAGTTCACTGTGTGGATAATTTTGTCTTATGTAATAGGATACTGACTTTGGCTGTATAAGTTGGTTGCCTGTCCAGTTCGTGGGGTGTCCTGCCAACCCTGTTCTATGCCAGGAACTGCTGTTTTAATTTCCTGAGACCTGACATGAAAACAGAACTCACTGTCTTTCTTCCAATCGCAATATTCTCCTGAGAACCGAGGAAAAAGAATGGTTTGGTTTAATTTCCGCATACAAAAAAATTGCATTAACTTCAACATTGTAATTAAAAAGAAAACCTCTTTGTTAGTTCACTGCATTTCTAAAGCGACGCAATGCTCAATACTCATAATTCAAAAGATTATTATCATTTTTAGATGTCAGATACACAATATTTTCTTTTCCAAGATTTATTCAACTTCTGACATCTTAACATGGGGACCACTGGGAATAAGCTCAGGGAACTGTTTGTCCTCCCCCTCTCTTCCTGGCTGTATTGTCTCTTTGGCTCAGGATTGCTTCCTCTGCTTGCCTCGGTTCAACTTGGACTCCTTCTTTTGCTTTGTCACCTCTTCCTGTTACATCATTCATACTCACATCTGTTCAGTCTCCCTGATCCCTCCTCCTTGGGTGGAATTCAGATTGAACATGTATTTTATGTCTTCTATGACTATACGCAGGTTTCAGCCTATACTGCAGCACAACACAAGGTGAAATGATACACATTAACTGAGCGTTTCCCTGCCCTTCATGTAGAAAAATGTAAATGCTATTTTTCATGCTTTATCGAGCTGACTGCACTTACCTTTAAGCCATTCTCAGAGTGTGACAGTCAGCTGTCTTGCTAAAACCCGAAATGCCTGCAGTGCATAGCTATCACAATGTATATTTAAAAGGTGCTCTTACAACACTCATATGTCCCACTTCACGGGCCGCATTCTTCGGAGGCCGCATTTGAAGCCCGATTACGTCACAGCCAGGCCACAAATGCTTCCTTCATTTCCCCGAATTTGAAGGATGGGTCGGGTGTATCCTTCATGGCCCAACCTATCCCAGAATTTATAGCGCGGCCCAGCCGATTCCAGTTTCCAACAATGGTGGCAGCTACTTAGTTATAATATTACTCTTATTACTCTTTTCAAAATTTTATTAATCAAATTAATATTTTTATAATAATATAAAAATACTTTTCAAATGTGGCAATGGTGGAGGAGTGCAGCTAAACAGTTTGAAATATTACTCTTTCTGGGTCACAAAATAAACTTTTAACATATTTTCAGAGGTCTGTTACCCACCAGCTCGATAGCTGACCCGGGGTTTAAGGCTCATTAGAGCCACCGAGAACACCGGACTCCCAGCACACTGTTTTCAGACCTCCGTGGTCTTTCACTACTCAGGTTAAGCACGATATATAAGTCACAAAAATGTTATTGTTTGGCTTTTTTCAGTGTTTTATTTGTCCCTGAGTAAATCGGTTTGGCTGAGATTAAAGTTATAGTTTTCACACAGCTGAATAAACGTCAAACAGAAAACTGATTGAACTGAAGTGTGAGATGGACTCCAATGTCCACAACATTGTGTAGGGTTTATTTCTGGGATTTCGCACAACCCGGGATTCAAGTCATGATTTGGAATCAGCCCCCCCTCCCCCCCCCCCTTTTGACAGGTTGTGTGTGAGACTTTAAATCATGAAACTGTAAATTATAAATTTTAAATTGTTATTGATCCCTGTATATTTATCTTCTTACTCTTCTTATATTTATTGTATGTTTACTTGCACTGCTGTAACTGGAGCCTCGTCGTCTCGTCTCTCTATATACTGGACTGTATATAGCGGAGATGACAATAAAGTTTACTTTGACTTCAGCAGCGAGCAGGCGCACTGAGGGCTCTCGCGCTCACTTTTCGCGTATAGAATTTCGAAAAAACATCGGTGCAAATTATAAGTCTGTATCATAATGTCCGGTGTTTTCGTGTTTGTTGGTTTGTTTTTATTTTGTTTTATTTTGCGAATTGGTTATTAGATGCTGCTCCAGCCAGCCAGTGAATCCCCCGCCGCCTCGCCCTCTCCTCCCTGTGCAGCAGGCACACCTTGCAAACGGAGGGCGCCCTTACTCCCAGCAAATGAGTGATAGAAAACCATCATGCCATCCCCAAAATGCGCTGGTGGAATGTCAGGGCAGCATGAGTATGAGCAACTTTTTGTTTTTTTTTTTTTTGCCGATGCCCGTGATGCCGCCCCCACCACGATGCTGCCCTGGGCAACCGCCCATGTCGCCCATATCAAAAACCGCTACTGATTACAGTTAACTTTCATGAAATCAGCATCCTCAAAGGCAGTTGGTTTGCATAATGGATTTTGTATGACGCATCAAATCCTATTCATTCTCTCAACGACTTTCTAAATGGAAGTCGTTTAAAATGTGAACTCACAGGGCGTGCATTTGCAAAGTACTGGCCAGGGAAACAAGTTGTATGATTAAACAAAACCAGTGGGTCTCATTTACTAACTAACGGTTGTAGAAAGGGAATGGTTTGATGATTATCTCAGTTATTCTTATTACCTTCAGATGATGGTGTGTTCTCCGTTGCCGTCTGTCTAACTCCCAATGAGGCAGCAACTTTTCCAGTAATGATGATCCACTGAGTCGATTCCTGCAGACATTCCCTTCTTAAAGTCACTCTTATGTGGGTGTACACAAAGATCTCTGTTACTACCAGTGTTGGGTAAGTTACTTTAAATTAGTAACTTAGTTACATTACTAGTTACTTCTCTAAAAAAGTAACTCAGTTACTTCAAGTTACTCGTTACTTTCAAAGTAACTAGTTACTAGGGAAAGTAACTTTGGTTTTACTCAGAATTCTCTTGTTAATGTGTTGCTTCCGTAACTGGATACCCAGCAAGATTGTCAGTCTTCTATCTTGCTTACTTGCCACAAGTGCACTGTGCCACCTACCAATAGAAAGGAAAAAATAATGTGCACATTTCCACGAGAGAAATCACGCCTGGACCGTCGTTGACCGCCGCCATGATTCTAGCCTGCTTTTTACATCCAACACAAAACTGCAGTCGTGGTGCTTTTGATTGTACTCAGAACTTGGAAATTCTGCCTTCTGAATAGGAAGATGTAGGTAACACCAGACTGCAGATGAGCTGCATACAGAGCTGGACTGGGACAAAAAAAAATCGTCCCGGGCATTTTGACTAGAGACCGCCCACCATTATAGGAAAAATCATAAAGCCTTTGAATGAAAACAAACACTGTTGTGACAGTGATGTACACTGTTCTGATGGTATATATGTATCAATCTATCAATTGTTTGTTGTAAGACTCAGATAATTATTTTTTAAAAGCGAGACATTTTAAATGAGAATAATAAAGAAAACTATTTCCTTGTCCCCCTTTCCCTGTTAATGCCCTACCTGGCCCCTGGCAACACTTTGCTAGACCCGCCCCTGCACAGTTACCAGCTGTCAGCTACTTAGAAAAGGATCCTGGTGTTATTTGTCTCTCAGAAACAGCTCATAACTTCCTTCAACTCATTCATGTCACCTAAAAGGTAAACCTGTTTCTCCATCACCTGTTCAGCTCTGATGATTCAGTAAGGACATCTCCTGGTTTCATCTGCATGTTTCCTCTCACCAGATATCCAAACCGATATCATGACCAGCAGCTTTACAGCTGTGGCTCCAGCAAACATCAGCTGATACTAGAAATTAATATTAAATAAATTCTAACAACAGCTGATCAAGCTTAAACGTGCTGCTGTTGTTTAACGCGACATCCGCTGGTTTCTCTTTCTGGCGCAAAGTGGGCGATAAATAAACAAGAGAGAAAAGCCGATCAGCTGATCATTGATCAGTTTCGTGATTGAAGTAGAAACGGGAGAGGAGAGAATGAGAGAAGAAGAGGCAGCTGTGCAGCTTCAGCTTTGTGTCTTTTTCATTGTAGCTGAAGTCCGGGACAAACTGTTCCTTTTCACCTCAGTACGAAACGCGTAATATTTTCTCTGAATACCAGACGATTCTGTTTTTACGGACGGTTGGCAACTCTAATAATTAATGTATGAACAAAATAAAGTTCAACATCAGTAACATAGCACCCACCCAGCTGTATAGAAACTCCGTCATGCTAGCTAGCACGCAGTACGAAAATGTCAGCATACCGAAAATAAACTCCACCTAAACTTGGTTTATATCTGACTCCGATAGACTGCAGGTCATAACTTCTTACCTGAAGTTCAGTTCACCTGACACGCGGACCGGCGGCAGCTTCGGGTCTCTCCTCTTGCCTCCCTTTTCCTTCATCCACCTGCTGGCCTCCACCACTTGCTAATGTTATTGAATCTGTGGAAGCTCCGCGATATCCACCACACGAAGTAACGAGTAACGAGCCTATCTAAATCCCAGTAACGAGTAACGAGCCTATCTAAATCCCAGTGACGAGTAACGCGTTCCTGATTTTGGCATAATAACTAGTTACCGTGCTCGTTACCACAATAATAACGTAGTTACTGTAACGCGTTACTTAATAACGCGTTAGTCCCAACACTGGTTACTATAGCCGTATGCTGTTTGTAATCAGGTTTTGTTTTATTATTTTTTAAATCTTCTGTGTGTCTATGTGTCCATAATATACCATAATATACCTTTCTCCTGCTTTTTTTATTTCACTGTAGTTTGCAAAGACCACAGAGGGCATCATGACGTCACACGGCTGTTATCTCTGCCTGTTGCTTTTAAGTGTGAGTGTTCTCTTTGCAGTTTTACTCAAATTGCTTTTATATAAGTGCTGTAAAATGTGCTCTTGGTGATCCGCACATAATAGTTTCAAGGGGAGCTCGAATGTTTTAGATGTAATGTTTTGTTGATTACTGTAACTTCTGATTTTACTAAAAAGCTATGATACCTAATTTACTCATTTGTAATTTTTTTGGTAGCCTGTCCTTAAATTTAGATCTGCATTAGTGTAGTTTATATAGTATCATACAAGTTATGTTCATTATAAGGTGGTAATTCTGTCCGTGTAATTAAACAACCTTTTGTCTACCAGGTAATCCTGATCAAGCCATCAAAAGCAGGCTGTTGGGACTACTTCAAAAAAGCAGACTGGGTAAGAAAAAAAACGTTCTTCTCCCTAATTATTTAATTCTTTAATAGGCCGATCTCTAATGCTGGGTGACAAGGATGCTAAGATAAAAGGTAATATGAGGATGATATAAATTTAGGCCCCAAAACAACAAATATTCAATGACTGTAATGAGTTTTTTTCTTCTGTTTAACTGCATTATGCTGTTATCTATATCTTAGAAGCCAATAGGCTACTTTAAAAGTTGCCATATTTAAATTATCTGTAAAGATTTTTGGTCTGTCAAGTGTGGAAATCTGCGTCTGTTTCAGTGTGTAACACATGTGTGAGCTCCAAGTTAACAGTTTTTACTTGTTGTCAGTGATGGAAAAAAGACATTTTTAAGAACCTGTGGTGGGCTCAAGGTCAGAGATTGTAAGCTTTGTATGCAATCTGTTGAGAATATAAAACAACAAAGGTTTAGTAAGTTGTACATTAACCTGACTTTTTTAAAAGTAAAGATATATGATACAAAAACGTCCTGGTGCCTTTGGTGACATTTTTTGTTTCCATTTTCTTGTAATTCTGAATGATTAGATTTAAAGTTTTTATTTAAAACAATGAAATGACAGACAGACCAAACAATCAGATTTGGGTGTTGGGATCAGGCTTTTGATAGCCGGCAGCCCTCTGGGAGCCTCCAAGCCCAGCAGATTTGTGTTCTGGCAGCCAACATATTTCACTCTCTTTGGACTTTTTGCAGATTCATTTGTGAAAATCACTGACTAATAATAAACAAGTATATAACTAATGATGTCTTTTGCTTCTTTACCATCTCTCTGTACTTAGAAGACAAAGGTAACAGATGACCTCCCAGACAATATTCCTGTCAACATAATAAATGCCACCAAAATGAACAAGCCCGAGGTAACTTTGTGAAACGTTGTTTAAAAACTTGGAAATGTATTTAAATTTATGTTGGAGTGACTTATATTTTATAAGTGGAATATTTGGTTAATGATAAATGTGCCCTTGTTTCATTGCAGGACATCATTGTATGTAGTATAAGCGAAAACTGTAATCGAAGCAAAGAAACCTGTTTTCTACGGGACTGTTTTAAGGCAAGTAAAAAAATCTAATCTCTTTCAAGTTCTGTTTGTTGTTTTCTACTCCTGGTCAGGTTAAACAAGGGTTATATCTGATAAACATGTTGTTTGTCCTGCAGGATATACCGACATGTAAAAGGACGGATCAGAACACCAATGTCCCTTTCTACCACTTCATGTGCTTGACAGATATAGCCAAGCGTCTACATGGTATCACCTCATTTTGATACTTTCAGCTGTGGTTAGTTTAAAGACTTGCTGCTTGAATGTCTTTGTGAGAAGCAACACTGTGACACCGACTGTTGTAACGAGCTTAGAGGTTTTAGAAATTCAGAGAAAGTAAAGGAGCAGGTCTTTTTCAAACTGTAAAACATTCTGATGATGTTCTCAAATGTGGATCTCCTACAATAAACCTAAAATTAACTTCTGGTTCTTACTGCTAACATTTTTCTTCTTTTTCACCAAAGACAAAACAAAAGGAGAACCACGAAAACCCACTGCAGAAGAAGTCTGTAACGTGTACGGTAAGTACACACACACAGGTCTGGGTATCGTCACTGATTTCTATAATCGATTCAATTCCGATTCACAAGGTCCCGATTCGATTCGAAATTTTGCCTCAGACAGTCAGAAATATTATAATTTTGATCATTTATCAGTACTGACACTTGTGAGACTTCATCAGAATTGTGAGCATCACAGCAGATGCCTTTGTGTCAAAGTAACTGAGGATAAAACAGAAAAACATGAAGGAGATTTTCCTGACCTGGCTTTTTATAGCAGATAACCTTAAAAATATTCTGCAGTAGATCAAAAACTGAAATCAGCATATGAACATTACCTGATGCTGCTGAGCAAAGTTACAGAGGTTTTATTAGAAGCACAGCTAAGCATTTTGCAATTTGGTATAATTTTAAAAAGTTTAAATTTCTTCGGTATCGACCTGCAGAAGTGAGACTTTCTTTTCACAGGTAATTTTTGAAAAAACAAACAAACAAAACAAAACAGCAGCTGACAGTGCTGTACACAACAGTTGACTGGTGCATAATAAGCAAACGAATAATGCAGAAAACAAAGATTTGAGATGGGAAACTGTCATTGAAGTACACTGAGAGAGAGAGAGAGAGCTGTGCAGGAAGTGTGATTTTTATCGTGGTGGAAGCAAAACAGCAAAAGTCAGAGGGAATAATGACGATGTTTATCAAACGTGAAGCGTAGTTTTGATCTTCTTTTGCTGCTGCTTCAGTGAATTTTGGCTGGAGAGAGACAAAACCTGCAGCATCAGAATCTGTGACATGTCCGCTTTCAGCCCCCACAGCGTGTCTGTGTTAGTGTAGTCGGATGAGAAAGCCGACATCTCACAGATTCTGATGCGTCAGGTCGGCACTTTGTGTTTACATCATTGTAAGCATGTGTATCCATGCTGCTATTGTGTCTGTCAGTGTGGAGATGTGTGTACAGGTACTGAAACCTACATCCACATTTTCTGTTGTTTTGTTTCGGTTTTAAACAATGTGTGTCTGGGATGTTTTACAGTGTATTGACTTTAAAATTCACAACCTTGCTTGTCTTCATATTTTTCTCTTTTTTTCTTTTTGTTTAGAAAAAGTGTGTAAGCGAGATTCTCCCAACCCAGGTAGGAAACACATTTTATTAATTAATGCTGAAACAGTGCATGTGTGTGTTTTGCTTCTAGCTGATGTCAGATCCTAGAAATCACACTGACTGCTGCACTGCTGCTGTTCACCATCTTAAAAGCTACTCCAGCTCTTTTCATTTAATTACCATTTTTATTAATATTTATTTCCCCACTTGCTTGAATCAGGCTTTCACTAAACGTTTTTTGTTACTTCATGCGTTATGGACAGACTGCTGTTCTTTTTGCAGCTTTTCAGGTAAATATCACTTTAAAGGTACAGGAAAGAAGATTTACAACTGTTATGCAGATATGCAGAGAGATGTTTTCTGAAGGGAGCCAGGACAATTTACTTTAAAAAACTCCTAAAAAAAACCCCAGTTGACCATCATACAGCCATAAACTTTATATTTGATCAAGATTAGCTATTAAACGCAGAAAAACAACAACAACAAAGTGGGTTCTTCGTGTTTGACTGAACAAGAAATTTCTTTTCACTTCTAAAAGAGGATGCACACACATACAGTGCTACTTATATTTTCCATTTTATTGCAAAAGATGAATATTTGTTTTTCTCTTTGGAAATTGCTGTTTAGCAGATGGAAAAAAAATAAATTTTTTCCAATGATTGGCAGCTGCTGCTGTCTTTCTATTCTTTGCCCAAAAAGGAGATTAAAAGCAGTCAGACTCCATCCAAGGACACACCTGGAGGTATATTCAAGAAAAATGTTTAAAGAAAGCTCAAAGGTTTTTTTTGTTTGTTTTTTATTTTGTTTTTGTTTTATGTAAATATCCTGACTTTAAAGAAACTTTGAGTTTCACACATGGGCGAAATACATATTTGATCATATTTCCTAAGCATTATCTGTTAAGATTAACATTTTGAAACATTTCAATATTTTCAAGTAAGCTTTTCTTTGGGTTGCGCTAGAGAACACCAAACTGTTGTAAAATAGCTAAATAAACATTTTGTAACAGAAAATTCTAGTTTTTTAAGTGAAGAATCTGGTCTTTTCAAGTGCAGAATAGTCATTTGCAAAACAGTGTCATGTTTTAAATGTACTGGTCAGTGTGCAGCCCTTCAAAGAAAGGTCCTCTGTGTGATCCCTACAGACGGGTATACAGGAAAATCCCAGGCAGTTTCTGAAGTTCTCACACCAACCTGTTAAATTACCCAGTGATTTAGATACTTAAGTTTCCTGTACCTTTAAAATCCCTGTAATTACATTTATTAAACCACATTTGTGTTTACTCAATCCACCTCCTCCAACATCAGCAGCAAAAGCGACAACACCAACAGCCTGTACTACTACAACACCAACCACAGCAACAACAAATAAGCCAACATCGACACCTTCTGCAACAACAACAACAACAACAACAAGAACCACAGAAGCAACAACAAATAAGCCAACATCGAGACCTTCTGCAACAACAACAACAACGACAACAACAACAACAACCACAGAAGCAACAACAAATAAGCCAACATCGAGACCTTCTGCAACAACAACAACAACGACAACAACAACAACAACCACAGAAGCAACAACAAAAAACCCACAAGTATCAGCAGCAGCAGTTTCAATAACAACTCCATCATCCCCAATGAATTTACAACAGAAGGATGGTAAGTTACATCAGTGATTAATGATCATTCTGACAACGTATTCAGCTGCAGCTGAATCACCCATCCAGTAAAGAGAATTACATAGCATGCATAGCTAATGTCCTGGTAAGGGTAATAATAACTAGAAAGCGAAAATTTCAGAAGAAATTTTATGTGTGCCTATGCCGCTGCTAATCACTGTAGTTGCCATTCATACGGCTACAGACAGCAAAACTCAGAAGAGCAGCCATTCTCCACCATGAACTATGGTAAAAACAAACACCGCTCACGCTTCACAGATGACAGCTTACAGTTTTGTGTAAAGATGAAGTTACTTCGTACAGCGCCGATTTGCAGACGCTGTGCACACAGGTTCATGAGCAGAAGTCCCATTGTACCACGGCAGACCCGACAATGTTTGCATGAACACGCTTTGAAGCATTACATTATAGACCACTTTTCACACATGCATTCACTTTTTGTTTTTGTTATTTCTACACAGTGTTCTGAATTATGAACAATGGTCTACAGCCAATCTTGTGTATTATTATACAAACTTTGGTTGTGAGATTCAGATAACTATTTAATAAAAGCTAAATATTTTATATGAGAGTAAGAAAGAAAAGTATATCTTTATGTCCACCTTTCTCTGTTAATGCCCTACCTGGCCCCTGGCAAAAGCTTTGCTAGATCCGCCCCTGCACAGTTACCAGCTGTCAGCTACACAAAAAAGGAGCTTGGTGTTTACAGGGAGTGCAGAATTATTAGGCAAATGAGTATTTTGTCCACATCATCCTCTTCATGCATGTTGTCTTACTCCAAGCTGTATAGGCTCGAAAGCCTACTACCAATTAAGCATATTAGGTGATGTGCATCTCTGTAATGAGAAGGGGTGTGGTCTAATGACATCAACACCCTATATCAGGTGTGCATAATTATTAGGCAACTTCCTTTCCTTTGGCAAAATGGGTCAAAAGAAGGACTTGACAGGCTCAGAAAAGTCAAAAATAGTGAGATATCTTGCAGAGGGATGCAGCAGTCTTAAAATTGCAAAGCTTCTGAAGCATGATCATCGAACAATCAAGCGTTCATTCAAAATAGTCAACAGGGTCGCAAGAAGCGTGTGGAAAAACAAGGCGCAAAATAACTGCCCATGAACTGAGAAAAGTCAAGCGTGCAGCTGCCAAGATGCCACTTGCCACCAGTTTGGCCATATTTCAGAGCTGCAACATCACTGGAGTGCCCAAAAGCACAAGGTGTGCAATACTCAGAGACACGGCCAAGGTAAGAAAGGCTGAAAGACGACCACCACTGAACAAGACACACAAGCTGAAACGTCAAGACTGGGCCAAGAAATATCTCAAGACTGATTTTTCTAAGGTTTTATGGACTGATGAAATGAGAGTGAGTCTTGATGGGCCAGATGGATGGGCCCGTGGCTGGATTGGTAAAGGGCAGAGAGCTCCAGTCCGACTCAGACGCCAGCAAGGTGGAGGTGGAGTACTGGTTTGGGCTGGTATCATCAAAGATGAGCTTGTGGGGCCTTTTCGGGTTGAGGATGGAGTCAAGCTCAACTCACAGTGCTACTGCCAGTTTCTGGAAGACACCTTCTTCAAGCAGTGGTACAGGAAGAAGTCTGCATCCTTCAAGAAAAACATGATTTTCATGCAGGACAATGCTCCATCACACGCAGCGTCCAAGTACTCCACAGCGTGGCTGGCAAGAAAGGGTATAAAAGAAGAAAAACTAATGACATGGCCTCCTTGTTCACCTGATCTGAACCCATTGAGAACCTGTGGTCCATCATCAAATGTGAGATTTACAAGGAGGGAAAACAGTACACCTCTCTGAACAGTGTCTGGGAGGCTGTGGTTGCTGCTGCACGCAATGTTGATGGTGAACAGATCAAAACACTGACAGAATCCATGGATGGCAGGCTTTTGAGTGTCCTTGCAAAGAAAGGTGGCTATATTGGTCGCTGATTTGTTTTTGTTTTGTTTTTGAATGTCAGAAATGTATATTTGTGAATGTGGAGATGTTATATTGGTTTCACTGGTAAAATAAATAATTGAAATGGGTATATATTTGTTTTTGTTAAGTTGCCTAATAATTATGCACAGTAATAGTCACCTGCACACACAGATATCCCCTAAAATAGCTAAAACTAAAACTACTTCCAAAACTTTCAGCTTTGATATTAATGAGTTTTTGGGTTCATTGAGAACATGGTTGTTGTTCAATAATAAAATTATTCCTCAAAAATACAACTTGCCTAATAATTCTGCACTCCCTGTATTTGTCTGTCAAAAATAGTTCATAACTTCCCTTCAACTTATTCATGTCACCTAAAGAGTAAACCTGTTTCTCCATCACCAGTTCAGCTCTGATGATTCAGTAAGGACATCTGCCGTTTTTACAGCTGTAGCTCCAGCAAACATCAGCTGATACCAGAAATTAAAAGCAAATGAATTCTAACAACAGCTGATCAAGCTTAAACGTGCTGCTGTTGTTTTGCGCGATAAACAAATAAGAGAGAAACGCCGATCATTGATCAGTTTCATGACTGAAGTTTCAACAGGCGAGAGAATGACAGGGGAGGCTGTCATAAAGTTCAACATGCGCACACAGCTGTATAGAAAGTCCGTCGTGCTAGCTAGAACGCAGTACGAGTTAATGTAAGTGATTGAAAAAGTCAGCACAACGAAAATAAACTACACCTAAACTCGGTTTATATCTGACCGAAATAGAGTGCAGTTCATAACTTCTTACCTGAAATTCAGTTCACCTCACGCTCCTGCCTTCGCTTTCCCTGATCCATGATTGACCACCGCGTTAGCAATCGCCTGCCCGGCCTCGTATGTCTCGTTGGCGGCATGTCCTTTCTGTCACACACCGGTGGATAGCTGCCCTCTGTTGTAGCTCCACCACCAAACAACTCAGTTATTTTTTCCACATCGACCAGCATCATCGGCCCATACAAACGAAAAATAAGTCCAGCTAAGACACAGACCCTTGCCGAGCGATCGGGCGATTAAACAAATTTTAGCCACCTCACTATCAGCCAAGCCTGGGTGGTTTTTCACGAAGGGTCGCTAGCCACGCTTAGCTAGCTAAGCTAGCGGCGCTAGCTAGCTAGCCAGCCGGCTATCAGCAACACGTAAGAGAACTGTTGCTAAATAAACTACACCTAAACTCGGTTTATATCTGACCCAAATAGAGTGCAGGTCATAACTTCTTACCTGAAATTCAGTTCACCTCACGCTCCTGCCTTCGCTTTCCCTGATCCATGATTGACCTCCGCGTTAGCAAACACCGGACGATCGGCGGTAGCCTCACCGCCTTGTATGTCTCGTTCGCGGCATGTCCTTTCTGTCACACACCGTGGATAGCTGCCCTCTGTTGTAGCTCCACCACCAAACAACTCAGTTATTTTTTCCACATCGACCAGCATCATCGGCCCATATAAACGAAAAATAAGTCCAGCTAAGACACAGACCCTTGCCGAGCGATCAGGCGATTAAACAAATTTTAGCCACCTCACTATCAGCCAAGCCTGGGTGGTTTTTCACGAAGGCGCTAGCTAGCTAAGCTAGCGGCGCTAGCTAACTTACCGGCTATCAGCAACACTTAAGAGAATTGTCGCTAATATGGGATGTCTTGATAAAACGAGCAGATATTTGAAGTTTACACACCTACATTCTCGCCTGAAAATATCTTAAAAGTGTATTTTGTGACCTAGAAACACGAATAAAAGACATATAAAGCGAAGTGGTGTCCGCCATTGTTTAACTTTCGGCAGAGGGTGCTATGAATTATGGGATATGGAGTTTTGTAACAAGCATACAGATTTTCAGCCGTACTACTCCCGGTATACCACTAGAGAGAGCCAACCCACCACAAATGAAGTCTGTTTCTATGGAAATTGGCCTAAATTTGCACTAAAATCTAAATATTTCAAAAACTATAAAAGTCATAAACACCAAAAGTGTATACCATACTAGTCCAGCTCCAGCCGCACAAAATGATCTAACATATGTAACCCTATTGTCAAAACTGTTTGGCAGAGAGAGCGCGGGAAAATTTTCACTAAAATATTAATATTTAAAAACTATAATAGTTATAAACACCAAAAGTCATAGCACACCATTCCTGATCCAGCCGCACAAAATGAGGTAACATATATGAAGCTTGTCTCAAAACTGCGGGGCGAGTTTCGCTGCAAAATTTCAGGCGGAAACTGAAGAATAATAATAATAATAATAAATCCGACGAATAGTAATATGTGTGCCTCTTGTCATAGGCACACATAATAAAAACTTTGAGTCTAACCAACATGTTTTCTCCACTCACTTTACCTCCACTGAGTCTCCCTCTTGAAATAATGCAATAATGCTTAGATTGTGAGAAAACATATATGGATCTATTGTTGTCCCCACCAATAACTCATAGATGCATGAGCCTACACCTTTACTTTTGTGAAAAGATATCACACTACTAGTTAGGATACCCATAATGCTTTCTTCTTCATTTTTAAAAAATATTTTCCAGAATTTTGCTAATGAAATTACTTTTAATGGAAAGTCTCTTTAATTTGAAAGACCAGCAGTTTCATACCTTATGCACTTGGCCATTGCAAGGAATGCGAGTTAAAGGCACTTTATTGCACTTTTTTTTTGCTATCCAAAACTCTATGCTGCACCAATCTATTGTGTTGTCTTTCTTGATTGTTAGAATGTCTCAAAGTTTAAAAACAACAACAACTAAAAATTCTGACTATCAAACACTGCTGAAAAAAATTTAGCAATATATGATTTTTTTCAGAGAAAGACCATTTCTGCCACTTGTATCTTCAGTTTAGTTCTTACGGTCACCACCCAGAGCTCGTGACCGGAGGTGAGGGCGGGAACGTAGATTGGCGGGTAAATTGACAGCTTTGTTTTTGTGCTCAGCTCTCTGTTGTCTCTCAGCATGACAGACTGGTACAGCGTCTGCATCACTGTGGACACCACCCCAATGCGTTTGTCAGTGTCTCAGTTTCCTCTCCACTCACTTGTGAACAAGACCCTAAAACCTGCTCTCATTGGTGAAAAATACAGGGCGCCAGTGGTGAACCTGCCAGTTCTGTTATTTTATGGCAAATTCGGGCCCTCAGGCCATGAAGTCTGTTTCTGATTGTTTGGTCAGAGACATTCACACCAGTGGCCTGCTCGAGATCATTTTGTAGCCTGGCAGTGCTCATCTTGTTCCTCCTTGCACAAAGGAGCAGATACCGGTCACGCTGATGGGTTAAGGACCTTCTAAAATCCTGTCGAGCTCTCTCAGAGTGACTACCTGTCCTAGAATCTCCTCTATGCTCTTGAAACTGTGCTGGGAGAGACGGTAAACCTTCTGGACTATCTGTGTGACCTCTGTAGGGTTCAGGCATCCCATCATGCTACCAGTAATGACACCAGTGTCCTCCAGCTGTAAAACCATTCCTTTTTGGGGGGTTGTCTCATTGTTGCCCCTCTAGTGCATTGTTGATTTCATTAACACCAAGCAACTGAAAATGACTAATGACCTCCTCTGCTACTTTCCTGACCACAACAATGTCCCACAAGTTTAACTGACTTGATGCTGTACTCAGATTAAAAAGGGGTTTGTGCTGTTGTACTTGTATAGTCTTTACTTTCTTTCACAGAAACATTTCAGGGCGAAAGTAAGTTTGTTTAAAAATACTTTTGATACTGAAATAAACAAAGAATGTAGTTTATAGTTATACTATATTACTAGTATAGTTTTTCCTGACTTTTTTTTTGTTTTTGCTCTGATGTAATGTGTTCATTTGCATTGCTCTCATACAGTCTTTCCTTTCTTCCATAGGTGCTGAAAAAGAGAAAAGTAAGCTTGTTTTATTCATAATTTTTTTTCTTACTTCAGTAAAATGTATATGGACAATTTTGTTGTAGTACCAAACATGCTTTAATGAAACTGGTGAATTCAAGAAGCGCCCAAGCAATCCCCCACTTTGAAAAAGACCCATCAAATTCTTAAACTAAAAATAATTTTTAAAATAATAAAACTAATTACAGAATTTTGCACTATCTCGATGCATGCTCAGTCATCCAGGTAAGTAATTCACCAAAAGTTGATTCTGTTCATCTGGACGTAGCGTCCTGCCCAAGCGAAAACCCGTAGTGATCCCGTACGTGTCAGGAGTATCGGAACAGTTGAGACGCATTTTTTCTAAACACTGTGTCTCTGTGGCTTTTGAACCCCAAAACAAGCTGCGCCAAAAATTGGTCCACCCCAAGGATCGGGTCCCCCGACACAAGCAGAGTAACATAGTGTACGCTGTTAAGTGCCAGGAGGATTGCCAGGATTTATACATCGGGGAAACCAAACAACCTCTGGCGAAGCGGATGGCACAGCACAGAAGAGCAACCTCATCAGGCCAGGACTCTGCAGTCTATTTACACCTACAGGCCAGTGGACACTCTTTCAATGATGAGGATGTACACATCCTGGACAGGGAGGAACGCTGGTTTGAGCGCAGAGTCAAGGAGAAAGACCATCTCTGAATCAAGGAGGGGGCCTAAGGGTACATCTGTCACCATCTTACAATGCTGTGATTGCAGCCATTCCCCAACTCTCAGTGAATGGTACTCATGGCCATTGATCAGTGGTTGTTGATCAATGGTCATGAGAATTTGCATAATTAAGATTAAGGAACTGACCTCCCAGCCCATTGTTCCTTCAGTGGGCTGGTTTCAGTCATTATGCAAATGTACTGTTTATAAGATTGGGGAAACCTGCAGTCAGCTGAGACTGAAGAAGTAACGAAACATTTCTCCCACAAATGCTACGTCCAGATGAACAGAATCAACTTTTGGACATTTTGCACCATGTTTTAGCGCTTTAAAAAAACACAACTGTACAGTATGTACTATATCTATAAAATACAATATAGTATAGTTAAATATAAAAAGTTTTCTGGGCCCTTTTTGGAGCCTTTTCTGTTAGAGCACAATTTCTTAATAGCCCAACAATTTTTATTCATGCATAAATATGTGTTATCAAGAGACTGTTTTTTTTTTTAACTTAATAGATATTCAATCTCTTCTTAAACAGTCCTACATATTATAATAGGTGTCCTTATCTTCACCAACTTCCTTTGCCCGGTGGGTGTTTACATGTACATGCGGAGGCTTCAAAGGAGTAACGAGGTGAGTGGGAGCTCAGATGTGGTTAAAGCAGTGATGTAAGGATGTTCAACTACACATTTAATCCATATTTAATATGAAAAAAGTAGTGCAGTTTCAACAGTATTCTCTCAGTTTTTTTCTAAATCATAAACAAATGCTGCTGTAGTACATGAAAGAAATCTTCCAGCATGGATAAATAAATGTGTAAAATTACAGAAAAAGGAGAGTAATTCCCATAAATTCACAAAAAATTCCAGTTTTCAAATACCCTCTCTTCCTTTGTGGAATTGAAATTTACAGTAATACTGAAAAGGAGGAAATGTGATGTTTTTTTAATGGTTATTATTTAACTGTTATTTAATTACTTTGTTTTGTGCATTATGATAGCAAGGTCTTTATCAGTAGAAAAAATTGTGAAAAGCTATGACAATACAGTAAAACGTCAGAAATCTGAAACTTCTCCATGTGTGTGATACCTGTGGCTTAAAGAATACAAGGGCAGCATGTACCCAGACATATTGTTATTCATCAGAATCAGAAGATCAATTCTATGGCGTTATTTTTGTGCCACTATTCTGAGCGCACGTAAAAAAAAAAATTGAGCGCACGTAAAAAATTTTTGCAGGTGCAAGTGTTGCATTTTGAGGAGAAATTTATTTTGAGTGAAGAAAAGCTAAATTTGAGTGAACAAAATTCATTGCTGTGTGCAAAAAATGTATTTCAGTGTTTGCTATTATCCACACACACACACACACACACACACAATAGCAGCCCCTTTCGATCAGTTTTTGCATTTGCTTTTTTTTTTTTTTTTTTTGCACCTGCTCGTAATGTGTTGCTTGCGCTCTCAACATTTCTGCCCATGCGTGCTCAACTCTTTCTGTACACCGTTATATTTGTGCCACAAAACCAGCCAATCACAGACTTGGATGCAAAAAAATCTGATTGGCTTTTTTGGTCTCCAATCAGCTCGAAATGACGAAATGCAATATCCCAGAATCCATTTCGTCCAAAACTCAAACGAGGCAGTGGTGGAGGAACACAGAGTGGTGGAGTTTGAACTATTAATCTTTCTGGGTCACAAAATAAACTTTTAAGATATTTTCATGCGAGAATGTAGCTGTGTAAACTTCAAATATATTTTTTTTTACGTGCGCTCAGAATAGTGGCACAAAAATAATGCCATACAATTCCTGTATAATTTCTGTGAGAACATGAGTATGACAGAGTATGTGTTAAACTTTATGTAATAGCACAAATTTGTCACTTTGATGAGGAAATTAACTTTGACTTTGGCTTTTGTCTCATTTCTGCTTCCGATTCCAAAGAACGGAGGAACAGACAATGACAACGGTACAGATATTTTTGTAGACTGTGGATGCTAACTCACTGACTGAAGCTCTGAGAATTAGGATCCAATTAAAGTTGCAGTTATTTGATAGCATGAAGTGAGAGGGGTGGGCTCTTGCATGTCTCCTCTATTATAAGGGGATAAAAAAGATCTGAAGATCACATCATATCACAAATATTTATGAAAGGATTTTCATGAAAGCCTAATCCCTGTGCTAGATGGAATGAAGTTTAAACTAGATTTTTAATGACAAATGCAGATAATGGGAACTAAAGGTGCAAAAAAACTCAGATTTCAGTGACAAACCTTCCAACCAGAGTGTAACGGCTCGTGTTTACTTAGGACACTGTCTCTCTTTTAATATAATTCTTAATATACTTTGAAATGTTTTCAACTCAGCTATTTGTGACTGATTCTTAATTCTTTATTATAGTCTTACTTGCTAATAAATTTCAGTAATAAGAACAACAGAAGTGATTTGTCTATTTCTTAACATTTGTGGAGAGTCCATTTTGTGTTAAACTCTGGTCAGGGTGTTTGTGCTTTAACAGTATTATTTTCTTCTCTTTTTAGCGTAACATATTTCGCAGCGACATTGGAGAGGGTTCCATTTTATTAACGGTAATTTTTACTGTACTACTACTTTCATAAATGGTGCCTTTAAAAGACTTAATGTTTCACACATGTGGTTTCCTTGACTGATGGTTGCATTAGACCAGAATGGAAACACAGCCTTGACTGATTTAATAATAAGCTTGCTTTTTTGTCAGAAGGCATCAAGTTGTAGCTACTAAAATGTTCTTTTCCAACAGCTCTTGAAAAAAAAAAAGAATCCAGGTCTGTTTATGAGCTCGATACTGGACTTCTCTCTGCTGGGAAGAAATGCACAGTTCACTGGGTTAAGTTTCTTTTGCGAGGAGCTGAAAAGAAAAGTGATAAAAGTTGAACAAAAGTAGCATTTTCTTTTTTTTTTTTGTGGCCAACAGTTTTATGTTGAAAAGTAATCTACATGTTTTTGCATTGTGAAATTCAGTAATACACCATTCAGAAATTAGCTGACTTTTGCAAGTTTTTTACTAGTGTCTATTCAAATATGGGACATTTAAAAAATATATATTTTTTAACTAGTCAGCATGCAGACATTTTTTTTAATATACCAGTCCCAAATTACAGATCCTGGTTTATTTTGATGGTAAGAAAGGCCACTGAAAATTTCAGTATGTAGTATGTAAAGTATGTGTGATATTTAAACCTAAAATTCTACAGAATTTGAGATGAATGACTCTCTACCAGTTTGGTCAAGAAGAAGGTTCAAATATCCAGCCATAAGACGGTTCTTGGCTATGGAAAGCACCTGGTTTATGTGGCTAAAGGACATTTACATTAATATTGATAGGGTTGGGTTGATCTATATATTGGAGCATGCATGTATAATTCTGACACGGTGCCGATTAGAGAAAATCCAAAATAAATTCAAACTTGTGCACCAAATTCTTGTTTTCATAAAGTTATAAAAGATTTATGCTTTTATAACAGTCCAAAGAAATCATTAAAAGCCCCAAATTTCCACAACGATGCAAAAAAAGATTTAGGCCACATGACTTTCAACACAGACATTTTGTTTGACGCATGGATTTTAAATGTACTTTCACTTACTGACTACCTCTGTTTCTGTTGTATTGGCTGATACATGGAGGTCTAAGCAACAAAACTACTCAGGTTTTGGAAAAGATCACAGTTCAAATACACAGCCCAGGATGTAAAGCGAACTCTACTCCGCTCCATTTGAAAGCTTACCCAAAGATATGGACTACTCAGCCATAACTTTGGGACTGATAAGAGCTGATTACAGCCAGTCATTCTGCCACAGAGACCCTGGACATTTTCTCTAACAGGCTGTAAACATGCTCAAGGGACCTGATTAACACCCCCGAGTCATTCTAACTACCAGAAATCTCGAAGCACAGGCCGAGGGGGCGGTGTGGCAGCAATTTTTCACACCAGCCTATTAATTAACGAAAGACCAAGACAGACTTTTAATTCATTTGAAAGCCTGATGCTTAGCCTCGTCCACCCCAGCTGTAAAACTCAGAAACCAGTCTTACTTGTTATCATCTATCGTCCACCTGGGCCTTACACAGAGTTTCTCTCTGATTTCTCAGACTTTTTATCTGATTTAGTGTTCAGCTCAGATAAAATAATTATTGTGGGTGATTTTAACATCCATGTAGATGCTAAAAATGACAGCCTCAACATCGCATTTAATCTGTTATTAGACTCAATTGGCTTCTCTCAAAATGTAAAAGAACCCACCCACCACTTTAATCACACTCTAGATCTTGTTTTAACATATGGCATAGAAACTGAACATTTAACAGTGTTTCCTGAAAACCCTCTGCTGTCTGATCATTTCCTGATAACATTTACATTTACAATAATTGATTACACAGCAGTGGAGAGTAGACTTTATCAAAGTAGATGTCTTTCTGAAAGTGCTGTAACTAAGTTTAAGAATATAATCCACCCACTGTTATCATCTTCAATGCCCTGTACCAACATAGAGCAGAGCAGCTATCTGAACGCTACTCCAACAGAGGTCGATTATCTTGTTAATAATTTTACCTCCTCACTACGCACGACTCTGGATACTGTAGCTCCTGTGAAAACTAAGGCCTCAAATCCAAAGTCCCTGACTCCGTGGTATAATTCTCAAACACGTAGCCTAAAGCAGATAACTCGTAAGCTGGAGAGGAAATGGCGTGTCACAAATTTAGAGGATCATCATTTAGCCTGGAGAAATAGTTTGCTGCTTTATAAGAAAGCCCTCCATAAAGCCAGAACATCTTACTATTCATCACTGATTGAAGAAAATAAGAACAACCCAGGGTTTCTCTTCAGCACTGTAGCCAGGCTGACAAAAGTCAGAGCTCTACTGAGCCAACAATCCCTTTAACGTTAACTAGTAATGACTTCATGAACTTCTTCACAAATAAAATTTTTATCATTAGAGAAAAATTACCAATAATCATCCCACAGATGTAATATTATCTACAGCTACTCTTAGTACCATCAATGTTAAGTTAGACTCTTTTCTCCAATTGATCTTTCTGAGTTAACTTCAATAATTAATTCCTCCAAACCATCAACGTGTCTTTTAGACCCCATTCCTACAAAACTGCTCAAAGAAGTCCTGCCATTAATTAATTCTTCGATCTTAAATATGATCAACCTATCTCTAATAATCGGCTATGTACCACAGGCCTTCAAGGTGGCTGTAGTTAAACCTTTACTTAAAAAGCCATCTCTAGACCCAGCTGTCTTAGCTAATTATAGGCCAATCTCCAACCTTCCTTTCATATCAAAAATCCTTGAAAGAGTAGTTGTCAAACAGCTAACTGATCATCTGCAGAGGAATGGCTTATTTGAAGAGTTTCAGTCAGGTTTCAGAGCTCATCACAGCACAGAAACAGCTTTAGTGAAGGTTACAAATGATCTTCTTATGGCCTCTGACAGTGGACTCATCTCTGTGCTTGTCCTGCTAGACCTCAGTGCTGCGTTTGATACTGTTGACCATAATATCCTATTAGAGCGATTAGAACATGCTGTAGGTATTACAGGTACTGCGCTGCAGTGGTTTGTATCATATCTATCTAATAGACTCCAATTTGTACATGTAAATGGAGAGTCCTCTTCACCCACTAAGGTCAATTATGGTGTTCCAAGGGTTCAGTGCTAGGACCAATTCTATTTACATTATACATGCTTCCCTTAGGCAGCATCATTAGAAGACATAGCATAAATTTTCACTGCTATGCAGATGACACGCAGCTCTATCTATCCATGAAGCCAGGTAACACACACCAATTAGTTAAACTGCAGGAATGTCTTAAAGACATAAAGACCTGGATGGCCGCTAACTTTCTGCTTCTTAATTCAGATAAAACTGAGGTTATTGTACTCGGCCCTGAAAATCTTAGAAATATGGTATCTAAGCAGATTCTTACTCTGGATGGCATTACCTTGGCCTCCAGTAATGCTGTGAGGAACCTTGGAGTCATTTTTGACCAGGACATGTCCTTCAACGCATATATTAAACAAATATGTAAGACTGCTTTCTTCCATTTGCGCAACAACATCTAAAATTAGAAATATCCTGTCTCAGAGTGATGCTGAAAAACTAGTTCATGCATTTATTACTTCCAGGCTGGACTACTGTAATTCTTTATTATCAGGATGTCCTAAAAACTCGCTGAAAAGCCTTCAGCTAATCCAAAATGCTGCAGCAAGAGTACTGACAGGGACTAGAAAGAGAGAGCATATTTCTCCTGTTTTGGCTTCCTTCATTGGCTTCCTGTTAAATCCAGAATTGAATTCAAAATCCTGCTCCTCACATACAAGGTCTTAAATAATCAGGCCCCATCTTATCTTAATGACCTTGTAGTACCATATCACCCTATTAGAGCACTTCGCTCTCACTCTGCAGGCCTACTTGTTGTTCCTAGAGTATTTAAAAGTAGAATGGGAGGCAGAGCCTTCAGTTTTCAGGCCCCTCTTCTGTGGAACCAGCTTCCAGTTTGGATTCGGGAGACAGACACTATCTCTACTTTCAAGATTAGGCTTAAAACTTTCCTTTTGCTAAAGCATATAGTTAGGGCTGGACCAGGTGACCCTGAATCCTCCCTTAGTTATGCTGCAATAGACGTAGGCTGCGGGGATTCCCATGATGCATTGAGTTTTTCCTTCCAGTCACCTTTCTCACTCACTATGTGCTAATAGACCTCTCTGCATCGAATCATATCTGTTATTAATCTCTGTCTCTCTTCCACAGCATGTCTTTCATCCTGTTTTCCTTCTTTCACCCCAACCGGTGGCAGCAGATGGCCCCGCCCTCCCTGAGCCTGGTTCTGCCGGAGGTTTCTTCCTGTTAAAGGGAGTTTTCCTTCCCACTGTCGCCAAAGTGCTTGCTCATAGGGGTCATATGATTGTTGGGTTTTCTCTGTATTTATTATTGTGCTATCTACTGTACAATATAAAGCGCCTTGAGGCGACTTTTGTTGTGATTTGGCGCTATATAAATAAAATTGAATTGAATTGAATTGAATTGATTAGAGCAACTGCAGACTGGGGACTGCAACGGTGGCTTGACTTTTCAGCTGCCTGGGTTAGATTCTTACCCAGCTTAGCTGTCGTCCCCCTCGTGCATCTATAAGTGTCCAGTCTCAGTTTGTTTGTTTCACAAGTCAAGCAAACACTTGACTTGGTAATGCACAGACTAAACAGTTCTCTCTTTTTCTTTATCATACAGACACCTGAAAGTTCCATCATCATAAATTCACCTGAAACCACCATAATTGAAAGCCCTTGCCCACACAGAACACATCTTTAGAAGTTCTGGACTGATGAGAAAATCTTTTCTAAATTTGGCCATCGCAGAATCTGGGTACGAGGATCTGCTCTACACAGCTTGTTAACACTCCAGATGAAGTAAAGGTGGTCTGTGAATGCCTCTGAGCCCAAAGGTGGATAAACTTGTGAAGAATGTGAAGAAGAGTGAGACCGAACAAGCCACAGCATGCCTATTCATGTAACCGCTCTGCAGTCTCAAATCAAGAAGGTTTTGTGGATTACCCCAGCACCACGTCCAAGAAATAAACTGTCCGCCTCATGTAAAATGTTTTACTGCTGTGCTGGTTTTAAGTGACCAAGGTCTTCCCAGAAAAACTACACCGGGCTAGTTACATTAGGATGCTGATGAGGGAGTCTGTTTTAACACAGGCAATAAAGAGCTGGGTTTTTTTGGTCATATTAAGAATAATTTGAGACACAAAAACACAGATTACCCATGTGGTCTGTGAACGTATAAAGTGTGTTAAAGTGTTGTAGAAGTGTGCAGAACACTATATTAGGTGTGACTGCAAAACAAAGTTGTAATGTTTATATAGCTAATGGACTAATTCTCTTTGTTTATGTGTACATATTTGGAAAAACGTTCTTTTCCATGTATATATTAAGTATATTGTGATAAAGATTCGAGGGAAAAGCTAAAGGTGCCTGAAAACGATTGGAATATTATTTTCTTTTTAATTGCATAATGCACATTTAGCTAAGCCACCATAAGAGAATTGATCTTTTTACCTTTTCTAAATTAAAGCCAGCTGTGCTAGCTTTAATCCTAAAATGCGATCTTATCTGTGAACAGTTGTTCTAGAGAAGTTCTCACCATAGAATCTTCACACATGCATTTCTACTGTGTTTATGTTTCATGGAAGCAGAAATAGAAAATTCCCTACCACAACGCATTTACTATATTCACAAATCACCGCAAAAACAAACAGTCTCTTCTGCCCTTTTTCATTTTCACACTGTCACGTTATTTCACTTGCACATTTGTGTAAGTAACCCAAAATAATATCTTGACTGTCCCTCACATATGGAAGAATGTAGGCATGGTTCTGTGTTTTGAGTGTTTGCCTTTCGATGCATTTGTGGAATATATTTTAGTTTTTGTATATGTATAAATTAATTTTTTTTATATATTTTTTAAGCCAACCAGTTTATTTATTGTGTTTGTGACAGACTGAGTAGGAGTATTTTTTTTCGAATGTATAGATGTGAGTTTAGACAAGCATCTATGATTGCTGTACATACTCCTTGGTGTGGAACAAAAATGACTGAAAAGAGGAAAAGGAAAAAATGTAAGGGGATAATAACGTCATTGGTTGGCACAACTGACACAACGGACCTGGTGAACATATCTGAGCACAGGAGCTACACGCAGTCCAAACTGGTGCTAAGTAGGCCAGACTTTTAAAGTGTATAAAAAGCTATATTTAAAACCAACAAATAAATAAGAAAGGAATAAAAATGAAAAATACTTCTTTAAATGAAGACAGTCACATTAAAAGAATCATCTACACAGTTTTACCATCTGCATGTCACATTTTCACTGACTGTACTAGACTGGTTTTGTCTGTTTGGCACCAATGCATTTGAAGGTGAAGTGTATCGGTGTATATATGTGTGTGTATATATATTTGTTGTCTGACATACAAAATATATATAACTGTGCTTCATTATAATACCAGCATTGGATACCTGGAGTACCCGCTTGTGGAAGGAAGATATTGTGGCAATATTTCATGTTGTGAAAAGGAGCCTGAGCAGCTAAGCTAATGGTGACCTCTGCATGTCTACTTCAGTCCATTTTTTGGTATTGTCTGTATTTTATATAATGTGAAAAAATATATAAATTTGCCAGGTAAAAAACACTGTGTTGAATTGATGAGTTAAATAATCAGTGTGTTCTCATGGTATTTGTAGAACAATGCTTCAGCGAGATGTTGATATAAATTAACCTACAACGTATCACTATCCTTTGCACTTGCATTTTTCTTTCCAGATTTTCATTTCACAGATGTCTTTTTGGTGCCTGGTTTTTGCAAATAAAGGACCTTTTCGGCTTTAAAAGCTTTGCTTTTGTGTTGTACTTCTCAACACAGGTCTGACGTGTCCAAAGCATTATGTGGCAAATAAACATAATAAATCAGCCTTCTTACAAAGACACCCCCTGGACATTAAATGACAGGTAATCTGGTCTTGCTTTGTTTGTTGTTAATGGTGTTCCATTGTGTGTGTGTGTGTGTGTGTGTGTGTGTGTGTGTGTGTGTGTGTGTGTGTGTGTGTGTGTGTGTGTGTGTGTGTGTGTTTTCTTTTGCAATCCAGATGTCATGTTACTACACTAGCAGTGTGTTTGCGATCACAGTTGTGCTGAAAAATGAAGCTGTTGCCAATCAGACACTTTCCAAATGTCGCTGGATGGTGGATCTCAATCTGACACTACTTTTCTGTGTTCATGATTTCACTGATTAGCACATCAGCCTCATCAGTGTTGGGTGTAATCAAATATTTTTTTTTAGTAATGCAATAAAGTAACACCTTACTGTACTAGATTCAGTAATAACATTACAGTTATGACTATGTTGTTACTTATGTTACAAAGGCTCTTCAGCTTTCTAAATGCCGGGCATATATAAAGAGAAAAAAAATAAAACAAACAGCTCCTTTTAGTTTGTGTGGAGGATAATTGTGGATCAGTGCAGTGATACAGCTTTTAAGCAGTGGCAATATGGACATTACTGTTATTTTTATTGCACAAAATGGCAACAGCACGATGGTACAGCGGAAAATGTCCAGGCAGAAACAACCACATTATACTGCTAACACAACCCTGACCCCTTGCAAAGGATCTGCAGAGATTGCAGGGTAACACAAAGTTAGAGAAGAAGCTAGAGTAATGATAAAACTCAATGAATGCTAACTCCAGCCCCACAGCCAGACCCTGAACTTCAGCAGGTAACAAAGGCAGTGATGAGCAGTCAGTGCTTCCTCTCTTTCCTCCTGCTCGTGTTTCTAAAATAGAATCACTGAGCTGGTTTTCAACTTTGCGTTGTGCTGTCGGGCAGAAAACTTTCTCTCTAAGCCAGAAAGGAATGAAGAGGAACATAAACATGTAAAGAAAGCTCTCAAAACTTGATTATCCCAACTGGACCCTCATCAAATAAGGGAGGATGCACAGAAAGAAGGTCAGACATCAACTAGGAAGAAGCAGAATAACAGCAACATTGGCATTCCTTATGTAGCAGGTTTGTCTGAGAAACTCGGGAGTACTTTTTCCCAAGGACGGGATCACAGTGCACTTCAAACCCAGCCACAGCTGCCGACAAAAAGTGGTTCACCTCAAGGACAAAACTCAGGAACGTATTGTATTCTGTGCAGTGCAGCGAGGAGTGAAAGGATTCATAGATCAATGTTAAATGGCTTAATAAACAAGTAAATTCTGTTGCTAGAACATTACGTGTAAAACCATCCACCTGCAGGTATCATAGAGTGTGTTTGTCAGAGCTGAAAAAGTTATTTCTTGATTCAGCAGATCTGACAGTAATCGTGTCCTGTGTGTAGCGAGCGAAACTGACCTCAGCTTTCCTAAAATGCGGCTAATCATAATTCATATTAATTTGTGATTTAAGAAGGTGAACAAATACCTTTTCACATAGTGCTAGATACATTTCTTCAGTTAGGTGTCATTCTTCAGTTACGTGCACTCTGAGCGGATAGAAAGGAGAAAAAGGGAAGAAATGGTAGACTGGGCTACAGCTGTTGAGGAATGAAGATATAGACTACTTTTTTTTAATTGCTTGAAAGAACAAGAGCATAATGTTAATTCCAAACTGCATCCAGAACAGAAATAGCTGTTTTATGCTGATAACAAAAGTTCAGCTTCAGAAGGGTGGAACAACCTGAAAGGCCATTACTGGAAAAGATGGGATAAAAGATCCAAGAGCACGACAGGAGGATATTAAATGATGGAAAAGCTCCATTTAACAGCAAACCCTCCATCTGTGCAAATTTCCACAGTAGAATCATTTGTTTGGTGATTGCTTTGAAATCCCTTTGAACATGTAGAGCTACCCTCCATTAAGAAGGAGACTACAGGCCAAGATCAAGGCAGCACGGAGTGAAGTTAGCCAACTATCGGTGCTTCAGAAAGGTGTGATGAAGAAAGAGATGCCTAAGAAGTACAGGTGTCATGAAACGGCTGTGTGCAGGCAGGAAAAGGACCTAAACACAAACTCACCGAGACGGAATGTGAACTAAAAAAATTTACAACTTTATTTGCTGGATGAAAGGTGATACAAAAGGAAACTAATAATACTGGAATAATAATAATAATAATAATAATAATAATAATGGAAACAGCCATGAGGGAATTGCTAACATAAATACACAGAAGGATCGTAAGGGAACTGAAACCACATGTGGAGCACAGCTGACACAAATAACCATAACGAGATAGGGGAATAGCAAACACAACATGACACATGGGAGACTATCAAAGTAAAACAGGAAACATGATAAGGGAGGAGAGGCAGCCGAGATGGAGCGAGGAAACATGAGGGGGAGCGAGAGCAGACATGATCGGCTGGGGAAACATGAAGGAATAAAACACAAAGAGGGAAACAAAACACAAGGACTCACACCACTGTATAAACACAGACACCCAGAGGAGGACACAGAGGGCAAAGATACAAGGAGAAATCTACTAAACAATACTGAACAGAACAATTCAGTTATTACAGAATAATCGTTAACATAACCAAATAGACTAAACAAAATACAAAAAATGACCAAAACACAGGAAACTCAAACCGCTGGGTCAAAATGACCCAGGACCATGACAACAGCAAACTGGCCATACTTGAGGCCTTGGAAACTGCCAAACAAATATCATAGCCTTGGCCAGCTGCTTAAAGAGGTACACCAGATAGGAGAGGTGGGAAGTAACGCAGTACAAATACTTTGTTAGTGTAGTAATTGGGGGTGCAACAATACACAAAATTCACGGTTCGGTTCGATACTTTGGTGTCACGGTTCGATATTTTTTCAATACAAAAAAATGTTCATGCCTTTTTAATTTGTCATTTATTAAAATTATAAATATATATTTTAACTCAAAAGTACAGTTTTTAAAATTAATGTTGCTGAAACAACAAAGTAATAAAAAAATAAATCTATCTGATCAAGAAATCACTCATCTTTGGAAAAGAGAGTTTATTACAGAGAAATGGCTCTTTCTAAAATAAAAGCTATACTATACGCTTCTTCTGGGCTATATTCTCAGCAGCATATTAAACATATCAGGTCCCCATAAGGAGAATCATGTGCTAACGGCTGTCTAAATGACTCGGGTAAAGTTTGTAACATGCGTGCTTGTTGTTTTTGTCTGCTTCCACTTGTCTTTGCACTAGGATGATGTCGGAGTAAATGTGCAGTCATATTCGTTGTGTTCCCACTAGTGCTGTCAGCGTTAATCTCGTTAAAATGACACTAATGCCATAACGCGGCAAATCTCCGTTAACGAGTTACAGCGGATCGCCCCGTGCGTGAGGCTGGACGGTGTCAACACGTTAACAAGCTAACTGCGCTAACGCACTAGTTCCCTCCAATGTAATTGAGCATTGCGTGGCACATCCGACATACTGTTTTACTTTTGTCCATGACACGCTTACCATCAGGGTCATGCTTCACATGAAAACCAAAATAGTTCCAAACGCCGGATCTGAATGAGGGTGGGGGAGGTTCAATTTCAGGTAGCGTTGAGGCAGTTGCCATGTTGCAACGAGCTTAACGTATGTCTTGCTAGCTTGCGCTGTGCTCAGTGGGTATTGCACACTGACGGTATTGCCGGCAAAAAACAAGGTAAGCAGAGCCTGTTTAATCGAATCTGCATATTAGAAATTAAGCTAAATTTCACCCAAAAGTGTCCTGAATGTAGAAGTCCGTAAATTTAGATAAGAGATGTGTGTGGAAGAGACGTTGTCTCCCCACAGCTGCCATCAGAAAGGAGACTTTGGGCTAGAACCAGCAGACTGGGAGACTTCGTCCATCAGGTTGTCAGGATGCTGAATTCACTCCCTGCTCTCACACACAAACTCCAAACCTGCATTCACCTCTTCCCCCTGAACCCCCCACCATTGCCTGTTCACTGACCGCCCCACCCCCTCTTGCACACGAACTCTTGCCCACAATCACTATGACTGTGCTGGTGATGAGTCTGCATACCAGCAGGAAGTTGATCGGCTGGTACTCTGGTGCAGATTACAGTGGACTTCAGGAGACATCCCTCAACACTGCTGCCCCTCACCATATCAGACAGCCTGGTGTTGACTGTGGAGATCTTCAAGTTCCTGGGTACCACCATCTCCCAGGACCTGAAGAGGGAGACCAACATCAACTCCATCCTCAAAAAGACCCAGCAGAGGATGTACTTCCTGAGACAACTGGGGAAGTACAGTCTTCCACAGGACTGCTGATCCAGTTCTGCAATGACACTGCAGTCATTGAGTCTGTCCTGTGCTCCTCCATCACAGTCTGGTATGGTGCAGCCACGAAACAGGACAGGCAGCAGACTGTATGAGCAGCAGAAAAGGTCATCGGCGCCCTCCAGCCCTCCATCCAGGACCTGTATACCTCAAGAACCAGGAGACTGGCAGGGAAAATGTTAGGGTGACTGTGATAAAAGATGTCATTGTTGTACTTAAAATTGTAAACCTTGTCCTGAACTGCATGTTCAGATATTTTTCTGTTCCTCCCCTACACATCTAGGATGGTGGGGGATGCTATTAGCTATAGTATTTAACTGCAGGCACTTTCGATGTAAGGTTCTGGTTTCCTTATTTGGTAAGGAAATGTTTACTTCCTGCCATTTATGGGCTCACCTGTGCTTGTATATTTATTTTGCCTTGAGATTGCGTCCATTTTACTCAATTTATTAAACTTTAAAAAAACAAACGAACAAACATCCAGTTCCTGGGACACTATTGTCCTCATCTCCTGTGGTGCTCAGATTCAGATTGTCCATACATCCTGAGACTTTATGCCTTTCCACTGGTTTTGAAAAACACCTTCAAGACCTAAAGTTGTTTAATCAGTGGCATATGTCCAAAGCGACATTCAAAAGTGTTAAAAAATGACGATGTGAGAGCATGAGCCTGATGCTCCAGCCTTCAGCCATCAAAATGTAAGTAAACAGGAGGCCTTTCATAAAATATAACTTGTTTTGGCCAGCTATCTATCCATAGGTATCAAACTGATGCAGCTTTGGTTTTGGACGCATGATATTGGTCCTAAAATTTAGTTATCCGGTCTTTAAGTATGACGTCATTAGCCGTGTCCGGGCCCAAACTCCGCTGCAGGTCCCTAAATCAAATGATCTCAGAGAGTTTAAAACTGTCTAAATTCTTTCATCTTTAATAAAATGATCAGTGTGGCTGCTTTAGCAGGTGTAACAATTAACTTTAGCATTCAGGCATCCATGAAAATAGAATTTATGAAATTTAACAGAGTTAGAAGTTAGCAGAAAGTTAGCTCACTAGTTTCCATCTAAATATAATATAGCATGTTCTGACTGAGGGATTTCTGAAACAAATTAAGACGTACAGCTTTGCTATCACTTCCGACATAAATGAAGACAGAAAACTAAACAGCAGTGACGCTTGCAGGGTTACTGAAGTTTGGCTAGCTGGTATATAAGGATTCAGGGTTCCCGATGGTTAGGGACAAATGGTTTGGCAGGATGGGCAGCACGGTGGCACGGTGGTTAGCACTGTTGCCGCACAGCAAGAAGGTCCTGAGTTCAATTCCAACATCAGGTCGGGGTCTTTCTGTGTGGAGTTTGCATGTTCTCCCCGTGTTTGCGTGGGTTTCCTCCGGCTACTCCGGCTTCCTCCCACCGTCCAAAGACATGCAGTTTGAGGGGATAGGTTAATTGGATAATCCAAATTGCCACTAGGTGTGAATGTGAGTGTGAATGGTTGTCTGTCCCTGTGTGTTGGCCCTGCGACAGACTGGCGACCTGTCCAGGGTGTACCCCGCCTCTCGTCCTATGACAGCTGGGATAGGCTCCAGCGCCCCCCGCGACCCTGAAAAGGATAAGCGGAAGCGAATGGATGGATGGATGCTTTGGCAGGATGCTGTAAACGGACCAAACTTCAGTCAGGAGAACAACTGAGATAATCCATCCACAATATGAGGTTGGTAATTAATATACTGCTGTATGGGCTGGGCTGTAGTTACATCGTAAGGTTTTAAAAACTGAGCTTTAAAATAAACAGTGGTAATAAAAACCGAGAGAGGCCGACAGTGATCACTGCCTGTTTTTAGGGGCTTGTTGAGATTAAATAGAACAAGATACAAAGCATTAAAACATGTTAAAACACAACAGCCTTATTAAACGCAGAGTAGTTTGGGCCCAGAAGCAGGAATCATTACGTCATCACTTAAAGACCAGATACGAAAAACTGAGCAGAACAAAAAATAGATTTTGATTTTAGATTGTGATTGTTGATGGGGCTGTAAAATGAATTTGAAGGCAGTTTTTAAACAGAACTTCAATTTGTTTTTCAGCTATAAAAATTTTATGTGGCTAGATTCTTTACAGAAGAAGTTACATCCATTCAGAAATGCTGGAAAAAATAATGCCTTTTTAAAAAAACAGGTCAAGTCTGCAGCCTTTCAGTATTTGTGATATTGTGGTGACAGCCATCGGCCCCACCAACTCATCTGACTCTTGGGGCCAGAAGGACTGTCAGTATTTGCAAAGAGAGCGCAGTGAAAGGATGTAAAAGGTTTTTGTGACTGACCCTGTTGCATGTGTATTTCTGGGAGTTTCTTTCTCAAGGTCCAAAATATATCGAGATGGATTTTTCAGATAAATCAAGCATGCAAACTCACTTATTAATCTTTGCGACACGCACTTTACTGCTAATATTTAGCACTTTAAAAAAAAAAAATAGCTGCTTTTATTCTATACACTTGATATTAAGATGAATTGGCTGTGCATGCGTTTAGACGACAGCGCAACTTTTGTAAATTGCCCACAAAACTAACCACATCTACAATGAGTGCTACTTGGGGATAGCACTATTTTGCACTCTTTAGTAAATGTAGCCCTTGGTGTCAACTGTAGCTAATGTGCAGGTAAAATGAAGGTAAATGAAACACAAAAAGGCGAGTGTAATTTAACAAGAACCGAACCACTTTGAATGGAACAATATGCACAGTTTTTTTTTTTTGGCTAATATCTAAAAACATTCATTTTTCAGACATGCCCACTCGCCACACTGCAATATTGATGTAAAAGTGCAGACTGACAGAGGGGCTTAAGCTTCTGGCCATAGGTACGTCATCACTGCAAATCCCTCTGAAACTCTACAACATAATTCTTTGCTGCAAATTGTAAATTTACCAGGTAGAGAATAACAATCATCACCTCAACATAAGGAATACACTGGCGACTTGCAGAAATCTAAATCGGCTGTAAGAATGATTACAGTCAGGAAATTAGTCTTATTTCTTTCCTCCCGTCTTTCTTGATCATCATTTATACTGTAACTGCATGCAGCCTCAGCCTGGCTGCTTTCTCTTAAGCCTCATTAAACCCGTTGCCAGGACGATTTATCACAATAGAAGTCAGTTCAGTGTAATTTTTTTCATTTAATGCATGAACAAGTTCATGTTATTCAAAAATTAAGTGGTAAGAAAGTATCATGGGAATTCAAAATAGTGGAACATTTTCATAAGATTAAGTTCACAATTCAGTCTCTTTTCTTTGAGCATTCAGTCCATCTAAAGTGTGTGGGGTTTTTTAGAGATATTCTTTTTTTTTTTTTTTTTTTCTTCCCCCTGTCCCGTTTGGATCTTTAGCCATCAGAATTGTTGTCTTAAGGCCAAGAGAGATGCCAAGCAGATTTACTTTACCAATTGGATCATCATGGCCTTGCCATATTGGTCCATTTGATTGACCTTTATTATAATTATGTATTTATTTTATTTTCAGTTGTTACAGTCGGGACAGACATGACTGGGAGATAGGACAGGGAGAAAGAATGAAAGAAAGAGAGGGAGAGAAAGAAAAATTGAGGGGAGAAGAGATGGCGAGAAAGGGGAGAAGAAAGAAAGAAAACAAACAAAACACCTGGATCACCTGTATGGAGAGAAAAAAACAGAAGAGACAACAAACAAACAAACAAACAAAAAACAGCTACATAATAAATACAGCACCATCACAATAGACTAGCTAGCAGTAGATAACAGTAGATACTAAATATTAAATGTTGTTGTGCAGCACGCAAGATAGATAGCGCACAATGTGCTTTGAGGTAGCAGCCAAGAAAGGTGTAGTTTGTGTCTGTGAACACCCGTGTATACACCTGTGTGGATAAGTATGCTTGTATTCCAAAGGTTTCTCCATGTAACGATCTGCTAGGGAGTGTGGGGAGCCATAGCCCCGTCCCCCAGGGCATGAAGCAGCTATGGAGGAGATCCAGGCCCCAGACATCCAGAGGCCCCAGAGTATGAGGACCCAAGGAGGACCACCAAAGGGGGGGAACCGTGCCACCCTCCTGGGAAGAGCTGAGTAGACCCCCAAACGAGATGTCACCCAGCAGCCACAGAGCAGAGGCCGGAGGGGGTTGCAGTGGCATGCCCGCGGGTTCTGCCGGCAGCCGGCTGCGCCAGAGAGGACCGAGCTTCATGCCCAGAGGCCAGAGGCCTGAGGGCACCCCACCCCCCGGAAGGGGCCCAGCCGGGCCACAGGTGCCAGGCCCCGCCAATCGGCCACCAGGAGTGAGCCTGTACATACATGAGTGCCCAGCCCCAGTTGACAAGAACCACCAGCACACCAACGTCTGAGGGCATCAGCCACCGGCAGGGAGTGTGGTGAGGGGAGATAGGCCTCCGTGCACTTTGAGGGCCTGAGATGTTCCCAGAGAGGTAGAGTCTAAGGCCCAACCTGACATATAGACACAGACAAACAGACGCACACAGACTCAAACGTGCATTCCCACCCCCATATACACAACCAAATACTGCACTTACCCAACATGTAGACAGACACAAATAGACACTGCACAGACAATCACACTCCCCAAACATACTCTGTATCCCAGGTCCAGGTACCCCCGCCCCCAGAGGGGCAAGCCGCACCTAGACCCAGGAGGTGTAACCCTTCTCTCTGGGGTGGAGGCAAGCGGACCGCCCCCATCTGCAGTAGCAGGAGGCCCCGCATCCCAGACCCCAATCTGACGGCCAGCACCTCCTCCCAGCCCCCAGCCCTGACGGCTAACAGAACCGGGGTGAGTGAAGACCCCAAACCTCCCTCCGCCCGCTCATATGTAGTGTTGCTGTGTGCTGTTCTAAAGTGCATTTAAAACACAGGAGGGCATGGTGCTTCCTGCCAGAGAGCAGCACGGCTCCTCCCGAAAGCCTCAGTGTCTATATGCATTAAAATTGAGGGTAGGGCACCAGCGCCAGAGGTGGGTTGGAATACACCGACCAACCTCTGGATGCTGTAAAACGTGCCCACCCCAAGGCCCTATATGTGTGTGTTATGTGAGAGTGTGAGTAATGTGGATGTCTAGGTTGCAGAATAAAATTGAGGCACAGGTGGCCAGAAGGGGACGGGGGAGTGCCTCCCTGCACCCTGGTGACACATCTGCACCCCAAGCCCTGTGTGTGTGGGTGGGTGTGGTAGAGCAGGAAGAGGGAGGCAGCTGAGGATGGGAGGGGAAGAAAGGGAGGGCAGTGGCCCTCCTGGGGCCAGCTCCCCTGCTGACCCCAGTAAGCACCCCAACTCTGGAACCCACCAGGGCAGGGGCCCCAGGCCCATCCGGATCGGGGCCCACAGCAGCAGCACCGCCCAGCCCCGCAGAGTCCAGGGCAGCCCACCCGACTCCACCGCAGAGAAAACTGCACCCACCCCATCATCCAATCATCTCCCAAACTACACAAGACAATAGACACCCAGGTTGAGTTCATTCTCTACCTCTCCTATATCTCTCCCCACCTGCAAAGTGAGCTCCTGTAGAGAGAGACCACCTGCAAAGATGTAACAGCCTCCCCACCAGTTAGAGAGTCCCCCAGTTGGGCTGATGCACCAGAGGTCCCCTGCACTGGGGCTGAGCCCCCCTGCACCCACCTGCCCACAGCCCCGGCGACACAACAGCCAGGACCCAAGCCCCCAAGGCCCTGCCAGCACCCCAGACCGGGGCGGAGCACCCCAGACCCCAAGCCTCCACGCCCGTCCCCGGACCCACCTGGGGCAACCAGGCCACCAGGCCAGTAACCAACGTCCGCCAGTACAGACCCTCCCCCATCTCCGCTGTACGCAGCCACAAGGATAACACCATCTAGGAGCCATCAGAGCCCCTAACCAGGTCGTGGCCACATCCCCCGGGTTAGGCCCTCCAGGGAAAACATCCCTAGGGACTCCCCAGACGCCCTAAGGCCGTCCCTACCCCCATATCAACCACAATAGCGAAGGCAGGACCAAACCATGACCCCCACCCCACTAGGTGATGAAGCCGATCAAAGGAGCCGAAGGATTGATCAAATGTGGTGGCAGAGGCTGTATCAAGATTAATGTGATCTATTAGATGGTTTTTATATTGATTAGAATTAAGATTATTTTTATTTTTCCAGTTAAGGAGGACTGTTTTCTTGGCAATGCATAGGGCTGTAAAAACAATGTGGGCTGTGTTTATTTCTGCAGTGACCTCATCCAAGTTGCTCAGCAAGCACACTAAAGGGGAGGCTGGAATGTTACATTTCAGACACTTTGATAAGTCTTCACATATCTCGCGCCAAAACTTCTGAACTGGTGGACAGAACCAAAGAGCGTGGATGTAATTGTCCGGTGTATTTGCTAGACAGTCTGAGCAGTTGTTGGAAGACGTATAGCCCATCTTGAACATCCTATGACCAGTATAGTGCACTCTATGTAATATTTTGTATTGTATTAATTGCAAACTGGGATTTCTGATCCATTGAAAGGTTTTTAAGCATATCTGAGACCAAAGGTTTTGGTCTAAGCTGATTGATAAATCTGCTTCCCATTTTGCAATAGGAAGGGATATTGACTCATCTATTTTAGAAAGCATTCTGTATATTTTAGACAATAATTTGGGGGGTTTTAGATTAAAAAATGTACCACACTTGGTGGTGTTTGTAATTCTGCTTCACTGGGAATAAATTTCTTTTTACTATGGATTTAATTTGTTGATATTTCAAAATCGTTTCTTGTTGATCCCACATTGTGTAACTAGTCTGTCAAACGAAATAAAGTCTGTTCCTTCCAATATATGTTCCAAGTATTTAATTCCTTTGCAACTCCAATCTGGAAAGTTTATCATATTATTGTTTTGTAATATGTCCGGATTGTTCCAGATAGGTGTACGTTTGCATGGGATTAATGAGGACTCTGTCATTTTTAGAAACTCCCACCATGCTGTCAGAGAAGAGCTGATGTTGATGCTTTTAAAGCATTCATGTCGTTTGATGTTTGAACTGATAAATGGTAGGTCTGAAATTTCTAGATTATTACATAGTGCCTGTTCTACATCTAGCCAGGGCTCATCTAAGAAGGTGTGTTTAAACCATCTAGAGATGAACTGAAGCCTGTTGGCTAAAAAATAGTGATTAAAGTTAGGCAGATCTAATCCTCCTTTATCCTTGGTCCTTTGTAATGTTTTTAAGCTGATACGTGGGGTTTGTCTTTCCAAAGGAATTTAGAAATACATGAGTCTAGAGATCTGAACCAATCTTGTGATGGCTTATTTGGGATCATTGAAAACAAATAGTTTATTTTTTGGCAAGACCATCATTTTTATAGCGGCGACCCTTCCCATGAGTGATATGGGTAAAGATTTCCATCTAGCCAGATCGCTTTCTACTGTCTTTAAAAGTGGGATGTGGTTTAATTTAGTTAATTCTGAAAGCTTAGGAGAGACATTAATACCTAAATATTTTATATTTCCAGATTGCAGTGGTGTAGGAGAAGAATTATGGAAGGAGCAATTAATCGGAAGAACTGTAGATTTTGACCAGTTAATTGAATAATCTGAGACTCTTGAGAAAGAATTTATCAATGCAATCACCCCAGAGATATTGGTTTGTGAGTTTTGGAGAAAAAGTAACACATCATCCGCATAAAGGCTGATTTTATGTTCTACATTCTTACATTTTATGCCCTTAATTGTTGTAGCCTGTCTAATTGCTGCTGCTAGTGGCTCAATAAAAATTGCAAACAGTGAAGGGGAGAGTGGGCATCCCTGCCTGGTGCCCCTCAGGAGACAGAAGCTGGAGGATGTTTGATCATTTGTTCTGACACAAGCTGTTGGGGAATTATATAATATTTTTAACCAGTTAATGAAAGAGGTTCCAAAACCAAATTTGTGTAAAGTTGCAAATAGAAATTTCCAGTTAACTCTGTCAAATGCTTTTTTCTGCATCAAGAGACAATATTATGGTTTCAATGTTTTTACTGCATGAGTAGTCTATTAAATTAAGTAATCTACGTGTATTTGTTGATGAGTGCCTACCTTTTATGAAACCTGTTTGGTCAGGATGAATTAAGAGGGGGGTCATTTTCTCTAATCTCTTTGAGAGAGCTTTGCAGATTATTTTAAGGTCTACATTAATAAGGGATATTGGACGATAACTTGAGGGATATACAGGGTCTTTGCCTGGTTTTAGTAAGAGACTGATATTTGCAGAGTTCATATTTGATGGAAGTCTGCCATTTTCTTTGATTTCCTGCAACATTCTGTAAAAAACTGGTGCTAGAATCATCCAGAATTCTTTGTAGAATTCTGCAGGAAAGCCGTCTGGACCTGGAGCCTTATTATTGGGCATACTTATCAGGGCTTCCTGGAGTTCACCTGGCGTCAGTGGCGAATCCAGTGCCATTGCTTGGCTGTCTAATAATTTTGGAAGAGTTATGTTGTCCAAAAACTGATCAATTTCGTTTTTGGATGGGTTTATTTGTGGTGTATATAAAGTTTCATAGAAATCCCTAAAAATTTTGTTTATTTTTTTAAAATCCTATGTTGTATTCCCAGATAAATCTTTAACAGCACATATAGTTGTTTTTTCTTTATTGATTTTTAACTGGTTAGCAAGAAATTGTCCGGATTTGTTACCGTTTTGTTTTAGAGATATTCTTTAAAGGAAGTTCATGAGTTCCTTCGTAAGTATATGACACTCATCACAATTTCACACAGCTGAATACTGAAACTTTCCCTGTGCACGAATTGAAATCCAGCACTATGCAGAAACCTTGGTTGCGTACAATCTACAATCGGACTAGTGTCAAACACAAAGACACATGTATGCCACCCTTTCAAGTCTACTCCAAGCAGAATTCAGTCATTCAGGGGACTTCAGCATCTGGGCCTCTTTCTGTCTCTTTAAAAAGAGACAGAAAGAGGCCCAGAAGTCCTCTTTTGACAGATTAAAATGTACAATTATAGCATTATATAGGGTGATATCAGAGTTGGCAACTGAGGCAAGTGCCCCAAGCAAGCTGAGGGTAGATAAGGCTTCTGTCATATGCAGAAAGTAAATGCTAGAGGTGCTGAACCATTAGTAGGGCAATTGTGTCGTGAGAATAAATGCTGAAAACACATAAATCTGGCTGCAGTTGCTTCACTGGATCTTTCTGTCCATGTTTTGAGGTGGCCTTGGGCAAAACATGAAACTGTGACCCTCATCAAGTTAATGTAAGGGCTTTTAGTCAAAATGTGTCAAAGTGGCAGACTACCTCCTGAAGTGCATGACAGCTAGGGTAGGTCGTTAATAAAAACAGATCCTGTTTTTCTTCCTGACTGTGAGACCACGTGTACACACACTATGCTGGAAATACTGCAGTTTTGCAAGACTCATGGGAAAGTTTAAATGACTCGCTCAACAGTTTTAAAAGAGATTAACACTCTTTGCATCTTTGCTTTCACAATGAGAGGCAAAACAAATCTTATCTATAAGACACAGAAAATAAAACTTTATTCTTGGACACAGTCACTTGTGAAGTGTTTTTGTTTTTGTTAGCTGTCGCATTTCACTGAGAACTACGTACATTTTATGCAATGACTGAATTGAAAAAGAGTTTTTTTTACATAACTGAACAAATAAGTTCGTGGAGGTGTCAGCAGGATAGTTACTGGGTGGATAGACTTTTCATGCTATAATTAGGAGTATACTTCATGTTCACAGCTATTTTTTTTTTTTATCAATTTCAGCACTGATCACATTTATACAGGGTCACTTTTTTTATTAATACAAAACAGTCAACAAGCTCTTTTGTGCTGTCCAATTAGCTAAATGTCAGGTTTTGCATATAAACACCAGGATATGTGTTTTTGTGTAGCCTTTTTTTTTTTTTTTTTAGAATTATTAGTTCAATAATCATTAAAACAATGGAAAGTTGGGTTAATGAGCATTTTACTCATTAATATACATCATTCAGTTTGTGACTGAGAAACCTCTGTCATGTTACCCAATGTATGTATCAGGGTTTGTGCCTATTGTCATAATATATGCTTACACTGAGTGTAAAAAACAAAACAGAAACTCATTATATTATTGTGATGATGATTATCATACAGAAATTATATGGTAAACCATGAAAAAGTAAATACATAAAAGAGTGCCATTCTCAAGAAACTTGTAGAAAGGATTAATGTCACTGATTTAAACACTACTGCAGTATAACTTACACTGAATAAGTATTTACACTGTAAGTAGACTTCATTCCTTAATCTGATTAAAGGAGCCTCTGCTTTTCAGCTTCATCTGCATCACCTTCAGTAACACTTGTGTCAAAATTTGTAGTGATTTCAGGCAGCGAGTTTGGATTATTTTTGATATGGTTCAGTGGTTTGAAAAGGTTGAATTACATTGTGTAGTTCGATCCTCAGTGATTAATGCTGGAAAACTGGTGTTACAGCTGCAGTGTTACATACGCCATTATCTGGTCCTGCTGATTCTGAAGGAAGAGCTCAGTATTTTGTATATTAAATATATATGTTTTTATAGACAGAGAAAATCAAATGCCTCTAACGAAGGTTTCCCTTCCCATCTATAAAAGTAATACCTGTTTGTATAAATTCCCACTGACAACCAAAATACACACTTCACAAAACAGATAAGACATTAAAACCTAATTAAAACACACTCACTAGCAGGAGATAGGTGTTGGGTACATGAACAAGCAAAGCCAGCAGTTCTGGAGGGTAGCGCATACGTGTGAACGTGCATGTGTGTGTGCACGTACGTGAACGAGCAAAGCTGGCACTTACATAGTACTGACAAGCCACTATCAGCTTTAAAAGAAAGGAAACAACAAAACCCAGAGGTTGGTCACTAAACTGAGTAAGTAAGTCAGTAAGGTTAAATAATCAAAACACACACACTCCTCTCCACAGAGCAGGAGCAAACAATGTTATGGCCCAGTGAGGCTGTTTAAGTGACTCCATTCACCAAATTCAACGAGGTGGTCCAGGGTGGCTTCAGGGTGGTCTGTGGCAGAATCGGCCGCCTGTTGCCTCTAGATCGCTGAGACTCTTGCCCTGTGGTTGGATGGATGCAGTTGGTACAGAGATGTGTGGCTCAGGGCTATAGTACTCTTGGGAGCTGTGGATGGCCTGGATCTCCAGGATCTAAATGCTCCCTATTGCTGCAATCTCTCTCTCTCTCTCTGAGTGGGTGTGGTGATTGAGTCTTGGGATGGGATGCAGCGTGAGTGAATTGTGTCAAACTTTTCTCTTTTTATGGATGTTTATAGTCTTTTTCTGCTATGTGGGGGATTATTGGGTGACTTTGGTGAGGAGGGTCGAAGTTTTCTTTGTTTAACTGCTACCAGCTTTGCTGGCAGTTGACTTGCCGGCTGCCAGCTGAGTGCAGTTTGGCTGTGGGTTAGTTAGTTGGGTATAGCAGTGTAAAGCTGGCCTCCCAAATGAATAATGCGGTGGTCCTCTTTTTGGACAGTGCAGTAAATTCCATTAGGTGACTGAGAATGGTGTAGTGATTAAGGACACTCTCACTTCCCATTCTCTCACTGGTAAATCCCACAAAGAACGTTACGATCATCAATGTTTCATCGTTTATCATAAATAAACTTTTGGAGAAGGAGTTGTCTAGACAAAGACAACTCCTATTCCCTATTAAAATGATCCCTTTAGGTTGTAAGTCTCTGCACTTAAACTGACACCCGGCTCCCATGTTGTGGTGCCTTAAACAGTTTCCTAACAGTTAAAATCATATTACGATCAGACAGACCAGTTAATAGATTATATGTTTTTGTTATCCGATCTATTTCATTAGTAAATACCAGGGCTGGACTGGGACAAAAAATCGGCCCGGGCATTTTGACTAGAGACCGGCCCACCAGGTATTATGGTAAAAACCATAAAGCCTTTGAATGAAAACAAACGTCGTTGTGACAGTGATGTACACTGTCTTGTTGGTATATATGTATCAATCTAGAACTTAACTTAAACCTACACCATCCTCCCTATTCTGGTATTCTAAACAGTACTTAGCCGAAACCCAAAGACTGCTTAGTTTACCTCCTGAACTTTCTACAACACATGGTGGAAACCTGAAATTAAGACAGAGAAGACTAGAGGTGAGACATGATCATTACTGAATATTAAAAATAATAAATGACAGATTTAGTGATATTTTCATAAACTATTTATTTACCACATCAATAAACAGCATGGCAGGGCAAAATATTTTTTTCTAACATGGCAACCTTTAAAAAGTGAAAGGAGACAGAAAGAGGTGAGAAAGAATAAAACTTCCTCACTCAAAACTTACCATCAAAACTTAATTTTGATGGTATTTTACACACAGTACTGGTACAGTATGTAGAAAATGTGGGAAAATACTGGCATCATATACAGTACTTACTTCTGAAGAAATTATGTTGGGACCCTGAAAAAAATTACTATGTACAATAATGGATTTCTATACATTTGACATCACAACACGTTCTCACTCCCAACTCGTCAAATGTGTGACGCATGGTCAGGCTCCCTCTGCTTCACTTATCGACGCGCAGGGTACCCCCTCGCGTCGAGAATTGACGTGCAGGGTCCTCCTATTGAATACTATAGAGCTCCCTAATCGTTGTTTATCGACGAAAAGAGATTTCCGCGCAAGAGCCTGTTGTTCGTATATTTATATATTTCCGAAATCACATTGTAGTGACGTGTACTGAACACAATATATTATATAATGTAAGCAACTACCTGAGAAACAGCAGATACAGCAGATAAATTAATTATAGGCTATTACTTTTGCATAGTTTATTGCATTTACGGAGGGAGAGGTGTATGCTGGGTAATGGCACAGCTAGCGACACGGTGACTTTATTCACCCGCTTCGGCTGCTATCAGTCCATACAATGGGCGTTATTAGCAGAAATCAGTCCCATAGATGTGGGCCATCTCCACCTGCTAGATTGTTCAGAAGGTTGTTCTCATCCATCCAGATGGAGGATCACTAACAGGAGCGTGGAAGACTCCAGAATCCACTCTGGCTGGAATCCGGTGGATACAGCAGTGTTACAGGTAAGACCATTTAAACGGACAGCATTTATAGAATGACTATTAAAAGTCAGCGAGTGTCAATAATGTTAATGTGGTTATGTTAGTAATACACCGAGTGCTAATATAACAGCTTTAAGATGCATTTGTAGATATTATTACGTGTTTTACCGTCTTTGTGGTTGTTAAGGGTTCAATATTGAGAGAAGAATCCATAAAAACCACAGATCCAGGCGTGTGCAATTTAGACGGCATTTTAATGAACACATGTGTGAGTTCAACAACCCAATCAGTGTTGAACTGTCTTTCTCATATTCAGACAACTGTTTTATGGGGTTAAGAATTGTACAGCCCCCTTTTCTGTTACTAGGCAGATTTACGTCACACCAAAACCACAATGACTTTTAACATAGAACATCATCTTCGTGTCGACGGCTGATGCTTCCTGTCTCCATTCTCGCTGTCGCTTATCTCCCCGGAACATCAGTTGCACTTCCTCTAAGTACTTCGGCACCCTTCTGCATTTCTGCCCTACCAAAATAGACCTGTTATGGTGTGTGTGTGAGTGCGTGCACGCGTGCGGGCGCGCGTGCATGTTGTGTACTGCGTGCGTGTCATGACCTCTCACTATTTGTCTGTCTGTGCGTGCAGAGTTTGCATCTGCTTTTCTGATCCTTAGTTGACCTTAAACTGAACTTTCCCCTATCAGTGATTCCTCTAACTAAGTGTGTGTTAATCAACGATACATGCATAACACCCTGCTCTTTGGCTTGCAGTCACTCTGCTTTCGGTTTCACTTCTGCAAAACATGCTCTGCAGACGCGTTTCGTTTCCTGTCTCATTTTAGCACAGAGAGTATTTTCCTGTCTCTGCCCTCTACACAGAGATCATAAAAGCATTAATAACATTTAAATTATAGATTCAACAGAACCCTTTAAAATGGTTCTTCTTTGGACCTGTAATAAAGACTAATATAATACCAATATATTTGAACATCTGAATGCAACATCACTATTAACATGAAATGTTAATGATGATTATAAAAATAGCAGCAACTAATAGCAGGACAATATTTCTATTCCTGACACTCCCTCTCTTGGTGACCCTTAAAAAGGGTCACCATACACTTATAACATTACTCTGACCCTCTCTAGAAATGCCAGCTCCCCCTAAGAACACTCCATGGGTAAAGTCAGGTTCGTCCTTGGTCCCTCTCTCGTGGAAATCTTCTCCTGTAAAGGATAGAAAACACTTTCTCCCTACTACGGCTCTCCTACCTTATGTCCCTCAATTGTTCTCAAAACATGAACCTAATTTCGTATTTGGTTTTGACTTTTATTCCTATATAATCTTAAACATCACTCATCTCAATCTACAGCTTTCTAACAGTCTTACAGCACTGCTGTCATACGTTTCCTGTTTTTCCTTATCTGATCATCAACATCCTGTGCACAAAACTGTCCCTGCTGCTGCAAGTGCCTCTCATCTAAAGTCACCTCTCACCAGCAAAATCATCATAAAATCATTATAAGGGCTTATTCTACTAAAAGGATCAAAGAAAAAACGACCACTTTAATCACTAAGTGTAAGCACATAGTTAATTGCTCCTAGATAAACTTCATCATAGCTAAAAACTGAACTCTAACAGTATTTTGAACTCCCATTTTCTGGGTAATAACCTGTTTGAATCTATCATTTTATTTCATTTTGCTGCTTTTAATGTAATGCCTCCTCTAACTTAAACTTTATCAGACTTAACCAACATATATAAGCTTTCTCCCTTTGCTTCTGTTTTCTGTATTTCTGTATTCTGTAACTGCTTTTTATATAAGAGGACTAAGTTAGAGCTGCATCTGTTATCTCAATATTTTATATGTCACTCAGTTTAGTTACAAGCAAAACTCCTATTCAGTTCCTCTTTCTGTCATTTGTTATTGGGCCAACTCAAATTCAGTTAAAAGCTAAAGGAATTTCAGGCCCTAGGCCTCAAATCAATACTGTCCTGTGTGTTGATGAACTCTGTATGTCTGTAAGCGTGTGCAATCCTTCAAAACTCAGGTCATTCTCACAGTAGATTGGCTAATCATAACGTTAACCAAAAGTTTATGACCCTCAAGAGACGACTCTCTGAGCCACAACTCCGTTAAAGGCACCAAAATGCAATGTGTATGAAAAATCATTTCTACATATATAATCTCCAATATTATTCATTTGAGTCAGCGAGACTTTTAACATCCTCATAAAAAGCTCTCCACTACCCTAAAAATAACAACATTCTAACATTATGTCACTGTTACAACTTATCCTAAAAATCAAAAAGAAATCCCACATTTTCTACTCATAAAATCTTCACTATTTTCCCCAAAGCATATCCTTTATTCCCACAGTTTCCCCTTTAAATTTGGTGTACAACTTCTTTTTAACCCCAGCAATTTATCTTCTAAACAGAATTCAGTTCATTTTACTCCTTTCTTTAGAATTAACAATCTCTGCCTCAGTTTTACCGTATCTAGATTATCAAACAACCCCAATCATTATAAAATCCTAGTAAAACCCTTTTCACATTAAACAAATTAAATCTTAAATCCTCTCTTTTTGACACATCTCATGTGGCAAAAACTCAACATCTCCACCCAAGCTTAACAAATCAAAAGGAAAAAGGTTAGTCATTTCATTTCTCAGAACAGCTCAGCAATTCTCCTCTCCGGTGTTTTGCTCCAGCCCTGAAAACCTGTGTTTAAGGAACAAAATCAATTTAATCATCATGTCAAATCTCCTTCAACTCGTTGCTCCATGCAAGGTCTGGATCCTTGGAATTTCCTGAAAACAAAACCTGTGCCTTACATTTCCTACTCAACTCTCCCTTTATGATCTAGTCTGTGTCATGACACAAAATAAACTCACACAGAACAGTTATTAATCATGTGTTACCTCAGTTAATGGTAACTTAAGTTACATCAATGTTTCCCTTTTAGCATTTAGCATTCCATAATGTAATAACATGGTCTAACCCAAATCGACAAAGCAGAAATTCACCCAAAGAAACATCAGCATCCCCAGATTTAAGTCTTCCACTTCTCCTGTTTGTCAACCTTTTATTTATTTCCCCCCTTGGTCCAATCACTCACATTCACTCCCATGCATTCACACATGATATTTTTTGCTGATACTGCAGCCTTCTGCGCACGTCATCAGATGCTCCACATCAGCAAAATGAGCTCAATCATTTGTTTTATTTCGTTTTCCTTTTTAGGAAAATGGTTCGCTATACTTTTGACTGGATTGAATCGATCAATCCATTTTTAGACAGAGACTTGCCGCCAATCAGTCTCTGATTGTAATCAATTATAATTCTGTAATGCCCACCTGATTTCCGTACTTGGTAATTTTGTCAACGCCGTCCGTTCACTCTCTTCCAGGCCTGCTTAGAACAAAAATGAAAAAAGAGAGCTGATTATTAGCTCATCAAAGTACCAAACAAAATCACCTGACAGGTTTTTTCCTGAGTGCACTACTACAAAAAATTTTTGGGGCCCCTCTCAGACATATCCCTGTCTAATCAAACACCCTCTCTGGAAATAATCAAACACCCTCAAAAATCTGAAACAATCTTAAATTTCACCCGTTCAACACACGAAAACCTCGTCAAAGATCAAAGACCGTTTTCATTCAGCACAAGATAAAACCAATTTCAACAACGTATCATCCTTAAATTATAAATTTCCTGTCCAAATCTGCCCCTCTGAACAGACCTGACCACCATAATCAAATATCCTGATACTTTACCATTATATATTTCTCCCAATACTCTTCAACAGCCCCGATCTCTCTTGAACTGAACAGAAAGCCTCTGACACACACACACACAGGAAGTGTCTTTGTCACTCACTCACTCCAGCTAATTTGCATAAACCCACAGCTCAACAGCCAACTTAACAAGAGGAATACATGTTTAAACCTTATCACATTATTGAATTATTTTCATTTTCTTTCTATACTAATCACTTACTTTGATAAATCAGTGCAAGAGCACTCCTGAGTCACTCTTATAGACACTTTTCTTTTGTTTTTGTTTTTTCCATAACTCACTCCCTTGTCATACAGCTTCTTTTGAGTTATTCCACAACCACTCTATTTTATCCAAGTGTGTTTTAAGTGTATTTTCTTCAACATTCACACCATTTTAACACTCATGTAATTAGCAGGCTGATTTAATTACATATGTTTGTGTTCTTTGCCAAGTTTTAATCACTATCTATGCATTACTCTTCATGAGCTTATCTCTGTAAGGTTAGTGCATTTTCTGTTTGTATGTGTGATTTTTATAAATGTTTCTTTATGATCTTTGTGATCTTGTAAATGTTTCTTTTGCAGTGTTTCAAACTCCTTTTGACAGGGTGTGTTTTCTCTCTTTGGCTCATCACTGGTCATTGTGAATGACATTTCCCCTTCGCCTGTGCCCAGTGGCCTTACCTGTTAAATCCGTCTCCTCCAGTGACTCCAAGGTCACTCCGGGACTTAGGTTCGAGCAATCGTGACTGCGCCTTGCCTTAGGTTGTCCCAGGGTTTCGAGGTGGGATCTTACCCGTCATGGGCTGTCCAGCCTTCCATGCCCGCCTACTACAGGAGCCAACTGGGCAAGGGTGTTATCAGATCTAGGGACACACTGGTTCTGGAAATTAAAGGAGTGTAAACTGCTTTCTTTATTAAACTTTCAACAATAATTTCACATGTAACAGTTTGTGTATGTGCATTTTCAATTCATTAATGTAATTGTTAGTTCCTGTATTTATTTCTCTCAGTCTGTCTCTTTTCTAAAACCTGTAATTAATATAATTTTATTACTTTATTACTTTTTCTTAAAACATGCATTAAACTCATCTTCTTAGAATTTAACTCTGTCTATTTCTCTGGGTGCTCCCCTGACATCCTCAGTCACACACACCTTCCTCTCACACACACTTTTAAATATTCTAACCTCTTTCAGACGCCATAAATCGTCTCACACACTGCCTTTTCTCTCTCAAACTGCCATTTTCCACTCACTCAGACAAATCATGCAGAGTCACTCAAATCAAATACTGACAGCATTCACACAGTTAAAATCACACAAAATACGCTTTCATACGAGTATTTTGGACATGCCTTCCATGATCAGAAAGAGCAAGTCAAAAGGAAAAGAAAAAGAAAACTGAAACCTCTCATCGTCTCGCAGCTTCTCCCCACACACACATAACTGAAAAATAAAACACACCAACATTTATGGCTCACGAAATATACATCTATCAAAATTCAGTCATTTTCTAATCATCCACACTAATATATTCACACTGTATTTACACTCTCATAATAAGCAAAACCAACCTCTTATATACAGGCATTTAGCAAAGCGCTCAGTCCTCTCGAAATTGAAACCACCCTCTCTGCGCGTCACTGCTGCTCATTTGCATTTACACACACCATCCGTGCACATCCGGCTGTGCATCGCTGACACAGAGACTGATCTTACTCATAGATCTCATATTTTATATTACAGACGTCTTTAATTACAACTGCACAGATTTTTAGGCCTTGTCGCTCCTACAAATTTCGAAAATTTTCCATAACCGACTCGAACGGGCAAACCTTCAGGTTTTTTGCGACCAATTTAACAGACCAGACTCGAACTGCTCTGTCCAGATTTCTAGCCCTAACTTAATTTACCAGTAGCCAAATAAGCGCAAGAATAGGGGACTTGAACCCCTAGCAATTTTGGAAGTTCCCCAGTTTTCCCCGGCTTGTCGTGCCGTACTATCCCATTAGTCGCCGCTAGGTCAAGGATAAACGTCTTTATCCAGGAGGGAGCGTTACCTCCGAGAAAATGCGCTTCTTAACAGACGCCGCTGTCGTCCTAGAAAAATTTACAATAATTTGAAACAACAATCTAAGCCCAAAACAGGATTAAGATTGAGGCAGATCTACCTTTGTGGACATAGGGGACTTGAACCCACGAGATGACCATCACAAGATAGACCCAATGTCCAGCGGGACTTGAACCCACAGAAATGACCAATTTCCCTACTTTCTACATTTCTTTGGGACTTGAACCCATTACTTTTACTTATCACTTATCATTACTTCATCCAGCATGCTCATGAAATTCCCATCAAACTCAAAACAGACCTTCACCAGTAATTACAGTGACCAGGCTTTTAATTTGACATGCCCAATGTGACACCTTTTGGAAATATATTTCAACAGGCAGTGTCTTACCTTTAAATGCCCCGGGGAATGCCTGCTCACTTTCACCACTGATTACCGTCTGCCCGTCCAATTACCACGGACCCCGGATCTCACCAAAACCCCAACATTCCCTCTCTCTATCCCGGACGAGCCCCCAAATGTTAAGGGTTCAATATTGAGAGAAGAATCCATAAAAACCACAGATCCAGGCGTGTGCAATTTAGACGGCATTTTAATGAACACATGTGTGAGTTCAACAACCCAATCAGTGTTGAACTGTCTTTCTCATATTCAGACAACTGTTTTATGGGGTTAAGAATTGTACAGCCCCCTTTTCTGTTACTAGGCAGATTTACGTCACACCAAAACCACAATGACTTTTAACATAGAACATCATCTTAGTGTCGACGGCTGATGCTTCCTGTCTCCATTCTCGCTGTCGCTTATCTCCCGGAACATCAGTTGCACTTCCTCTAAGTACTTGGCACCCTTCTGCATTTCTGCCCTACCAAAATAGACCTGTTATGGTGTGTGTGTGAGTGCGTACACGTGCGAGGGCGCGTGCATGTTGTGTACTGCGTACGTGTCATGACCTCTCACTATTTGTCTGTCTGTGCGTGCAGAGTTTGCATCTGCTTTTCTGATCCTTAGTTGACCTTAAACTGAACTTTCCCCTATCAGTGATTCCTCTAACTAAGTGTGTGTTAATCAACGATACATGCATAACACCCTGCTCTTTGGCTTGCAGTCACTCTGCTTTCGGTTTCACTTCTGCAAAACATGCTCTGCAGACGCGTTTCGTTTCCTGTCTCATTTTAGCACAGAGAGTATTTTCCTGTCTCTGCCCTCTACACAGAGATCATAAAAGCATTAATAACATTTAAATTATAGATTCAACAGAACCCTTTAAAATGGTTCTTCTTTGGACCTGTAATAAAGACTAATATAATACCAATATATTTGAACATCTGAATGCAACATCACTATTAACATGAAATGTTAATGATGATTATAAAAATAGCAGCAACTAATAGCAGGACAATATTTCTATTCCTGACATGGTGCTAGCTTAAAGTTACGGTGTAAACGTTAGCTTATATTGTAGTAAAGCTGTTACTGTTTAAACGATGTTGGGACAGAAATATTAGCTTCTGTCATGACTGATGAAGTTACTAGTTAATAAAGTTTCCAGTAAAGTGATTAATCGCAGCCACAGATTAACAGTAAATATCCCGATTAGCTTCAATGCATCTGTAATAAATATGTGCAAGTTTCAGTGCTTCGTTTAAACTGTATGATACTTATACTGACCCAGGGTCAGTGTAAATACAATCCTAGCTGTGTGAACAAAGCCTGGCTCCTTTAATCCTGCATGACAAACCTCAGGATGCAGGTTATTATTACTCTTTCCTGCTGGCACACCTGTCACACCTGAGAGTCAGCTAGAAACTTACAGTGACGTGGACATCATGCAAAGACTGCCAGACTCTGTAATACTGTAAATGATCAGTGACTCAGGTTAACACTAAACTTTAAACAGTCCCTCTGTGTCTCTGTGTGTGCTGAACATCTGGAATCAGATTGAGTCAGGCTGCATCAGCTGAATCTGTTATTTGTAAATATCAATATTTTTTATTCAGGTGTGGGGATAATATGTAAGACTGCAGTGAAGAGATGTACCAGATTAATCCCTGGCCAAAGGTATCGTACTTAAATCAGACTACTGATCCAGCCACATCAGCCTTTTGTGAGGTCTGTTTAAAGTAGACTTAAAATGAACTGCAGGTTCCTGAGAGGTGGACTGTGAGCACAGAAACACATGTTCATACATACAGCTGCAGCAAGCTTACATTAATTTTAAATCGATTTGTTACTCTGATGTCTGTCTCTCTGTTAGTCCTCTGACAGACTGGTGACCTGTCCAGGTGTGCTCTACCTATGACTACTGGGACAGGCTCTAGTTCCTGTAATAGAAATTTTCTATTATTCTCATTTAAAGTATTTAAGTGCTTATGCATATGCTTAGTTGTGACACTGTTATAGACTGTTCAGTGAAAGTTTCTAAAACTAGATGAACTTACTTCAGCGTCAGCAGTTTGAGAAAACAACTCCCTTTACAGGTGCTGATAAGGCCAAGGGCACAAAACAGCATAACCATTGATCCGTTAGGTTTCATAGCGAGACGCGTGAAGTGTGGTACGATCAGTTTGTAACTTCCTCTCTCTTTCTTGGAATGCAAAGAGGAGTGTGAGCACCACTTCTGTGGCAGAGCTGACATGACTGTGAACTTAGATGTTTGATGTGTGTTGGCTCTCCTGCGCGCAGTAATAAATAGCTTGATCACAGCAGATTTTATTTACAAAATTCCACAACACCCCCCCCCCCACTGTGAACCTGAATTGAATATTCAGAAGAAAATGATGGATAGACTGACATTTGTTTACATACTTCTAGAAATCTGAGCTGTTGGTGTGGTAATAATATTAGAGCTGGCAATCTTTCTTACTGAATCTCTACTCTGAGTCATGTTACCTGAGATTAATTCTATGTTTACCTGTCAGCCTGGACAAATGTGCTGTGTGAAGAATGTAAATGAAATCAGATCTTAACTGCTTACATTTAAGGAGCCTGGTCATATTTAATTGTAATATGAACCAATGATTTTCTGATTGCTGATTCTAAGAGAGTCTTTGTGGAAATCCTGTTTGGCTTTTTGTCATTTTAATTGTCTTTTCTGTTTGCCAGAACAGTCCTCCACAGTCGCTGTCCACATGGGTCAGTGGGACCAAGAAGCACTCTGCTAATGTGGGACTCTGACCAGCAACATCCAGCAAGACCCAAGCAGCGTTTTCTATCTCCCAGCTGGAGTTTTTTGTTTGTCTGTGACTGGAGAGTCAGATTTTTGTTGAAGCTGGAGGAACAGAGAGGTAAGTCAGTTTGCAGAGATCCCTCCCACCCTGGCTTTTATGTGCTAGATTTCTTATCTGAAACAGTAACATTTCAGTGACTGCTGCTTATACCACAGGTTAATACACTCTACTGATCCCTGATGGGAGAATCATCACCTCTGCCAGCAAAGAAGCCTGGTGGATGTTTGTTTGCAGTCTGATGATGGGACATCATGCTCTGCATCTTCAAAGTTTGTCTCTTGATTATTATTCATACACAGTAATGTGAAGTATGCTTATATCTAGTATAACTGGACCACCCTGGTGCTCTTCATTTATGGAGGCTGTTGAGTCTGAATGTTGGATGTTGTGTATCTCGTGTTCTCTGGGCTTTGTTGTCCTCAGTCTTTTTGCAGGATCAGAAAACAAAACCAGGATGACCATAAATGTTTCTTCTCCAATTGGATGATGATAAGACTGTGACACGGGATGCCACCTTTAGTCTTGTGATGAAGCAAAGCTCAGGAAGAAGTGTGATTAAATGGTACCCACATGTGTGCTGCTGAGAAGGATGTACAGGGGCACCTGCAGCCAAATCCAAGCCTCCTCAGGTTAGTTGTAGTTGCAGAATGCTTTAGGACTGAGACAGCTGAGGCATCAAATGTTTGATTAAACAGATGAAAAAGAGAAGTTTCTTCCTTATAATTATCACTTTTTAAAATCTTTAGCAACTTCAGGTCTGTCAGCGTGCTGACGTCACAGAAACAAGAAAAGCAGCTTCAGACTTCAGAGTGTTGTTTATAGTTTTCTGTCATCATGATCTCCCCTGAAGTTTATCAAGCAGTAAGTCCACAATACTGTAATGATGATTCTGACTTTGGTCACGGTTGCATAATATTTTAATAATATACAATTATTTTTTGTAATTCATATTTTTTCTGTTAATCAAAAATTTACTTTGTGAAATTTGTATTTGAGAATGAAGAATGTGACAATATATTTTGGTTCAATATTTAATTCATTCAGATGCAATTGTTAAATCAAAAATAAATAAAAATATATTCTAATTTATGAATGAATGAATGAATTGAAATTTATTTCAGTCAACAACAACACAACAAATTATAATTTTACATAAAAGTACTCAAATAGTAACCGAAAAAGGAATAGGCTGAAGCCTTGTGGCTTATACTTATCCTATCCCTTACCCCCATAGAAATAATCAAATCCTTAACCAAGAAAAATTAATTTAGCAAACTAATTTATCAAAAATATATATACATATATCTGTATTAGTTTTTATACATTAATTTGACACCTGTATTGAAAATACCATATTGTATTCATACAGAATCAGTTTGGTATCATTGTTTGTCTGATTGCTGAAACTAAGAGCTAGTTTTGATCTAAAGTATCCAAAGTTGAGCTCTAATGTTTCTTCACCCTTGTGTGTGTGATATGTGATTTCCTACATGCTGACAGAGCAGAGCGGCAGTTTGTGCTCACAGATGGTGACGGTGTGGAGAGATGGTGGTGTTTCCTCAGAAGAACTAGCAGAGTCACAAAGGGCACGAGTCCATCTCACCACCTTGACTTGTTGATCAGTGGATACACTTGTCTCCCCTTTAAAGGAGATACTCTTAGAGAGCGACGATCTTAGTCATCCTTAAATGTTAGTGCTTTCAAATACACAAACATTTTTAAAGGACAAAAACGAACATCCAACTTTGACTGTAATACAATTAAATCTTTGCATGTGTGTTTTCAAACTCTCAGATGGGAAGGATATCACTATTGGACTGTCTAACCTGCCGGAGCAGTACTGAATGATCACCACACATGAGCATGTTCCTGCAACATTCAGCAGCTCTGCTTTTGGTAAGTAGAGTTACCTAACTACAGTAACTATAAACACATGCCATCCATTTCTAACAGCCTGGTTACTTCCTGTCAGTTATTTTAGAAACCATGTGGTCACCTGACCTAACACTGTTTCTTCTTCTTCCCCTTAATGTTGAAGTGTCAAATGTCAAACAGCTGGAGAGGAAACTACACCAGTGTACTGGGATGTTTCAGCAACACGTGCCAGATGCTGTTCCTTCATGGTGACATCACCAGAGACAGCCCCGCCCACCTCATGACCTCGCCATTGATCATAATGATTTTAATGATGACAGCGAGCGGAACTAAGACTGTAAAAATCTGAATGTTTAGATGCTTTCTATTTATTCATGAATACTGAGAGCCTCTTTCTGTGTTTTGTCTGTTTTGTTTTTTTTTTACCTCATTTGTTACTAACAAAGTTCACCAAACTCACACAGTTTACATTCTGTATGTTTCCATCTTTACCAGCCACACTCTACCCGCAATTAAGAAAATAATCCTTAGAAATTGTCGTTTTTCTCTTTTGTAATTTTGTAATTCAGTGAATATACTGCGCTGCTTCCTTTAATTGCGTCTCACATTGCTTTAAGTTTTTCCAGTGTCCAGTTATTTTTTACTGTTGTTTGAATTCTCTGTATGTTTGACCCTGTAGACTGTTTAATGGACTGCTTGTCTTGTAACCGCTGCCTGTTTTTGACTAAAGATTTGGATTTCTGACTTTAACACAGCCTCTGCGTGTCCTCCCTTTGTGTCCTCTTCCTCTGTGAATCTGTTGCATGTGTCACAGATTCATTTTAATAACAGCTTTCCCACAGTGAGTTGCATCAGCATTCATTCACAGCACATTGCAGAAGGATTCAGATTAATACAGTGATCTTATAGTCAGAATTATCCTGACAGAGTGCCACTGTAAATTATCTTTCATCAGGTCAATTTTAAAGTTCAGTATTTCAAAGCAGGAGTTATGAAGAATCATACTGGCATTAGGACTGTAACAATATGTACTTACAAAGTCAAAGTTTTTTAATTATGCTAGAATATTGGAAGACAATCAGCTTTTAGTGTTTTCTGCATATTAATTATACTGAAATAGAGATGGTGACCATAACTGTACTGAAGCACTAAACAACTGACAATCTAACAGACATTATTGGCCTGAGCCGTCATGCACAGTGAGTCTGATCCTGTGCTGTGAGAGTCTGATAAGCATGTTTCTGGTCAGTTTGGAAGAAATAATATCACAATCTTGATCTTTTTTTAATATTCCTTCTCTTTTACAACATAAACTGTGATCAAAGCTACTTATGTTCACAGCATGTAATAATAGTGACAGTCCAGGGCATTGTGGTCTGTTGAGCTAGGGTTAGGGTTAGCAATTCAGACATATGTAATCAATCTCTTGCTGGATATAACAAACACCTAGGAATTCATATTATAATTTGATTTTCATGAAATATTCATATTCAGTATCAGTCATTTTATATTATAACCACATATCCACCCAGGCTCATGGTGGGGCAGGGCTCTGTCCTGGGATGCTTGAGTGAAAGGTAATGTACACCCTGACCAGGTATCCAGTCTGTCAGAATTGTTTTCAATATTTGGTTCTAAAATATGAGTGAAAACAAAAATCCAACTAGGATTCTTGCATATGATGGATGAAGTCTGTCTTTGACTGTATTGTCCAGCTGATCCATCAAACCCCCAGCAGGTGAACCTTATTCATGACATAACACAGTAACAATGTAAAAAATTAAACAGGAACAGTGTAAATTTAAAGTGCATTTTAAACTCCTCTTCAATAAACTATATGGATGTGCAGTGAGTCATTCAGGACTGTAAAACGTGAACTACAGAACCCAGAGTCTTCATCATTAAATCTCTGGTTGCTTCATTTTTCTATCCTATCTCAGATACTTTAAAGGTTTTAGTAAAGTTGCATTCTCATGGTGAGGCAAAGTGCTTTATGTGTGTGTGCGTGTGTGTCATGAACGGCTATAAAAGCCCTTTAATTAAAGAACAAAGCGGGGTTTGAGTTCGAGTTACGGCAGACTGGCGCTACTTCTAAATGGAACGCAGCCTTCCTACGGCGGACAGCTAATAACAGGAATCGGACGCGCGGTCCACCCTAGTCCACAGCAACCACCATAGCAACAGCCTAGCATGTCTTTAAAAACATATTCTGTCTTCATAACTATCAAAAACGTGAAATGATTTGTAAAGTGTGAAAGTGTTACAGCTGCAGAGAGCTATGGCGGTATCTTTGGAAGCTGTTTACATAGCTAATAATATACGATGTAACCATGGAGACAGTCAGTCACGTGAGCTAGCGGTGCACGTTTACTACAGTGAATAAGGTGATTGTGTGCACAGCGTCCACACGCTGCACAGGGTAAAGACATTACTTCAGTATTGTTTTCTATTTATATATGTTTGCCTTCTGCTGACCATCACCTCAGGTTCACCATCACAGTTTCAGCATACAAATGCACACTGTCTAAATGTGAACACATTCAAAAAAAATCATGTCTCAGAAATAACCACAGCTGTTCATGTTTGTCATTATAGTTTTATTTGTAAGAAAATTGTGAACTTCATATTGTGTATCAAGTCAAAGAACATTGGACAAGTCTGAGTCATTCCTTTGCCCTATGAGAGCTGGAATAAATATATATCCTGACAGTTACAGTTGAAACAGTAGAGACAGGTAGAAATGGGCTCAGATTAATCTTTGCTTAGTCAGATACCTCCTGTGTTGGCCTTAACCCAAATTTCCCTCGGGGTCAACCTTCAGGATCAATAAAGTTTTATTGAATTGAATCATATTAAAAAACAAACAATAGCACGAGTTTGCATCCATTTCCAAATTGTAGTAAAGCAGCCCAGTCTCATAAATAGGTAACAGAAATGTCTCTAATGTAGACGTGTACAGTCTAGTGTAAGCATTAAAAGATCATAAAGGAAACACTACTATTTATGTGAAACTAATTGTCATAAAAATGAACAGGTGATTTACAGATTTATAAGAAAGAATCTGAAAACAACACTTTTTTGTTCTAAGTGGTCAAAGTAGAAAACAGAACTGATGTTCAAGAACAAACCATAGCTGCACTAATATTACACATCTCCATTGTTGTGGTGAACAGTGTTGCTTTTAAAACCACATGCAGTGTGTGACCATGACTGTCCACTGAGACCATGAACGCCACTTCGCTGAAGCATTCTTCTTCTTCTTCTTGCCATCAGAATGGAAGCAGACAGAGCACGAGCTGCTTTGATCTACTGAAAGGAAAAAGCAGAACATCTGAGCTGAAACCATTAAGATAGAAACAATCGTTCAATGCAGTGTCTCACGTATTTTAGCCTGTTACAACTGTTGATACAAGCTCAGTACAGTTAACACAGTGTCAGGGAGCTCCAGTGTGGGAACTAGTGGCTTTAGGTTGATAGTCATTTAACTTTCATCCATTCATTCATTTAATTCAGGAGGAAGAAATGTCAGGTGGGTGCAGGCTGGTTACATGCATTTGCTCCCATGCTGTCTTTAACTAAATGACTTGGTTCACTTCATGTCTGGGCTGTATGTGGGGTTATATCATGTTATTTGGGCAGGAGTACCTGTCCCCTGTTAGACTTAGAAAGTTTCTCCATAAGCAGAGCTTCTAACTCTTATAGCTGTTAGCACATCTGTAGCTGTGCAGGCTGACAGGTTTTTAGTGGCTCTTTTTACCCCACACTGGTTGTGAGTGTGTAAATACCCCCACTAGTTCTTTTGGGTTGCAGTTAACTTGGGAGGAAGGGGTGGGTCTGCCAGGACTAGATGACTAAAAATGATCTGGGATACATAAGTTTCATAATGCATGCATATATCTCTATAAACCTGGCCTGAGGGCTGCCATTTTTTACATTCAGTTATTTCTCTTAGAAACGTTGGATCTAAATAATGAATGTGTTACAGTTAAAGTGAAACACTGGTCAGTGTAAATGGCTCATTGGGACATAGAAACCTTTATATTAGATACCATCACCTGATATCGAGTGTCAAACAATATCAAAGCTGTAAAAGCTGTTTACAGTCAGAATTTATAAAAACTATGATTGTAAATAAATTCAAACAAGTGAGCTTTTCTCTTTGTGCTGAATATCAACACTGTCATTTCTCAGACTGTAAGATAGAATTTACTAAATGGTTGAAAACATGAAAAATATGTCCATAATCACAAATGACCATGAGAGCCAGTAGAATTAATTCAGCTGGACACTCAAAAGACGTCCTTAAATGTTCTTTAAGTGGCAGAACAAACGAACAAACAGTTAATCGCTTACTTGAGATGAAATCTGCTCAGCTACTTTGAAAACAGCTTCTAACTGGTTCCTCCTTTAACAGGATGACTGCTCAGGGGTAAGGCCATCATGTAGTCCAGCAACCTTTATGGTCCTGCTTTGATTCACCAGGAACTATTAGGGAAACCTTCCAGCGCCTCCTGTGAAAGACACAGGCATAAACACACAAACATTTATTAACATGTTCCACAGTCTTCCAGTTTGATTTTCTCATCCTGTGGACAACAACGTACAGAGATGCAGGTTTATGTTAACTTTTGTAAGGTTTCTTTACTGAACATATCCAGCTGCAGCTCCACTGTGATCCTGAACTGGATAAGCACTTAAGAAAATGTGTCAATAAATGGACAAACATCAACTTACTATATTTATCCAAACAGACTGGACCAATAATGCTTCACTGAGTTTAACAGTCTCTTCTATGTAAGAATGTCTCGTGATAGACCTGCAAACTTGACAACAAAGGTTTTTCAGACTACATGTAGCTGTCCTCTATGTCAGCTCACACATTTACATTCATGTCACACTTATTTCTGCTTTCCCATTTTGTAATTATTACTTACATTTTGATTAGATACCTTGAGTTTGTAAAAGATCAGATTACATAATTGGAATACAATTCAATACAATTCATGTATCCAATTCAGGGTTGCGGGAGGATGAAGCCTATCCCAGCTGATACAGGACAAAGACAGGACAGGCTGCCAGTTATCGCAGGGCTAAGACAATACGTGTAACAGAAAATCCACTTAGATGTTTGATATTTCTAATAATAATCATAATTATGACTATTAATTAAAATATTATTTAAAGGTTTCTTTATAAATACATTTGAATTTTTTATAACCCTAGAATATAAACCTGAGCTGTTTCAGATTCTGACCTCTGACCTCAGTGACCAGGCTGTGTCCTCACTGCAGCTCCCTCTTGGAAGTACATCTGCTTCTTGTCTTCCCCCAGTGATGACCGCCTGCCCTTAATATCACGTACTGTACCTGAGGAACAAAACAGGACAAACACTTGCCTTCATTTAAGAAGTACATTCATACAGAGATAATCTATGGAAACACACTAGTTCACCCTTAGGGAGGAATCAGTTCCTGTGAAACATTTCTGTAAATCAACATCGTGGAGAATGAAATGAGTTCTTCAGGTGACTCAGCAGATCCACACTGAAACTTCACAACACAACACAAATGAAACTTCTGTGGAAGAAGAATCTGGATTTTTTTGATTTCCAATCCAGTCCTGCTTTAAACTATTAAGGATTAAGCAACAGTCCTCATCTTTGCTCTTCTGAAATCTGTGTTAAACAACAACAAACATAAATTAGTAACAAAAATACAGCTGAGTAGAGGCTTTACAAATCACCAGCAGCCATAAATTAATTAATTAATAAATAAATGTACATTTTAATCGTCAAATGTTTCTGAGCCGTCTTCAACCTGCTTTTAACAGAGAAAAGTCCCACAGTCAATGCAGCCTGACTCAATCCTAAATGTTCAGCACACACAGAGACACAGAGGGACTGTTTAAAGTTTAGTGTTAACCTGAGTCACTGATCATTTACAGTATTACAGAGTCTGGCAGTCTTTGCATGATGTCCACGTCACTGTAAGCTTCTAGCTGACTCTCAGGTGTGACAGGTGTGCCAGCAGGAAAGAGTAATAATAACCTGCATCCTGAGGTTTGTCATGCAGGATTAAAGGAGCCAGGCTTTGTTCACACAGCTAGGATTGTATTTTACACTGACCCTGGGTCAGTATAAGTATCATACAGTTTAAACGAAGCACTGAAACTTGCACATATCTATAACAGATGCATTGAAGCTAATCGAGATATTTACTGTTAATCTGTGGCTGCGATTAAACACTTTACTGGAAACTTTATTAACTAGTAACTTCATCAGTCATGACAGAAGCTAATATTTCTGTGCTAACATCGTTTAAACAGTAACAGCTTTACTACAATATAAGCTAACGTTTACACCGTAACTTTAAGCTAGCACCATAAAGACGGTAAAACACGTAATAATATCTACAAATGCATCTTAAAGCTGTTATATTAGCACTCGCTGTATTACTAACATAACCACATTAACATTATTGACACTCGCTGACTTTTAATAGTCATTCTATAAATGCCGTCCGTTTAAATGGTCTTACCTGTAACACTGCTGTATCCACCGGATTCCAGCCAGAGTGGATTCTGGAGTCTTCCACGCTCCTGTTACTGATCCTCCATCTGGATGGATGATAACAACCTTCTGAACAATCTAGCAGGTGGAGATGGCCCATATCTATGGGACTGATTTCTGCTAATAACGCCCATTGTATGGACTGATAACAGCCGAAGCGGGTGAATAAAGTCACCGTGTCGCTGTGCCATTACCCAGCATACACCTCTCCCTCCGTAAATGCAAAAGTAATAGCCTATAATTAATTTATCTGCTGTATCTGCTGTTTCTCAGGTAGTTGCTTACATTATATAATATATTGTGTTCAGTACACGTCACTACAATGTGATTTCGAAATATATAAATATAACAACAACAGGCTCTTGCGCTGAAATCTCTTTTCGTTGATAAACAACGATTAGGGAGCAGCATAGTATTCAATAGGAGGACCCTGCACGTCAATTCTCGACGCGAGGGGGGTACCCTGCGCGTCTATAAGTGAAGCAGAGGGAGCCTGACCATGCGTCACACATTTGACGAGTTGGGAGTGAGAACGTGTTGGACATCAGATGAAAACTTTGGTTGTATGATTCAGATAATTATTTGTTAAAAGCTAGAAATTTTAAATGAGAATAAGAAAGAAACGTATTTTTTGTTCCCCCCCTTTCCTGTTAATGCCCTACCTGCCCCCTGGCATAACTTTGCTAGACCCGCCCCTGCACAGTTACCAGCTGTCAGCTACTTAGAAAAGGATCCTGGTGTTATTTGTCTCTCAGAAACAGTTCATAACTTCCCTTCAACCCTTCATCCCTCCAGCAAACATCAGCTGATACTAGAAATTAATATTAAATAAATTCTAACAACAGCTCATCAAGTTTAAAGGTGCTTCTGTTGTTTAGCGCGACCTCCGCTAGTTTGCTCTTTGCTCTTTCTGACGCAGAGAGAAAAGCCGATCAGCTGATCAGGACAAATCGCGTTGCTTTTCACCTCAACTTTAAAGTTCGACCTCCTCGGCTGTAATTGGTCCTGCCCAGAGTCGATCATGACCAACTGGCCAATACACCACTATTCATTTATACCGTTGAAAAAATAAAAGAAATAAAACCCCATCGGCCCATAAAAACGAAAAATCACGAGCGGCCCACCGGGCAAATGCCCGGTATGCCCGATGGCCAGTCCAGCTATGGTAAATACCGTATCAGTTAGAGTTCTACTATTTTCGGTGACTCTTGTAGGTCCTTTGATTATTTGTTTAAAATGAAATTTTGACATAATCATTTTTAATTTTTGTTTATTAGTTTTATCCAACCATTTTATATGATAGTCACCATAAAATATAGTTTCTCTGCAAAGATTCAATTCTTTTACTGTATCTTGCAACTGATCATAAAATTAAACACTGCGTGATGGCGGATTATACAAGACAACAATATTAAAACACATCTGAGGGGCAAGAATCACCTGTAAAGCTGAAAGCTGCGTGCCGGAGGCTCAGCTGTTCACCCCGGCACTCCCTCCTCCATCACTCAATGGCTGCTGAGCAAGTGACTAGTTTTCTCATACTCCTCCTAAGCTGAGGGTTTAACTTAAAGGCAATCAGTCTTCAAACACTGTTAAGACTGTCAAACATGAGACTATTTATTCTGAGGCAGCTGATTTACTGGACTTAAGAAACTGTTTGTGCACTGCTTCTTCTGAGCCTTGAGTTATAAACTCAGACACTGCTAAGACTGCTTTGTCAAAGACTGTTAGCAATGGTGGAAAAAAATTTAAAACTGATTTTTACTCTCATATCAGTTACCCCGGTGAGTGGGGCTGGGGCCTATTTGGTCCCTGCTCCGGCTCCCAGGCCGGCTGAGGTTCTGCTAGTCCCGGCATCCATACCTGCTTCCCGTGTGGGTACAGCAGACGCCCAGCCGTTGCTGGTGCCTGTCCCGGCTCCCAGGATGTCAGCGGCTGTGAACGAGCTAACTCCTGCACCTGTACCTAATCCTCAGGTTGGCGTGACTGGTGTCCAACGGTTGCCTGCAGGAGGCTCAGGTGAGCCCATCCAGCTGTTTTCCTCATACAGTGGAGGCTTTGGAGAATCAGCTCAACAACCACTTCAACTTCTGTCACTAGCTCATTTACTAGCTCAGTCAACTGCTCAGTGATTTTTTCTCGGCTACCTGCTCAGCTACCTGTGGCTCCAACGCCGCTGCCTGTTCCTGCTGGAGGCTCAGGAGAGCCAGTCCAGCCACCTGCAGCTCCCATGCTGCTGCCTGTTTCCGCTGGGGGCTCAGGAGAGCCGCTCCAGCCGTCTGTTTCCGCTGGGGGCTCAGGAGAGCCGCTCCAGCCGTCTGTTTCCACTGGGGGCTCAGGAGAGCTGCTCCAGCCATCATCTGCAGCTTCACCATCTGCTGCATCCGCTGGCAACTCTGGAGAGTCCCTCCAGCTCTCTGCAGTTTTCCACGCCATCATCCATCTCCGCTGGAGGCTCTAGGGAGTCTGTCCAGCTCCACCTACTGCACAACTACCAGAACATCCACCTGCGGTTGCCACGCCACCACCAGTGCAAGTGCCTGGTAATCCTCAGTAGTAATATATATGCACTTTTTTATGGATTGTGGGGATGTCTCCGCATCCAGTTATGCAGACATATGTGTTCTTAAAAGAAATTCTTTGTCTTGCATGGAGGAGCGGAAGCCGTTTGCTTCACCGGACTCCTTGACAACCCGGCTTTTTATTTACATCTAGTCAAAAAAAAAGAAAAAAAGGAAAAATGTGTTACTAATTGTGTGTTAATTACACTAATTTTGTGGTTTTGACGGTGTCTCAGCATGTGGTGATGCAGTCATTTTTTTTGAAAAATGGTTCAAATCAGAATTTCTTCTGTATGGGAAATTTCAGGTTAGAGAGGGATAATAGACCCCTTCTGTCAAAATATTCATGAGCTTTTTGAGTGTTAGGTTCTATGAATTATTCATGAGCTCAGGAAGTAATTAAATTATGATAATAATTAAATTATGATAATAATTAAATTATGATATTCATAAAAATTATGATTTTCATAAAAATATGATATTCATCCAAAATATGCTAGTTCATTGCTTTTCTTCCCCCTAAAATAAGAACTAATTGCTTATTTTAGAAAAGTTTTTATATCAAATAGCATTCTTTTATTTTTTTAATCCATTAAAAACTTTTTCCTTTTTTCCCTAAAGAAACGCCATCTGGTGGTGGGTCAGCGCATGACAGCGCATGAGTGCACAGGGCGCCTGTGTGTGTCTAGGCGCGCTCGTGCGCGCGCCTGACTCGGGACCGGGCCTGTGTCTCTGGGACCATGTTTATGGGTGAAAATGTGTTAAACCAGTATAAATGTGCTTAGTTAAACTTGTGCTTTTGTAACGTTCAGTATGGCCAGACATACAGGGTGCATGCCTTGTGGGAAAAGTTTATTTCAATTTATATGCATTTGTTTAATCCAAACAAAGAAATTTAAAATCAAACTCAGAGTCACAAAAAAACACTCGCGATCTCCGCGGGTCCCACCCGATCCTTAGACAAATAAGCAGGGACAAACTCCTCAAAAACCCTCCGCGTTTTTCTCCAAAACCCCTAGAAATAACCTGTAGGCACCCTCCTATCCCCAATCCTGAAACCAAATCCTTAGTCTTTTTTCTCAAAAAACAGCCCTATCACTAGCTCCGTGTCTAAGTTCTTACTCGCGATCCTTAGGCACATAACCGGCAAATCCTCCTGAAAAACAAAACAAAACAAAAAAAACCTCCGCGGTTTCTCTCCAAAATACGCAAAACAAAAAACCCCTAGAAATAACCTGTAGGGAACCCCCGTATACCCAAAACCTTATACTCGATAACAGGGCAAATCCTGAAACCAAATCCTTAGTCTTTTTTTTTTTTCTCAAATTCCGCTCAGAGTCTAAGTTCTCCCTTCGCTCCGAGCCGCACCGGCCCCAACCAGAGCAGTGTCTTTTTCCTTCTTGTTCGCTCCACCATCTACTGCTTAATGATTCTGGGTCTTCGTTTGAAATTTGCGCCGGAGATCCACTCCGCCTCCCAGGTAAACCTTACTGCCCCGCTGCCAATCACATAACAAAGGGGCGGCTCCATTCGCACCCCGCTCACCCAATCGTGCTCAGCTTGGATTTTCACGATCCCCCAGCTCAGGTTAAGACTTTCTTCGGTCTCTCACAAGCCATCTGACTTCGGAAGCATGGACAGCTGGCTCTCACTCAGGTTAAATAATTTAACATTTAGGCCTAAATGTAACTCTTCTTTTCTACCGGAAAAAAAAAAAACCCTATGTAAGAGAGATTCCGATTTTGGGGCTATGCCTTCAGCCTAAGAGAGAGCAAAATCTTTTTCTACCAGCTAAAAGGAGGTGAAAGTTTTGGTCCCCTCACACCGCGGATCGCCTTTACTTTGTCTAATTGGGGTGTTTTGAGCCTCATCGCTACGCCCGAAGTGCAGAAGAGCCTGCGGAAACGAGCTCGCAACAACCGAGAACCAGGGATCAACAACAACTCGCGTCGCTTTCCTATGTGCATATCACTCGGTAAGTGTTCATCTTCCTCTCTAACTACATTTTTGCATTTTCCTTTTTACCATTCTCTCAATCCTTTCATTTAAAAAATATCACATTGGTTTGTAACACGTACAATACACCATCCGTCCATCCATTCGCTTCCGCTTATCCTTTTTTCAGGCTCGCGCGGTGCGCTGGAGCCTATCCCACGTACAATACACTTTAAAAATATATATAAGATCCAGTTTAACTCCCGTCAAAGCTTATACATTACATCTCTACATCACCTATCATTTTCTCATCAGGTATCTCATATCATCTTGTTATTGTTATGTTATGCTCCCTTTGATATTTTGCTAGTTTGCGTGTTTTAAAATTCTTTTTGTTTTTCTTTATATTTTTAGACTCTCATTTAAGCCAGATGTGTTAACCTGATCCCTGCGAAACACCAGCTCTCCGTGGATTTTGACCGCGAGTGACCGGATGTTGTTTCCGGCCTGAGGTTGCCTGAAATGCCGTGAGGCTCGTTTGAAAGATTGCGCCCGAGACCAACTCCGCCTCCAAGGCGTGCCTACCTTTAGCTGCCAGCAGTGAGATATCAGAGCCGGGCTCCACATATCCAATCAGGAGCACGAGCAAGACAGCTTTGCAGACTCTCCAGAAATATACAAGTCCTTACCAACTGCTCTGCAACCCAGTGTTTCTGGTCCCCTCACTAACATCGCTTTTTGAGATATTTTTTTTTACGAACCACCAAAAAAGCAATTTTACCCCCCAGTACAGAAGACTGGATCTGAGGGCAGCAGCGGGGACAAATGATTGTAATGAAGCGACAGACATTTCATGGCTGGTCTTAGATAATTGTGAGTCATTGTGTCTTATGGTGAAAAGTACATAGTTTTGCAAGAGGCATACAAGCACTGTGGAAAAAGTAATCATAAAACTGTTTTTGTGAACACTCTGCTCCCTACGTTATGCTTTAAAAAAATGATACATGTAATGTGATCATCAAAGAACATGACTTTTTAAAACTTTTATTCTTATGCTTTTAAACTATGTCACATTATCATAAAATACTTATTTGTATGTTATAATGTTTTTCTTACACCATGTGTAATTTTATAGACACCTTGTTCATTGTATCAATGTGTAATTATGTATCTTTGATAAATAAATAAAATATTTAATCTTGTGTTTGTGTACTTTCTGGTGATTCAATAAAAATTAGTCACATATCGCTCTGATAAACACAGATGGCTGAAAGAAATGTTTGATGGAACAAAGGAAACAAGTGTCTTGCTGCTAAACTTTTAAGTCACCATGGTTTAAATGAGAAAATGCCACTAGGAAACTAGCAGCCCTAAGTCTTTATGTAAAACATGAAAACTCCATATCAGTGATATCTACAAAGGTGTACTCATTTCTTTGTTATGGTACTTTACTGTTCCAATGAAACAAAAAGAAAATCTCATTTTAAAGTACATTTTCAGCCATCCTGGCCTATTTTCAGGGCAAGAATGTTGATGTTAGACTGTGTTTTAAATCAGGTTTTGATCTTAAACTATCACAGCACTGATTTTACTGATTACAGTTGTAATTTCAATTAGAATCCCAAACTGGCTTTTCTCCAGTCAGTGTTATTGTGAAATTTAACTTGTTCTTTTGTGTAATTGCACATGGCCCATCAAAGGACCCCTTAGTAAGCTGTACAGCATAAGTTTTCAATTCACTTTTGTCAGAAAACTTCACAGTATGAGAAGTTACAGCACAGTTTCTCCAAATGTGTGCTTCTTTTTCAGTCAGCGTGCTTTTAGAGCATCTACATTAGCTCATGTAGTAAAAGTACAATCAGTAAGTGTACTTTAACATTTGAGATTCCGAGTGACTCTTGCTTAGATCATGTGAACAATTTCATCAACCTTTTTTTGTATAATGCATCAAACCTGTTCAAATCACTTTATTTTCAATTTATATTAACTAATCTAGAGACAAGGAACTCCTTTTTAGCTTCTGTGATGCATTTACCTCTCGCACGTTAAACTAAATGTTAGTGTTCTCAGAGTTAACATGTCTTATGTTACCATCATGTATTTCTAAAACCCAGCCTCAGTCTATGCCCTATAGACTCTCACATGGAAACACCATTGATCTAGATATTCACAAATTTCATCAGGAGATTCTTAAGGTATTAAGTTTTTTTGTTTGTTTTAATGATTTACACAAAAAACTTCACATTTTTATATTTTTAAATGAAAGTGTCATGGAAAGACATTTTTTCTTTAATGATGTTGCTGCCACATTCTCAAATACTAATTATTCTGGGATTTTATGGTCAAACTATGTGATTTTCCAAGTGTGTGTGTGTGTGTGTGTGTGTGTGTGTGTGTGTGTGTGTGTAGTAAAATGACCTTATGATGCTGTCACCGTGAATCATTCAGGATTAACAACACAAATTGTATCGATAGCAGAAACAGTCTTAAAACTTAATTAGTCTTATAATTCTCACACGTTACCACTAGTTTTACAAACACAGTCTTCTTCAGTTCTGTTTATGTAGCTTTTATGAAACTGATTTTCCATAGTACAAGTAGCATTTAATCTTTCTTTGCTCTCCAGTATAAATGCAACAATTTTTAGGCTTTTATTGAAACTGTCACAAATGTAACACTCAATGCCAAAAACAGGGTTGATCAATGTTTCTATGAACACTGCTTCAGATATAAACAGCTCTGAAAATCCTTTTTTTTTTTAAAGTAGTGCAGAACAGGCTCTCTGTTACTCTCTGTGTCTCTAAAATCCCAACAAAACTGACAATCACCTTCTAGAGGAATTTCTTTCATTTATGTATTGATCACTTTGTTTATTGGCAATGCTTTTAGGCAACTGTTTTAGCATGTCTGCCTCATACTCCATTCAAACAGTTAGACACACGGTGGGGGTCTGGTAAGGAAGTTGGGGAAGCAGACAACTCCACAGGAAGAGTCTTTTTTTGTCTTTTCTCCACTGTAAGAGATAGCAAGGAGTGTGAAACTTTCATGGGAGGAAAGACCAAAGGTGTGAAAACAGCTGTGTACTGCCTTTTGTTCCTGTAGGAGGTATTTAACTGAGAGCCATGCTCACCCTCTGCCCCAGCGATGGCAGTCCCTCACCATGCTTGGGTTCTGTTCATTCTCTTGATTAAAGAATGTTAGCTACCGCTCTTCGCTTCTCTGCAGGCTTTATTAAATGGAAAACTTCCACAACAACCTCAAAACAATGGTTTATGGATTTTTATCATCTGCAACACCATGTAACACTTGGATGCTAGACCCTTTTACCATCACATTTTCAAGGGTTTATGTGTTATCCTTGATCACAGTTCTAAAAGTTAACTTTCTTGACATAAAAGTAGCCCAAACAAGACAAATATATGTCCAGTTCTTTTTTACTCCAAACCTACTGATCGGAAAAACATTATGTGATGCTGGAAGTTTTCATCCTATCCACCTCCAAAACAAGTTTACCTGTAAGCCAACACATTAGACTTAAGCAAATTTGTGAAATTCCTGAACAATATGCTTTGTGCAGTAGCAGTAGTACTAGAACTAGTACTAGTAGTCCTAGTATTGTGCAGCAACCAGGCTTCAAGAGCAATCACTCTTCTGGCTTTCAAATGGTGACAACATGTCACAGTCTTAGCTGCAAATCAGAAATGTTGGTAAATTTAAAAAAGGAGTTTAAACATCAGCTTTTGACATAGACACAGACTTTATTAATGCCACACTCAGGAAATTCACATGTTACACATGATTTAGCTCACCTGCTAAATCCCCAGAGCAATAACCCCATCAGCATCATTAGCCTGAGTGTTGATCCTCCAGGTGAGCGAGTGAAGTTGTGTGTGTGTGATCAGAGGTGAAGCTGCTTTCTACAAAGTCTCAACAACAACATCTTTAGAAACAAACATCAACAACCAGGAAGAGTCTAAAAGCACTGAATATGAAACAGACCATTTACCATACCCAACACTGAGCTCCTGCACAGTCAGATGGAGTGAAACATAAGGTCCCAGTGGTGTTCTGTTGGATTTAGCAGGTGAGCGTTGTTGCCAGTCAAAACTTTCTTGGAAAAGCATTGCAAGAATCCATGTAATTATTTGTTTTACTTGAATCAAATGTATTGGTTTCATTACATCAAATAAAATAATTTTGGAAACCCGTTACATCAAACAAAACTTTCTTGGAAAAGCACTGCAAGAATCAATCTCGTTATTTGTTTTACCCCGTTCAAATCTATTGGTTTCATGACATCAAATAAATTGTTTATGGAAAACCGTTGCATCCAATAAAACTTTCTTGGAAAAGCATTGCAAGAATCAAACTCATTAATTTTGTTTTCACTAGAATCAAAGTGTAATGTTTTTCATTACATCAAATAAAATATTTTTGGAAACTCATTACATCAATTAAAACTTTCTTGGAAAAACTTTACAAGAATGAATGTAATTATTGGTTTTACAAACAAATGTATTGGTTTGTTTACTTGAAATAAAATATTTTTGGAAACTCATTACATCAATTAAAACTTTCTTGGAAAAACTTTACAAGAATCCATGTAATTATTTGTTTTACTAGAATCAAAGTGTAATGTTTTTCATTACATCAAATAAAACCACCAAGATGGCTGCTTTTGTTTGAAAAGACTGATGTACTTTACTGAAAAATGTGACATTTAAACTGTTTTAATGAATATTTTGTTTCTTCGTGGTCTTTATGTGAATCTTTACATCAGATCTCAAACAGCTTAATGAACAGGAGGCTCTCTGTAACCACTCAAACTCAGTCTGTGCTTCAGTCCTTCAGCTTTTCTCCTCTGAGTGTCCTGGAGGTCCACAGGACCTTAAATCTGTTGGATCCAAATAAATCTGCAGGACTAAATCAACTTGATCCTTATTTTCTTAATAAGATGTTACAGCAGAACTGCTAACTTATATTTTTAATTTCAGCCTTTGAACAGTGAGATCTCTGAAATATGGAAATCTGTCCATGTTCTCCCTTTGAAAAGAGACGATCCTTCAGATGTTCATAACTACAGGCCTAAATCTAAATTGTGTGCGTTTAGTAAAAGTTTACAAAAATCTTATTAGAACAACTAAAAAAATGTTCTGTACAAAAATGAAACTCTTTCTCAGCATCAGTCATTGATCAGTGAAACAGCTCCACAACATGACTTTACTAAACAGTGTGTGTGCTTCACTGCATTGATCTGACACAGAGGCTGCATGTGTACAAGCTGTTCTTTCATTATCTGCAATTTATCCAGACCAGCAGAGGTTACAACAAATACAACACATGACAAGTAAAGAAACAATACAAACATGTGAAGTAACAGATTATTACAAGAGCATCACACTGACTAAAAGAGCTGCTCTCTCACTTCTTAAAAAAGGACTTAAACCAGCCCAAACAGGGATTTATAGATAAAACCCAAACAAACAGGAAAATCTACAGATATACAAAGATGGACATTTAGCAGCAGCGCACACAGAACAGTGATGTACACAATTTCCACAGCCAGCAATCAAACATAAAGCAGAACGATGGACAGTATCCAACCTGTTTAGCTACAGGATGGGTGCAGATCACTGTAACCCAATAAACATAAACAGTTACAGAGATGAAGTTTTTCCTCACTTGGAGAAGAAACAAGATTTAAGCCCGAAATTTAAATTTTTAAGTTTCAGCTTGGACACGATCCTTTCAATGTGAGCTTTAAATGACAAATTCTGATCTATAATGATACTGAGATACTTATAAGATGTGACCACTTCAGTTTCAGCCCTTTGAATGGGTTTGTTCTTAGGAGACGTAGATAACAACTCTTTGCTGTTTGAGAATAACATGAACTTGGATTTGTCTGCATTTAACACCAACTTAAGTTAAATGAGACTGAAAAACATCAAAGACTTCAGAAATTCACAGGTTTGTTTTACTGAAGGAGACGAACAGTCTGCATAAAGATGGAGTTTATGTATTTATAGAGAAAAGAACAGTGGTCCTAATATGAAACAACGTGGACACACTGAGTTCTAACTGATGAGTTAAAAACAAACTCACAGCATTTACAGAGACCAACATTGTTTAGTCTGTTTACTAAAATGACAACTGTGTGAAAAACCTTCAATCAGCCAAAACAAAGAGCAGCTCATCAATGATGTCGTTCAGCACTTTAACAGCAGCAGTTGTTGGGCTGTTTTCTGAATCCTGACTGATGCTGAGAAAGAGTTTCATTTTTGTACAGAACATTTTTTTAGTTGTTCTAATAAGATTTTTGTAAACTTTTACTAAACGCACACAATTTAGATTTAGGCCTGTAGTTATGAACATCTGAAGGATCGTCTCTTTTCAAAGGGAGAACATGGACAGATTTCCATATTTCAGAGATCTCACTGTTCAAAGGCTGAAATTAAAAATATAAGTTAGCAGTTCTGCTGTAACATCTTATTAAGAAAATAAGGATCAAGTTGATTTAGTCCTGCAGATTTATTTGGATCCAACAGATTTAAGGTCCTGTGGTAACATAAGACATGTTAACTCTGAGAACACTAACATTTAGTTTAACGTGCGAGAGGTAAATGCATCACAGAAGCTAAAAAGGAGTTCCTTGTCTCTAGATTAGTTAATATAAATTGAAAATAAAGTGATTTGAACAGGTTTGATGCATTATACAAAAAAAGGTTGATGAAATTGTTCACATGATCTAAGCAAGAGTCACTCGGAATCTCAAATGTTAAAGTACACTTACTGATTGTACTTTTACTACATGAGCTAATGTAGATGCTCTAAAAGCACGCTGACTGAAAAAGAAGCACACATTTGGAGAAACTGTGCTGTAACTTCTCATACTGTGAAGTTTTCTGACAAAAGTGAATTGAAAACTTATGCTGTACAGCTTACTAAGGGGTCCTTTGATGGGCCATGTGCAATTACACAAAAGAACAAGTTAAATTTCACAATAACACTGACTGGAGAAAAGCCAGTTTGGGATTCTAATTGAAATTACAACTGTAATCAGTAAAATCAGTGCTGTGATAGTTTAAGATCAAAACCTGATTTAAAACACAGTCTAACATCAACATTCTTGCCCCTGAAAATAGGCCAGGATGGCTGAAAAATGTACTTTAAAATGAGATTTTCTTTTTGTTTCATTGGAACAGTAAAGTACCATAACAAAGAAATGAGTACACCTTTGTAGATATCACTGATATGGAGTTTTTCATGTTTTACATAAAGACTTAGGGCTGCTAGTTTCCTAGTGGCATTTTCTCATTTAAACCATGGTGACTTAAAAGTTTAGCAGCAAGACACTTGTTTCCTTTGTTCCATCAAACATTTCTTTCAGCCATCTGTGTTTATCAGAGCGATATGTGACTAATTTTTTATTGAATCACCAGAAAGTACACAAACACAAGATTAAATATTTTATTTATTTATCAAAGATACATAATTACACATTGATACAATGAACAAGGTGTCTATAAAAATTACACATGGTGTAAGAAAAACATTATAACATACAAATAAGTATTTTATGATAATGTGACATAGTTTAAAAGCATAAGAATAAAAGTTTTAAAAAAGTCATGTTCTTTGATGATCACATTACATGTATCACATTTTTTAAAGCATAACGTAGGGAGCAGAGTGTTCACAAAAACAGTTTTATGATTACTTTTTCCACAGTGCTTGTATGCCTCTTGCAAAACTATGTACTTTTCACCATAAGACACAATGACTCACAATTATCTAAGACCAGCCATGAAATGTCTGTCGCTTCATTACAATCATTTGTCCCCGCTGCTGCCCTCAGATCCAGTCTTCTGTACTGGGGGGTAAAATTGCTTTTTTGGTGGTTCGTAAAAAAAATATCTCAAAAAGCGATGTTGGTGAGGGGACCAGAAACACTGGGTTGCAGAGCAGTTGGTAAGGACTTGTATATTTCTGGAGAGTCTGCAAAAGCTGTCTTGCTCGTGCTCCTGATTGGATATGTGGAGCCCGGCTCTGATATCTCACTGCTGGCAGCTAAAGGTAGGCACGCCTTGGAGGCGGAGTTGGTCTCAGGCGCAATCTTTCAAACGAGCCTCACGGCATTTCAGGCAACCTCAGGCCGGAAACAACATCCGGTCACTCGCGGTCAAAATCCACGGAGAGCTGGTGTTTCGCAGGGATCAGGTTAACACATCTGGCTTAAATGAGAGTCTAAAAATATAAAGAAAAACAAAAGAATTTTAAAACACGCAAACTAGCAAAATATCAAAGGAGCATAACATAACAATAACAAGATGATATGAGATACCTGATGAGAAAATGATAGGTGATGTAGAGATGTAATGTATAAGCTTTGACGGGAGTTAAACTGGATCTTATATATATTTTTAAAGTGTATTGTACGTGGGATAGGCTCCAGCGCACCGCGCGAGCCTGAAAAAAGGATAAGCGGAAGCGAATGGATGGACGGATGGTGTATTGTACGTGTTACAAACCAATGTGATATTTTTTAAATGAAAGGATTGAGAGAATGGTAAAAAGGAAAATGCAAAAATGTAGTTAGAGAGGAAGATGAACACTTACCGAGTGATATGCACATAGGGAAAGCGACGCGAGTTGTTGTTGATCCCTGGTTCTCGGTTGTTGCGAGCTCGTTTCCCGCAGGCTCTTCTGCACTTCGGGCGTAGCGATGAGGCTCAAAACACCCCAATTAGACAAAGTAAAGGCGATCCGCGGTGTGAGGGGACCAAAACTTTCACCTCCTTTTAGCTGGTAGAAAAGATTTTGCTCTCTCTTAGGCTGAAGGCATAGCCCCAAAATCGGAATCTCTCTTGCATAGGGTTTTTTTTTCCGGTAGAAAAGAAGAGTTACATTTAGGCCTAAATGTTAAATTATTTAACCTGAGTGAGAGCCAGCTGTCCATGCTTCCGAAGTCAGATGGCTTGTGAGAGACCGAAGAAAGTCTTAACCTGAGCTGGGGATCGTGAAAATCCAAGCTGAGCGCGATTGGGTGAGCGGGTGCGAATGGAGCCGCCCTTTGTTATGTGATTGGCAGCGGGGCAGTAAGGTTTACCTGGGAGGCGGAGTGGATCTCCGGCGCAAATTTCAAACGAAGACCCAGAATCATTAAGCAGTAGATGGTGGAGCGAACAAGAAGGAAAAAGACACTGCTCTGGTTGGGGGCCGGTGCGGCTCGGAGCGAAGGGAGAACTTAGACTCTGAGCGGAATTTGAGAAAAAAAGACTAAGGATTTGGTTTCAGGATTTGCCCTGTTATCGAGTATAAGGTTTTGGGTATACGGGGGTTCCCTACAGGTTATTTCTAGGGGTTTTTTGTTTTGCGTATTTTGGAGAGAAACCGCGGAGGTTTTTTTTGTTTTGTTTCGTTTTTCAGGAGGATTTGCCGGTTATGTGCCTAAGGATCGCGAGTAAGAACTTAGACACGGAGCTAGTGATAGGGCTGTTTTTTGAGAAAAAAGACTAAGGATTTGGTTTCAGGATTGGGGATAGGAGGGTGCCTACAGGTTATTTCTAGGGGTTTTGGAGAAAAACGCGGAGGGTTTTTGAGGAGTTTGTCCCTGCTTATTTGTCTAAGGATCGGGTGGGACCCGCGGAGATCGCGAGTGTTTTTTTGACTCTGAGTTTGATTTTAAATTTCTTTGTTTGGATTAAACAAATGCATATAAATTGAAATAAACTTTTCCCCACAAGGCATGCACCCTGTATGTCTGGCCATACTGAACGTTACAAAAGCACAAGTTTAACTAAGCACATTTATACTGGTTTAACACATTTTCACCCATAAACACGGTCCCAGAGACACAGGCCCGGTCCCGAGTCAGGCGCGCGCACGAGCGCGCGCTGACACACACAGGCGCCCTGTGCACTCATGCGCTGTCATGCGCTGACCCACCACCAGATGGCGTTTCTTTAGGGAAAAAGGAAAAAGTTTTTAATGGATTAAAAAATAAAAGAATGCTATTTGATATAAAAACTTTTCTAAAATAAGCAATTAGTTCTTATTTTAGGGGGAAGAAAAGCAATGAACTAGCATATTTTGGATGAATATCATATTTTTATGAAAATCATAATTTTTATGAATATCATAATTTAATTATTATCATAATTTAATTATTATCATAATTTAATTACTTCCTGAGCTCATGAATAATTCATAGAACCTAACACTCAAAAAGCTCATGAATATTTTGACAGAAGGGGTCTATTATCCCTCTCTCTCAGGTTTCATCACTGTTCATAACTGTTTAATTTAATCAAACCACTAGGTGTTTTAATTTAACTAGTTTTATGGATCTACTGGGGTTTCTCATCACAAGGTGATACGGTCATTTTATTTACAAATCGGAATTTCGGAATGTTGATCCAAGAGGGAGACAGAGCCTGCTAGTTTTTAACGCAGCAGGGGGCCACAAACATTCACCCGTATGGACATAACTTCTAAAACCAGTCGAACAGGGTCCCGTCTATTGACAGAAGTAACCAGTATCGTTTCTTTTGTAATTCCTCAGGAAGGCAGAAGACAGCAGGTGTATCATTTAATTGTTGGGAGTACCTGTCGAACAGGGTCCCGGCTATCCGAAGTAGCCAATATCATTCATTTAATCTAAGTAAAGTAAGTAAGTAAAATTTTATTTATATAGCACATTTCTAGATAGAGATCACAAAGTGCTTTACAAGATATAACAGATTAAAAGACAAAATACAAACAAAGTTAGCAAAAGCAATTTTAAAAGATGTGTTTTCAGCTGTTTTTAAAAGTAATCAATGAATCAGCGGATCGTAAGTCCTGAGGAAGGAATTCCACAGTCTGGCGGCCACAGTAGCAAAAGCTCTATCACCCCTAGTTTTCAGTCTCAGTATACGGAATGACAAGTAGGCCCTGACTACTCGACCTCAGAGACCTACTAGGGGCATAGGGCTGTAAAAGCTCAATAATATATGGTGGTGCTTGTTGTTGAAGAGCCTTAAAAGTTAAAACCAAAATCTTAAAATGGACTCTAAATTCGACGGGAAGCCAATGTAACTGCATAAGCAACGGTGTTATATGTGAATATTTTGAAGCTTTTAGTCAAAAGTCTTGCTGCAGCATTCTGAACGATCTGCAGGCGCTCAAAGAACCTTTGTTTAGACAAGTAAACAGGGAATTGCAATAGTCCAGTCGTGAAGAGATAAAAGCATGAATAACAATCTCCAGTTCGGTATAGGATATTATAGAGCTCAATTTAGAAATATTTCTTAAATGATAAAAGCAAGACCGAACAAGAGATTTAACATGACTATCTAACGTAAGAGCAGGATCAAGGATAATCCCTAAGTTCCTGACAGATGGTTTTACAAACGTTGAAAGAGGACCAAGAGCATTTATTATACTGGGTATATGTCTATCTGGGGCACATAAGAGGACTTCGGTTTTATTTTCATTTAGTTGGAGGAAGTTTTCAGCCATCCAGCCTTTAATGGTTTCCAAGCACACATTTAAAAGCTGCAGCTTAGAAGCCTCTTCGGTTTAAAAGATATATAGAGTTGGATATCGTCTGCATAACAATGGTAACAGATATCCTCAAAAGGGCTCAAAATGTGCTGGAGAGGAACTAAATAAACTAGAAACAGTAATGGCCCTAGCACAGAGCCTTGTGGCACACCAAAAGACAGGGACGCAGAAGATGATCTATACTTAGAAACTGCCACAGTAGAATATCGTTCAGAGAGATACGAGGAGAACCATTTCAATGCAGTCCCAGAGACACCGACCCAGTATTTCAGCCTGTTAAGCAAAATATAGTGGTCAACAGTATCAAAGGCCGACGTAAGATCCAACATTAAGAGAACAGAACATTTACCTGCATCGCTTTGTAACAAAATGTCATTAGAAACTCTAAGAAGGGCTGTTTCAGTGGAATGAACTTTACGAAAGCCAGATTGAAATTTGTCAAAAATACTATATTTGTCTAAAACTGCTGTAAGCTGCTTAGCCACAATCTTCTCTAGAATCTTAGCAATTAACGGAATTTTTGAGATCGGTCTATAATTGCTAGTGAGAGATGGGTCCAGCATAGGCTTTTTTAACAAGGGATGTATAACAGCAGTTTTAAAATAGGCAGGGACTATGCCCGAGGCCAAGGAGGTATTAATTATAGTAAGAATACAGGGACCAGTAGAGTAAAAGACATTTTTGAATAATGATGCGGGTAAAAATCAAGAGAGCAAGAGGATAATTTTGTTGCACTAACTATTTTTCCCAGCTCTGGTAGTGAGACAGGTGAAAAACCTTCTAAAACAACAGGCCGAGCTGGCGTGGGAACTGACAGCGCAGACGCTGAAAAAGACAGGTTTTTCCTTATGTTGCTAATTTTTTCTAAAAAGAAAGCAAGAAAAGTTTCACAATCTTCGACGGAAGAAATAATAGCAGCAGGTGGAGCAGGAGTAATAATATTAGTAATAGTATCAAATAAAACTTTAGGATTACCTCTGCTCTTTGCAACCAACTGAGAAAAGTAAGCAGCCCTCGCAACTCTAATAGCATTGTTAAAAGAGGCTAAAAGATCCTTTAAATAAAGGAGATGAACATTTAAGTGGGTTTTCCTCCATAACCGCTCAGCTTTTTCGACAATTACGTTTTATAAGGCGAATGTTGTCATTTAACCAGGGTACAGACTTAGAAGCAGGCACAGGTCTCATTTTAATCGGACAGATTTCATCTAAGATCGAAAGACAATGATAATTGAATAGATCTATAGAAAAATCAACATCGCTTTTGTGGGGATAATGTTAAATTAAAAGCATCAGAGAACTTCTGTGCTGTGGAGGAATTTAAAGTCGCGAAATAACTGTCCGATGAACAGGAGACATAGGCTCATAAAAGACATATTAAAAAGACACAATAATGGTCAGAAATAAAATGTCCTTAGAACAAATATAATCAATATTCAGACCCAAAGAAAAACAAGGTCCAGTGTATGGCCTTTGTTATGTGTGGGGCCCCGATACATGTTGGATAAAATGAAAAGAGTCCATGATGCTGGTAAAACCCCTAGCAAAGAGGTCGGACTCATCATCAACATGTATATTAAAATCTCCCACAAGAAGCAATTTAGACAACCTCATAGTAGAGGACAGAAAATCACTAAACTCGGCTAAAAACGAGCTGTTTGGGCCAGGAGGCGATAAACCAACGCACAGTAAAAGGATCCTTCTTTCCGATTTTGATGAGCTGCAGTTCAAAAGACAGAAAGTGTCCAACTTTCACTGAACGGCAGTTAAAACGGCTCCGGAATGCCACCGCGAGGCCTCCTCCACGACCAGATCCTCGAGGCTGGCTAATGACACAGAAGCCATTTGGGCACATTTCAATAGTAGACGAATAATCCGACCCCCGTTGCCAGGTCTCAGTCAAGAACAGGAAGTCCAGATTTTTAGAAACAATAAAATCCACTGTGTCTAATCGTCATTAGACACAGTGGAAGCAACCCTTCTTTTTTTTTTTTCTTCTTCTTCTTTTCTTTTTTTTTTAATACCACCCCCTCAAGATGTTTAATTCTAAGGTTACATATTATTTAAATCCCACTCAGAATCCATGGAATATGCTTTGTATAAAGGTTCTGGACCTTTCAAAATTGATGTAGAGGCGGCTTTAGTGTGACCAATTTATTACAGTTTCAATTTTTGGGAATTGTTCAGTTTTTTCCTCCTGTGGCTGTGAACAGTATGGCTGGTGCACATTTTTTTTTATTTGTTTGTTTTGTTTTTTGCTTATTTGTGAAACTGAGTGTGGTTGTGGACAATTCCAACTGTACTTTTTGATTTGAGCTTTCGTGTTGGATCCCTTTCTTCAATTGTTCTCTGGGGGCCACTAGGGCTTTCAAGTTTGGCCATGCCCCTGGGGGACTGTGCGAGGTTGTGCTGCAGATCCCGGCATGGGAGCTGAGGGTACAGCCAGCCAGCGGAAAGACCAGTTGATGCTGTGGACGTGAGTTGGGAGCAGACTTTGCTACCCACACAGAGCATTTCTGACAGTCGGGCCTTGCTTATGCAAAAGAGAATAGCAACAATACAGCAGGTTTCTCTGCTCAAACACAACTGCGGTCTTTTCACATAGTAAGCATGTCTGTTATAGCCTGTGAATGTCTGTCTGTCAATGCTGATCATTTAAAACGTGAGTCATTTGTTATCCAAAAAACATTTCCTCTATATATGCAATGTTACTGATTAAAAACATATATATATTCAAGTTTTTTAGCAAAATGTCAAACATATGAAAGACTCTGAAGCATATTTATATAGCAAAATTCACAATGGTATAAACATGCACACACATATGCACCAATGGACTCAAATGCAGGCACTGGAACTAGATGTTAATAAGTACATGAAGTGTGCTGAAAACACTCTGTATCCATAATTTGTGGATCTACTGATTTGTTTTTAATGTAGCACCTTTCTTTCACAAACTGCAGATGATGAAATCCTCTCTATTTGAGAATGTGTCCTTAAACTATTGTTGTTCATACTTACTGATTTCCCTTTTGACTTCTTTACCATATGATCAAGAAAAGTATCGTAGATTTAAAGACACACCTTAATTGAAGCAAAGGAAAAAATTTGAAATGAATTCTATGTGACTGTTCATATTAAATCCAACAAAGAGTGAAAATCCAAAAGCTGCTGCAATCGTTTGTATTAATGATCTCTCTCTCTCTCTCTCCTGTGTGTGTGTGTGTGTGTGTGTGTGTGTGTGTGTGTGTGTGCATATGTGTGTGCATGCTTGCAGAAGGAAGGTCATGACAGGAGCTTTTTGAATGCACTTACAGTCAGCTTTTTTACAAGAAGTGTAGTTCATACATTGGAATAAATGTCTTCTTCTTGATACTTTATAAATATGAAACTCAAAAGATTGTTTGACATTCTGCTAAAAAACTTGAATAAAAGACCGCAGATGTGTTGGAGCAGAGAAACCTGCTGTATTGTTGCTATTCTCTTTTGCATAAGCAAGGCCCGACTGTCAGAAATGCTCTGTGTGGGTAGCAAAGTCTGCTCCCAACTCACGTCCACAGCATCAACTGGTCTTTCCGCTGGCTGGCTGTACCCTCAGCTCCCATGCCGGGATCTGCAGCACAACCTCGCACAGTCCCCCAGGGGCATGGCCAAACTTGAAAGCCCTAGTGGCTCCCAGAGAACAATTGAAGAAAGGGATCCAACACGAAAGCTCAAATCAAAAAGTACAGTTGGAATTGTCCACAACCACACTCAGTTTCACAAATAAGCAAAAAACAAAACAAACAAATAAAAAAAAATGTGCACCAGCCATACTGTTCATAGCCACAGGAGGAAAAAACTGAATAATTCCCAGAAATTGAAACTGTAATTGTCACGGTTTGCGGGTGCAAGCCGTGTGGGAATTAATTAGGACCAGGCAGCGGCAGCTCAAGTGCAGGTGAGAATTTATTAACAGTGATACAAATAAACAGAAATGGCGGGTGACACTAACAGGTAAACCTAAACTGGGAAAACTAACAAAGCAAACCAGAAACGAAGATGCAGGAGGTCCGAGGAAACACACATGGAGAGACGCAGGGGAGACCGAAGGAAACAACACAGCCGAACCAGCAACGAGGACGAGGTAACACACACTATAAATACACACGCCAGGAATCAGGGAAGGGAAACAGGAGGGGAACACACCTGGAAGACATCACAACTGACGAGGCAGGGGAAAACGTAAACAGAACACACTGACATAAGACACAGACCTTCACAATAAAACAGGAACTACACATACAAGGACACACACGGGCCGAACAGAGTAAACACTAAACAGAGGAAGAACAGAACCAAAATCACACTAAATAGAAAAACACAAAACGCTCGGTCAAACGGACCCAGGATCATGACAGTAATAAATTGGTCACACTAAAGCCGCCTCTACATCATTTTCGAAAGGTCCAGAACCTTTATACAAAGCGTATTCCATGGATTCTGAGTGGGATTTAAATAATATGTAACCTTAGAATTAAACATCTTGAGGGGGTGGTATTAAAAAAAAAAAAAAAAAAAAAGGTTGAAAGAATGATACTGGCTACTTCTGTCAATAGACAGGACCCTGTTTGACTGGTTTTAGAAGTATCACAACAGCGTTTGTGTCCAAAGGCAGTAGCGGTTTTAGATACGGGCGACACGGGCGGTTGCCCGGGGCGGCATCGTGGTGGGGGGCGGCATCACGGGCATCGGAAAAAAAAAAGAAAAAAAAGCTCGTACTCATGCTGCCCCGACGTCAGCCAGCGCATATTGGGAATGTCATAGGCACCGATCGGTTTTCTATCGCCCATTTGCTGGGAGTAAGGGCGCCCTAAGTTTGCGAGGTGCGCCTGCTGCTTGCGGCACAGGGAGGAGAGGGCGGGGCGGCGGGGGATTCTCTGGCTGGCTGGAGCAGCATCTAATAACCAACTCACAAAATAAGACAAAATAAAAACAAACCAACAAACACGAAAACACCAGACATAATGATACAGACTTATAATTTGCACCGATGTTTTTTCGAAATTCTATACACGAAAAGTGAGCGAGAGCCCTCGGTGCGCCTGCGCTCTGCTGAAGTCAAAGTAAACTTTATTGTCATCTCCGCTACATACAGTCCAGTATATAGAGAGACGAGACGACGAGGCTCCAGTTACAGCAGTGCAAGTAAACAAACAATAAGAAGAGTAAGAAAATAAATATACACATTAGGACTCGGGGTAAAGGGATCAATAACAATTCAAAATTTACAATTTGATGATTAAAAGTCTCACACACAACCAGTCGAAAGGGGAGGAGCCCCGGCTGCTTCCAAATCGAGCACATTTCATTCCTAATGTTGTAAATCCAAGTCTGTTATGTATTCATGATTTGAATCCTGGGTTGTGTGAAATCTCAGAAATGCACCTTAGACAAAGTGAATCTGTGAACTAAGGTGTAGGTCTATTAGATCATGTTGTGGTGATCCTCAGGTTGGGGGATGGGTGTTCATACTGGAGTGCAACATTAAAACCAATGGAAGATGGACAAGAAAAGTTCAAAGCCATCAGGTGCTCAGTTTAGAAAAAAGAGAAAAGGAGGAGGAGAAACGAGCAAAAGATACAGGTAAGCAGATGTGTCATTGGATAATGGCAGGTCATCCTGAAACAATCAGAATCAGAATACTTTATTAATCCCTAAGGAAATTATGTGGGTTACAGTTGCTCCAAGAAGAAATGGTAAAAATAGCAACAGTAACAGACTAAACTCCAAACAATACATTATGTTACAGATTTTAATATTAATTATTCATTGTCAGTTGTTGATTTGTCCTGTTCTCATCGTATGACGAATTATGATGGCTGTTTGGTAACTGTTTGCATACTATGCATACTCTCTCTTACTCTTCATATGTGTGTGTGTGTACAACAGCTTTATGTTAATGTACAATCCTTAATAAGTTTTGTCTGTGTGTGTGTGTGTGTGTGTGTGTGTGCGGGGAGGGGGGGGCGCCAGAGGGAGTGTTCGCCCAGGGCGCCAAACAGGCTAGGACCGCCACTGTCCAAAGGGGTGAAATTTATTTGTGGCCTCCTGCTGTATTTAAAACTTGTAGGCTCTGTCTCGATTTTTAAATAGGATGATCGTATCACATCATGATGAGAAACTCCAGTAGATCCGTAAAACTAGTTAAATTAAAACACCTAGTGGTTTGATTAAACAGTTATGGATGAAACCTGACATTTCCCATACAGAAGAAATTCCGATTTGAACCGTTTTTAAATAAAATGACTGCATCACCGCATGCTGAGACACCGTCAGAAACACAAAATTAGTGTAATTAAAACACAATTAGTAACACATTTTTTCTTTCTTTTTTTTTTTTTTTGACTAGATGTAAATAAAAAGCCGGGTTGTCAAGGTGTCAAGGTGCTTTCCACGCTGTCGGCTTCTGGACCTGGTTCGCTTGCTGCACTGCCGCCGCCGCCGCTTCCCATGCAACCAGCCGGCTGAACTGTTTTGTTGCGACTGCTTCCCTTGTGGCCGGCCTCTGGACCTGCTTTGCCTGCGCCACCGCCGCTTTCCACGTCGCCGGCCCCCTCAACTGTTTCGTCCTAGACTCCTCCCAGAATGGCTCCCAGAACTGTGTTGTTGGACTCTTTTTTTTTTTTTTTGGACCTGTTGTGCTCCAGTTTTGTTTTCTTGGAAATGAGTTTCGATTGTATTGTATTGTATTGTATATATAAGGTCCAACCCCCGGGCCACGGACCGGTCCGTGAGTCGTTTGGTACCGGGCATGCGAGAGTTGAGGCTCGGGTGTGAAGTTTATGGGTTTCATGGTTTTTATCATTAACTCATTTTCCCTGGGTCTTTTCCTGTGTTGTAGTTGTGTGTCTTATTTTGAAAGAAATATTTACACTTTACCATAGCGACCAGAGAGCATTAAGGGGCAGAGAGGAGGATGTTACTCTCAATGTTGTTGTGGCATTTCAGAAGGATGCTGCTAACAAAGTTACACAATTACACAGTGAATTCATGTTTATTTTTATATTTACAAAATACCACAGTTTTTGTCTTGGTTGTATCATTTTATTTTGTTGCATTTATCCGCGACACCTTAAAGGCCGAACACCAGGTCCGTGAAAATATTGTCTGACATTAAACCAGTCCGTGGCGCAAAAAAGGTTGGGGACCGCTGTCATAGATGATCGGGGGAAGTTTGAAAGTGAATGGTGTTACGATAATATCTTGTATTTTGTTAAAGAGGGAGAATTTCCTTTCGGTCATCTACATATTTGGTCATCTACAGATATATAGATACATGTATACACACATATATATAGTCTGGTAAAATCCTATACAGTGGTCCCTCGTTTATCGTGGGAGTTATCTAAAAATAACCCGCAATAGGTGAAATCTGCGAAGTAGCCAACTTTATTTTTACAATTATTATAGATGTTTTAAGGCTGTAAAACCCCTCACTACACAGTTTATACACTTTTCTCAGACAGGTATGAACATTTTCACACTTTTCTCTCTTGTTTAAACACTCAAAGTTCAAATCTTCATAGAAAAATAAGTCCAGTATCATAGAATGAAACCAAAGGCATCCGCGTTTGCTTTTGACGGTGCAAAATGTTTCGTCAACATTGTTGTGTTTGTTGGGGAAAAAACTTACATACAGTACAGCACTGCTAGCGATCGAAGATTTATGTAAATTTGACCAGCTGAACGCATTCTGTACTGTACAGGAGACACGGCACGAGATTGATTCACAATGATCTACAGCCAATCAGGACGCAGAACACAATGCGCTGTAAAAAAAAAAAAAAAAAAAAAATGCAAAATTGCACAAAATTGCACAAGAACAGGGTAATGTGCTCATGTTTGCGTGCGATCAGCAGCATTCTGGACCATTTGCAATCATGATAGTGAGGCCTGATCAATACCAACATAAAGTGCATTACAATAATCAAGGCGCGTGGACACTAATGCATGTAAAACTCTCTCTAAGTCACAAAAAGAAATAAAAGGTTTGACTTTAGAAAGCTGCCTCACCTGAAAAAAGCTATTTCTCAGCAGAGTCAGCAGTTAATAAGATATCATTAAAAACTCTCAAAAGTGCAGACTCTGTGCTGTGAAGTGCTTTAAAATCTGATTGAAATACCTCAAAAATGTTCTGACTGTTTGAAAAAGCCTGCAGCTGTGAAGATGCTACTTTTTCCAAATTTTTAGAAACAAATTGAAGCTTTGAAACAGGTCTGAAATTACACAACAAAGAGGCATCCAGGACAGGGTGTTTCAGCAGAGGCTGGACCACTGCCTGTTTAAAAGTTACAGGTACATCACCTAAAGTCAGGCAGCTGTTTATGAGCCTTTGAATATAAGGTCCAATAAACTTCTTTAAAAAAGCAAGGGGGAAGGACATCACTGTGAGAGCCAGACTTGATTTGGGTAACAACTTTACCCAGATAAGACAGAGACACGGGTTCAAAGTGGCTAAAAACTGTCATGGCTCAGACTTCGATTTCAGGGGAGCAACAACATCCAGAATGTTTTGAGACGTGGAGAAAAATTTTGCAGTCAGCTCCTCAGTGTCAGCACAAGCTGAGAGCTCTCAATCAACATTTTTATAAACTGTGGCCACTCCTCCACCTCGACCCGTAGTCCTCGGTGAGTTTAACTCACCGTCACTTAGCCAGGTTTCTGTCACACAGAGGAAATCCAGATTATGAGAAGTGAAGAAATCCTTCAATATCATTGTTTTATTTGCTAACGACCTAGCGTTAACCAGGGCAATCCTAGTAGGGTCCGCTGGGCTGGTGACAGCCATCCAAGGAACCTGTTTTCCTGGCCGGAGATTCCCCAGATTCACTCCACCACTGCCAAGAAGAGGTAAGAGAAGGCGGGGAAGCTGGATCTCCTCAGCCGAGCCGACAACAGGTACCAACCAGGTGCCAGTAGGTTTCAGGGAGCGATGGGAGACAAAATGCAGGTGCAAAGGTCTGAATTCAACCAGAGCGCATTGTGAAACTGTTCTGTTACTCCCAGATGACAGAGCCAAATATGATTTCATTTTCAGTAACAGCCTGCTGCGTTTTCCTCGACATTTAAAGCACTTCTTCTTGTGAGATGGGGTAGGGGTATAGCCCAGGTAAGCCAGTGCTCCAGATAGTAGCGGACGTGGAAAAAAGTCCTGTTCACCAATGCTAGTCCATATCAGTTTCTCTGTGGCAAGTCGAATATTTAATAGAGTTTCACAATCGTAGATCAGTAGAGAGTCAGCATGGTTCAATAAAGTGACAAAAACAACAATAAACATGCAGAGCAAAAGTGGATCTGACAGCTGTGGATGGCGAGCCATGCACACCGGTGCCATCTTGGATAAACTGGCCTCCATCAATTCCTTGCTTTTCATACAAGGACAAGAAAAACCCTAGACTTAGTTCACATAACTGCTCTTCTTTTTCAGGAAGGAACTCACCAGGCTGCCCTTCCTGAACAGATTTTCCAAGTCGCTTCCTGAGTGACGTTACAGCTTTGTCTCTCACCGGAATATCTCAACTCTTTACCTTTTGGATCGAAAAATGTCACTGAGTCAAAATTTCATCCTGTTAGACATTCTAATTCTTGACCTACTGCCAACAACTTATTTTGCATGTTTATAGTGATCCTTGAACTTTTGTGCCAAAACTGATTGAACTCCACAGCATCCCCTGCACGTAGGCATGAAAAGGAGCACATTACTTTCAGTAGTGACTGCCTCACATGGCTACACATAACAGCCCTGAGCCATAACATGAGTTTAATGCTGTTTTAATAATTAGCAATAAAGGGGGAAGTAAATTTATTAAACACTGAAACAGTATCCAATTACCAAATATATTTTGGTAAATGGCCTGTATTTATATAGCGCTTTACTAGTCCCTAAGGACCCCAAAGCGCTTTACATATCCAGTCATCCACCCATTCACACGCTGGTGATGGCAAGCTACATTGTAGCCACAGCCACCCTGGGGCACACTGACAGAGGCGAGGCTGCCGGACACTGGCGCCACCGGGCCCTCTGACCACCACCAGTAGGCAGCGGGTGAAGTGTCTTGCCCAAGGACACAACGACCGAGACTGTCCGAGCCGGGGCTCGAACCGGTAACCTTCCGATTACAAGGCGAACTCCCAACTCTTGAGCCACGATCGCCCGAGATTGTTTTTCTTGCACAAATCTTTTTCCGTTCTGGATATGGACACTAAATGTAAAAAAAATAGTAATGCATATTTGTCACAAATAAGATTTGAAAACTTAAACACATATGTATAAGTACTAAATAACACAATTGTATTGGTCACATTGTTTTATTAGTAGTGCTTTTATGTCACTGGTTTTGCATGTCTGGTTTACACTTATTCACACAGTTAAACAGATGGTGATTGTATCTTGGGAAATGGGTAATCCACACAGGAAGCACCAGTGTGGGGAAAGATGCTACAGGTGGTGAAAGTCTTTTGTTTCTCCTTGAGGATGGGGGGAAGAGACAAGGGAATTACCCACTGTAAGAGGTGATAAGGGATTGTGAACTCTTTCTTTGGGAAAAGATCAAAGGTGTAAATCAGGGGTCGGCAATCCGCGGCTCCGGAGCCGCATGCGGCTCTTTAGTCCTTATTTTGCGGCTCCGGGTGGTTTGGGAAAATAGAAGAAGTATTTCGCTGAAGTGCATTTTATTTGTGTTTAGTTCTTTTTTTTTAACTTGTAGTTCTAAATTGGAAGATTGTTGTGATTTTGAAATATAAAAATAAAATGATATCTTATTATTTTTTTCATCGCTCAAAATAAGGGTCACACTTGCGGAAGCCGGTGTACCCGCCGAAACGCCGTGCATTTATCGAGACTTTCAACCCCAGGTAGACCAATTATGGATCTTCGGATCCACATTATGTCAGCAGCTGTTCTCCACCGTGAACTATGTTAAAAACAAACACCGCTCACGCCTCACAGACGACAGCTTACAGTCCTGCGTAAAGATGAAAGCCCGATTTGCAGGCGCTGTGCGCGAGGTTTGGGGACCAGAAGTCTGATTGTAAACATATCACGGCAGACCCGACGATGTTTGCATGGACATGCTTTTCAGCATCTCTTTATTGACCACTTTTCACACACGGTTGCTGTACGCATACAGCCGGCTTTAGCTTTCCAGCTCACAGCCCGACATATACCAACAACAACACAACAGCAGAGAGAGCACAGACTTTAAGGCGGCGAGGCGTGATTGCGGGTGCCGCTCAGGTGCGTCCGACTCCCATGCAGCGGCACTGCAGACCACGCCCCGCCACACACATTAACTAGGTAAAATAGATATTTAGGCAGAATTTTGCAAATATCTTTTTTTTTTTTTTTTTTTTAGCGGCATAGTGCTTTTTTTCCAATTACTTTTTAAAAGTCAGGTCAAGGCTCCAAAAGCCCAAAGGCGATATAAGGGTGGCGGCTCACAACAGTTTTTGTTTGCTACATGGATCATTTTAGTTCAGCTGGGTGTCTTTCCTTTTGTTATATTTCTTTTGTTATATTCGTTTGAATCCACTGTGAGGATGGTTGACTGCATTCCTAAAGGTGACAAATAGAAGACAGAGAAAATTACTGAAATGATCACAAACACTTAAACTGGGTCTGACATCATCATCTTTGAGCCAATAACAGCACCTGATTCATCAGCTAACAGAGGAAATACAGTGCTAACTAAAGTCTTTAGATTTTGCTGTGGAAATCAGAAAATGTGTGCAGTGATGTGCAGTTCAGCTTGACAGACGGTATTTGGTAGGACCACCTTTATTCTTCAACATACCTTGAACTCTCTCAGGCAAGTTTTCTCCTTATTTCTTTAAGAAGTCCTCAGGAATAGTTCTCCAAGGTTCTTGAAGGACATTCAAAGCTCATCTTTGCATGTTGGCTGCCTTTTGTTCTGTCCTCTGTCAAGATGATCCCACACGGCTCTGGGGAGGCCAATCCATGACCGATTGTGTTCCATTGTGTTTTTCTATCCAGGTTATGTTTTTACTGGATTGGAAGGGTGTTTAGTATCATTGTCATGCTGAAAAATGAAGCCATTGCTAATCAGACACTTTCCAGATAGTACTGTCACTGTTGTACCTTTCTGCCAACCTTCTCAGTACATGTTGACAAAGACCTGCTGCTACTGACTTTCAGTCCAGTTCCTGTGTATCTCCAAAAGCTGATTCTGTTCATCTGGACGTAGCGTTTTGTGGGAGAAACGTTTTGTCACCCATCCAAGTGACTTCTTCAGTCTCAGCTGACTGCAGGTTTCCCCAATCTTATAAACAGTACATTTGCATAATGACTGAAACCAGCCCACTGAAGGAACAATGGGCTGGGAGGTCAGTTCGTTAATCTTAATTATGTAAATTCTCATGACCATAACTGTAAGTTTATTACTTTTTAAATGGAATCTAAGGCTACGTTCACACTGCAGGTCTTAATGCTCAATTCCGATTTTTTGATCAATTCCGATTTTTTTGTCTGCTTGTTCACACTACACATAAAATGTGACAGCAAACGCGTTAGTGTGAACCCTCAAAGCGGCCCGCATGCGCAAAAGAAGACGTCACACACAACGCTCTGTTTAGACCCAGAGCAAACAGTATTGTTTGACTGATGGCCCTTAATATAAAGACTTGTTTTGGACTTTACGTTTCCCAATTTTGCTTTAAGTTATAAAGTTATTTACATATGGCCTAATAATGATCCTTATTGCTGTTTTAAAGAGGAGCGGTGCTTCAAAGGATAGTTGCAGATTTCTGTCAGAATCTGCAGATTATACAGTAGAAATGAAATGTTCACGTTTCTCCAACGTTGTCTTCCCAACATCTACACTGGATGGCCAGGAAGCGTTCACGATGTCTTCTCAGGCGCTTCTCCGGCACTGATAATTGGCGTCTGTCTTGTGTCAGTGACTTAAAAGACGGATTTAATGCGACATGACCGTTCACACAGCAGTCGCTTTCTAAAACATCGGATACGTATCGGATTCAGTACCACATACGAAAGTGACCCAGATCGGATTTGAAAATATCGGATTTGTGCTATTCACACTGTCATACCATGATCGGATATATGGGTCGCATAGGGTCAAAAAAGTCGGATTTGATGCGCTTTCGGCTGCAGTGTGAACGTAGCCTAATATGCTGACATCTTATTGTTTTGTCGTGCTGTTAATACTATCCACAGTTCACTTCCTCAGTGGCCCACTAGGTCCGGCTGTTGTATTTTTATACTATCGGAAGCCTCACAGTGAGATTTAACATGAGCTATGTGAGTGAAATGCACACTTTCTCAATTTATGGGTAATGTGGTGTTAACCTGTCAAAGAGCAGGAGTTTTTGAAGCCACTGTGAAAAGCTGTTGTTACAGGATGTCTTGGTCACTAACACAAGTCTATTTTTGCATCAGTTCTTAACTGTAGATAAAAAATACTTCAGATCGGTGTTTAGTGTAGCTGTAATCAGATAATACTGCTGATAATACAGATAATAATTATAATTATAATACAGTCTGGTTTTCGCCCCTCCCATAGCACTGAAACAGCACTTATAAAAATAACCAATGATCTTCTTATGGCAGCTGACTCCGGTTTACTTTCCATTCTTATCCTCCTCGATCTGAGCACTGCCTTCGACACTATTTCTCACTCCATTCTTCTCAGTAGGCTAGCCTCCATCGGTCTCTCCCATACTCCACTAGCCTGGTTTAAATCATACCTGTCTGATCGCACTCAGTTCATTCAACTCAAATCCTTCACTTCTCAGCCCTTTCCTCTGACCACTGGCGTGCCCCAGGGATCTGTCCTGGGGCCCCTTCTTTTTATTATCTACCTTTTACCGCTTGGACATATTTTCCGTAAATACAATATCCATTTTCACTGTTATGCTGATGACACCCAGCTTTATCTGTCCACTAAACCTGATTCTGCTCTTCCCCCATCCTCCCTCACCCTCTGCTTAGCTGAACTAAATTCATGGTTCTCTTCTAATCTTCTTGAACTCAATAGTAATAAATCCGAACTCCTCTTAGTAGGCACTAAATCAACATTATCCAGAACCAACAGTTTCTCTATTACTATCAATAACTCGCCGGTCTCCATTTCCTCCTCTGTGAAAAGTTTGGGTGTCATCCTCGACAGTACTCTATCTTTCAATTCACACATTAATAATGTCACTCGGTCTGCATATTTTCAATTGCTCAACATTAATCGTCTCCGTCCTTTTCTCACCTCACATGCCACTGCCATTCTTGTCCATAGCCTTGTTACTTCCCGGATTGATTATTGTAATTCACTTCTTTTTGGTCTTACTCAAAAATCCATCCATAAGCTTCAACGCATCCAGAATTCTGCTGCACGTATCATCACCAGGACCCCTTCTGTCCACCACATCACTCCTGTTCTGCAGCAGCTTCATTGGCGCCCGGTCAAGTATCGTATCAATTTCAAAATACTCTTGTACGCATTTAAAGCTACAGGGAGTGCAGAATTATTAGGCAAATGAGTATTTTGTCCACATCATCCTCTCCATGCATGTTGTCTTACTCCAAACTGTATAGGCTCGAAAGCCTACTACCAGTTAAGCATATTAGGTGATGTGCATCTCTGTAATGAGAAGGGGTGTGGTCTAATGACATCAACACCCTATATCAGGTGTGCATAATTATTAGGCAACTTCCTTTCCTTTGGCAAAATGGGTCAAAAGAAGGACTTGACAGGCTCAGAAAAGTCAAAAATAGTGAGATATATCCAAGAAATATCTCAAGACTGATTTTTCTAAGGTTTTATGGACTGATGAAATGAGAGTGAGTCTTGATGGGCCAGATGGATGGGCCCGTGGCTGGATTGGTAAAGGGCAGAGAGCTCCAGTCCCACTCAGACGCCAGCAAGGTGGAGGTGGAGTACTGGTTTGGGCTGGTATCATCAAAGATGAGCTTGTGGGGCCTTTTCGGGTTGAGGATGGAGTCAAGCTCAACTCCCAGTCCTGCTGCCAGTTTCTGGAAGACACCTTCTTCAAGCAGTGGTACAGGAAGAAGTCTGCATCCTTCAAGAAAAACATGATTTTCATGCAGGACAATGCTCCATCACACGCGTCCAAGTACTCCACAGCGTGGCTGGCAAGAAAGGGTATAAAAGCAGAAAAACTAATGACATGGCCTCCTTGTTCACCTGATCTGAACCCCATTGAGAACCTGTGGTCCATCATCAAATGTGAGATTTACAAGGAGGGAAAACAGTACACCTCTCTGAACAGTGTCTGGGAGGCTGTGGTTGCTGCTGCACGCAATGTTGATGGTGAACAGGTCAAACCACTGACAGAGTCCATGGATGGCAGGCTTTTGAGTGTCCTTGCAAAGAAAGGTGGCTATATTGGTCGCTGATTTGTTTTGGTTTTGTTTTTGAATGTCAGAAATGTATATTTGTGAATGTGGAGATGTTATATTGGTTTCACTGTGTTACGTCCCCCCGAAGGGGTCTAGGCGTGCGAGTGAGGGGACCAGTAACAAATGGGTCCAGAACAGAATGAAAGGAAAACAGACAGGTGTTTTTAGTAAATAAAATAGTCTTTATTATAAATAACCTTAACATAAAGAGCCGGCAACGCCGTTCTACCAATAACCCTTGGAAAAAGGAAAACAAAGGTTACAACAACAAAGAACACTCAATCAAACAAAAACTCCACACCACGAGGAGGCACTTCCAGGGGCCCACAAGCTCGCCCTGTCACTAGCAGCAGCTAGCTTTACTGCTGCCGAGGCCCACAAGCCCACACTACTCACGTAAAGCAGCTATACTGCTTCCACAACTCCACACTTCAAGCAGGATAACCACACACCAAGCAAAGACACCAGAGAACACCACCCCTGCTCACAGCTCATCCCCAGCTTAAATAGCCTCAGAGGTGATTGCTGACTGGATTCAGGTGGCAAACGAGGCTAACCAAGAGCAGCTGTGTCCTGGGGAGAGAGGAGAGTGAGAGACAGAGGGGGTAGGAGAGGCAAGAGAGGAGGAGGCGGAGAAAAACACCACGCCCACACAAGGGCAGTTTCAGGAGGCCCAGCTAGGGCCGTAACAACTGGTAAAAATAAATAATTGAAATGGATATATATTTGTTTTTTGTTAAGTTGCCTAATAATTATGCACAGTAATAGTCACCTGCACACACAGATATCCCCCTAAAATAGCTAAAACTAAAAACAAACTAAAAACTACTTCCAAAAACATTCAGCTTTGATATTAATGAGTTTTTTGGGTTCATTGAGAACATGGTTGTTGTTCAATAATAAAATTATTCCTCAAAAATACAACTTGCCTAATAATTCTGCACTCCCTGTATTCATCATCTCTCTCCTCCATATCTCTCTGATCTGGTTAACATCACCGCCCCATCTCGTTGTCTCAGATCTTCTTCTTCCCTTTCACTCTCCGTCCCCTCCCCCCGTCTTGTCACCATGGGGAGCAGGGCTTTCAGCTGCTCTGCTCCTCGACTCTGGAATTCCCTACCTCCTGATTTAAGAAATATCTCTACCTTCTCTCTCTCTTTAAGTCCCAACTCAAAACCCACTTGTTCAAAATAGCTTATCCCACATAACCTCTCCACTCTGCTATTTTAAATTTGTTTATGTTTTATGATTGTGTAAACTCTTTGCTTTTATGTTGCTTTTTACTCTACTGTGTACAGCGACCTTGAGTGTTTTGAAAGGCGCTTTCAAATAAAATGTATTATTATTATTATTATTACCTCACATTTGAAACTGATTACCAGGCAGTTGTCAGTTTTATATCTGAGCTGGACTCTGAGCGCTACCTATAAATATGGCTATAAATAACTGTGGTGAGGTGCAGAGGCAAAATTGCAAAAATTGTCTTTTTTTTTTCTTTTTCTTTTTTCCCCAAATATGGGACTGGGCCCGTTGCTCGGTCTGTTAAAATAACAGCATTCGGTCACTTACAAAGGTCACATCAGGAGTTATTGCATTAACTTGACTGAAACAAGCGAAATATTTATGTTGGATAACATGAACCAAAAGCCACAACTTGATTATTTTTAGGCTGAATGGTGTTTTTTTTTCTTTTGGTTGTTGTTGTTGTTTGCTTTTTGTTTTTTGTGTTGTTTTCTTTTCAAGCACATAAAACGTCCAAAAATGCTGCAAACATGAAACTGTGTAAACGGTTTGAAACATGTTGCTGTGATTTGTAGGAGTAACAGTTTCACTGGATTATTTGCTTTGCTTCAGTTCTTGGAGTTTGATTTGTTTTAAGTGGGGCTTGTTCGAGCTTCTGAGCCAAAGTCTGTTATGTACAGTAGACGGCAGCACACTGCCAAGCCACCGGGGTGATTGGTCAGTCGAGTCTGGTTTTGAAAAGACTGATGATAAAATTAAAGGAACTGCAGCTCCATTATTCACTCTTGGACAGGAGCAGTGTTTGCCTCCTAGCTGCAGAGAACTTTGAAAGAGAGTCTGACTTTAGAGAGACTTTGTTTTCACTGTAACTAAACCCCATCCCGGGGTAAAGATGCCAGCCAGCCCTCCATAATAATCAAAGACCTGTTTTGTTTTTTTGGTTTTTTTTAAGATCGAAAATGTATTTCAGGTTTAAGATCACATTTTCTTATAGAGTTGAAAACACGCTGTCTGTAATGACCGTCTAAAACTGTCTCCCGTCTTTGACCTCCCGTTTCTCTCAGCCTCTGGTGAGGTTGCTGTCAAGCAGGAAGCCTTTGCTGTACAGCTATCAGTCGTCTCTACCTCACCTTCCTGTTCCAGCCATCCAAGACACAGTGAGCAGGGTGAGTGTGAACATACACCTGAACACTTGGTGGAGCATTTAAGGGATTTTTCTCTCCCCATCCTTATCCTTATCATCTTGTGTTCAAGAATGAGATTAACGCTGTCTGAATGTTTGCTGTTATCAGTACTTGGAGTCGGTGCGCCCTCTGCTGACGGACCTGGAGTTTAAACGCATGACAGACCTGGCCAATGAGTTTGAGTCGAATCTGGGAAACCGCCTCCAACGCTACCTGAAACTTAAAGCTCTGTGGGCCACCAACTATGTAGGTATTCAGCAGGAAGTACGCACAGTGCAGCTGACAGTGAGGGGTACAGGAGGGTGAATGGGTCATTGACTAACCCAGAGTTACTCATGCTCAAGGGCAAAACATCCTGACCTTTGTCCAAACTAAATGATCCGTATAATTGACACTGTGTACAAACAAAAAGCAATCTTCGGTGCGTAATATCATTTTTATCATTTTCATAATTAAAAAAGTTATTAAACTTTACAATTTCCCTAATAATTTCATGAAAATGAATTTTTGTATGGCTGCTTTTTTACCTTGCTAAAGCAGGTGCAGCAGATTTATATAACAACACAAATATAGGTTATTTTCAGAATTTTTCTGGCTTGTTCACCAGGACATGGCCTCTTTCCATCATTTAACTACTTTTAGTGCTGTCAATAGATTAAAAAAATTTACTAATTAATCTCACAATTTTCTGTAATTTATCACAATTACTTGATCAATAGCCTGGTTGCAATTACTTTTTTTCCAACTTTATATTTAAGCTTAACAGACATTTATGCAATATAATGAAGTAAATGGAGAATAAACACAAAGAATGTGCGCTTAAATTCAAAGGGAATTTGAATAGTTTTCTTCAATCTTTTTTTTTAAAAAGAACCTGTGCTAAACCTACATACTAATAGTTAAGTATACACTAATATATAATATATATTAGTGCTCTCAAACAATTAAAATGTTTAATCTGATTCATCACAGGGTTACTGTGGATTACTTTTGATTAATCACGATTAACTATCCTTAGTTTTTTTTTTAATTTATATTAATAGCATTTCATTTTGCATGAGCAAACAGACTCGAGAAAAAAGGGGAAATATACACACTTAACGTGTTTATTGAACATCTTGAACATTCATGTTAACAGAAAACTCTGTAAACATTTATCCTCTCTCTCTGTCGCTCTCGGGGAGGCACTTCAAGTCCTTGAGATGAGGAACCAAAGCTGTGTACAGCGCGTGTTCTCAACGATATTAACAGCTCTGCAGTTTGTTGCAATCCACTTGGCATTGTGCCAGTCAATATGTCCGAGGTAGACTTACTGAGTCCCCGATGCTTCGTGAGTAGTTTGTCGCAAGTTGGGTGACACGTTAGCCAAAGTGCTAGCAGCATCCCCGACTAACGTATGCTTCGCGTCAATGTGATATTTTATGCTGGAAGTGCTTTGCTGAAAAGAAAATTCCTTCTTGCACAATGTGCATAATACTTTTTTATACTCAAATTTCCTATCGAGAGGGCAAATGTGCGTTCATCATCTTCCATAGTTGATTGGTTCAGCTGCCCGTCACTACCAGATCAAACTGCCCATTTGCGTATGTGCGAAAGTAACTCTGCTTGGACAAACTGCCCGAAATGTGTTGACAGAAACATTTTAGGGATTTTGAGTCATTCTGCACTCCAGATACGTTATATATTACGTTGATGTGTTAATTTTGACAGCACTACTTTTCACCTGAAGCTTCTGGCTCTGAGCTTTGAATGAGTTAAATGTGTTTGTAGTGGCTCTGCTGCAGTTTTGGCAAACGCTTTGTTTTACTCACAGTGAGTCGCTTCACAGCCATAATATTAATGTGAAGGTGCCAGAAATGTTTCCTGTCCTCGCCTGTCAGTGCAGAAAAGTATAGCATCTTCTAAATATATGATTATTTAAAGCATGAAATGCATAAGTTCAGTGTTTGCATTTTTTTAATGAAAGTATCTCAGGATAATACTTGGGTACAGTAAACTTTTACTTGAGTAAATGTTCTTTTGTCAGCTCTGTAATCTGTGAGTGACCACTGCTTTGTGGTTTGGAATGAAAGAGTTTTGTTTTGGCTCTAGGTGAGTGACTGGTGGGAGGAATACGTCTATTTAAGGAGCCGAGGTCCCATAATGGTCAACAGTAACTACTATGGAATGGTAACCACTGCTTCTTTATATAATTACATGTTTACATTCTGAGCTAAGGTTAGGACTTATATTAAAGTCAGAATGCTTTATTTTCTTTACCCGTGGTCTTGATTAAATCTACACCTCATATCCTGTTGTCATTTTTAAACTTGAGCTTCCTGTCAGTCCAGCTCAACCTTTATCCTTATCTTGTTGACTGTTGTTGATGTTTTTAGAGAGATAAGGGAATTATATAACATGTCATTCTCCTTCAATTGCTTCTTAATCAAAAATCTTCTGATGGTTGTCTTTTAAAAAACATCTTCTATCCTTTGTGTGGTCCTTCCAGGATTTTCTGTACGCGACACCAACCTCAGTGCAGGCGGCCAGGGCGGGGAACACAATCTCTACCGCCGCAAGGTGAATCGAACTGAAGCCGGTGAGTCACACACGTCTGCAGATTTGGAAAAATAATGAGATGCAGTGGGTTTACATGCGTTTGTTTTGGGGTGACAAGCACTTTTGTCCATGTTTTTTAAAAAAAGGAAAAAAAGACGATGATGCGCATCGCATGCAGTTTCTTTGCATCAGTAGTCTGCAAACTTCAGTGTCTCTAAGCCTGTAATGATGAGCTCCTGTTTTATTATCTCGACCAGAATATCTTCATTCACGTATTCAAAGTTCACATTCAGTTTTAATACAGAGGCGTTAAATGGAAATGTTGCATTAATATCGTGGCATTGCTTTTATACACTTGGACTCAATGGAATTTTATTCCCATCAGTTAATTGGACTGATGGGAATAAAAGACTATAATATTTGTAATAAATTGCAAAGACTATAAGTATTCTCTCTGTTTATATCCATCCATATCTCAAATCTTGCACGCTCTCTTTGAGTCTGTGGGGACAGAAATGACAGTTAAAATCAACATGAAAGGCAGTTAAAGAATTAACTCTTTGCTGCATCCATGCTGTAGCCCACAGCCCATTGTGGGATGTGGGTACACACGCCCTCGATAGTCAGTTTATTCTGGGAGTGACTCTTGTTTCATGAGGTACTGCAGAACCTTTGATGCACTCTACCCACCTCCTTTCTTTCACTGAGAGTGGGACAGAACGGTGCAGCCGTCTGTCGCGGCTGTATTTAGTGATTATGTGGAATACTTTGTGTTATCTAGTAAGGGTCACATGGTTTAGTGTCCATTTAAAATGAAAGGAAGATAAACAATGTGTTTGTCTTTGTGCTGTAGAGCCGCGATCCGGGTACCGTCATCCCCCTGTGTGCTGCTCAGTGTGAGAGGATGTTCAACACAACACGCACACCAGGAGTCGAGACTGGTAACACACACATACTCAGTACATAAAGATGCACTTTGATAGATGTACTTCTCTCGCTGTTTCTCTGCATAATGCGCATCTTTAATTAAATGTGTCATGGTTACGTCTTGTAAAAAAAAATCTATACTGGTATTATTGCAGACGGTATTATATAGCACATCCCTACTCTTTTCAACAGATGTGCTCCACCACTGGCTAGACAGCGAGTTTGTGGCAGTGTACCATAGGGGGCGCTATTTTTGCCTGTGGGTGTACCGGGCAGGCCGCCTGCTGTCCCCCAGGGAGATTGAGTACCAGATCCAGAGGATCCTGGATGACCCTTCACCCCCACTTCCGGGAGAGGAGAAACTGGGAGCTCTCACTGCTGGAGACAGGTACGTACAAAGTGGCAGCCCCTGATGCATCCTGGTATTCTTACTTCTGGCTCCAAAAATTTGACATGGCACAGTGTGGTGCTGTTTGAATTTTCTAAATGTGGGGGAAAAGTGGGGGATGTCACATGACTTTTTTTGCCTTTTTCTAACTTGACTAACTGTGAAATATTTGGAAGAAATGTGAAAAGTTCATCACAGGTTCTAGTCTGTAGTTAAGGAGAGATGAGAGGTTTTAAAACTGAATAAACTTTTTAAAATTAACATCTACATTTTTCTTTCATTAAAATAAAGTAATTCAATTTTTATTTAATTTCTTTACTGAAACACGGTCAGTTGTATAAAGCTGTCTGAACCTGGTGTCTTTATATTTGGCGGGTTGGTCAGAGGCAGCTCACAGAGACGAGCCACAGTGCAACCACTGGATGGCACCATAATAAACTAATCAGAGCTCATGGAACCACTCACGATCCAAAGCACACCACATCTGTAAAACATGTGCTGGTTTGACTGTGCACAGCTGCCAGTAGCATTGGGACACTAAGATAAGATAAGATAAGATAAGATAAGATAAGATAAGATAAGAAGAACTTTATCCCGTGGGAAATTCTTTTGTCATGCACATGCTCAATGCAGCAAGAGAGACGGGGGAACAGGGGAATAAGGTATACAAATATATACCATAAGAATACTAGTATACAGTAATATACAGTAGGATAGTGCAAAATATAATATCAAATAACTCTAACAAAGTAACGATGTAACTATATCCTGGAAAATAAATAGCTTAGCTATCAGTGCAGGTGATTCTGTTTATTGATGATGTAACACAGGACAGAAGCAGCTGACTGAATTCTGGGGTGTTCAGACACATACTGTCTGCTCACATCAGCTGAATGTAGTAAAACTGATTAGGCACTGTTTCATAATACAGATGCATAATGCCCCAAAACATGAGACAAAGCAACCAAGGAGTTTATTGAAGCAAACAGGTTTAATCCGGCCCACGAGATGATTTTGTAAAGTAAAAAATGAGCTGCAGTATTTAAAAAAAGAAACTCCTGTTCCAATTGCGTCCCTCCGTGAATCCCTGTCTCTGCCCGTCAGCGTCCAACTTAAAATAATAGACTTGCAGTGTGACGCAATGAGCATAAATAAAGCAAAACTGTGCTCAAGGGTCACCCACAAGCACTTGAATCACATCCTGAAGTTAGCTGCCCCTCAGGATGTGATGCCTGATATTGATGAGCTGGTGAAGCTAAAAGATGCCAGGTATCAGGAGTCAAATAAACTATGTGACCTAACTGTGAAAGTGCTGCATGAGACACCCTGATATAGTCCTGTGAATCACTGAGACACTGTGTGTTTGTGTGTTCTTTGTCTTCAGAATTTCTTAAATAACTTGAGGTGTTTTGTAATTAATAGCTATGTTGTGCTTGTACTTTTTAAACATACTGTCCTTTCCCAGTCCGGCCTACATGTGAATAGACTTTTCTCCATTTGGCCCCTGAAGTAAAATAAGTTTGGGACCCCTGGGATATCAGCAAATGGATTGCTAGCAGGATCCTATGAGACATTGTGAAGGAAGTGAGAACATGTGTGCCTTTGTTCAGTCATAGCCTATGTGTGCTTGTGTTGGCAATCATGACAAACAAGTGTGCTGGTGAACTCTTTGCCTTTGACATGTGAAAAAACACACGAAACACCCGCACGTCAGTGTGTTGTTTCTTAACGCCCTCACTCACTGATAGAAATCTACACATGCTGATTGTTCTTCTTTGATAAGCTCACACGAATGAGCTTTTAATTGCACTTTTCTCCAAAGGCCATTGAGACTTGGCATATATACTGTCCCGATTCGAAATACTGAGATCCAAAACAAAATACCAAAGGCCCAGAAGGATGCAATCAAACGGAAGAGTTTATTGAATACACATGCGGGGAGGTACGAACTGCCAAACATCAGTTGTAGGACTCCGCCCAAAAATACACTTCAGATTGCTTTTATAACATCAGGGTTGGTTAACGCCCCTTCATGCGTTTACAAACATTATGATATGTCAGTTACAGTAAATATTCATTTTAATAAACTAGAATAGACATAGAAGTTCCTGTTTTCTATCACAATTTCCATATAAGGCCACTCGCTGCATCCTCCAGATGGTCCTTGGGGATGGTAGTCATCTGGCCACCTCTTCTGTCACCTGTATCTGGGCAAACTCAACTGCAACAACAGAAGCTGAATACATTCAGGCCTTCACTCCAGCCTGTTTCTTGATTAAATGTATTATATGTGTTTTGTAGGCGTGTATGCATTGAACCTTCCATAGCTACAAGCCACTTACTCCATGTTTCGCGGGACATTCACACCCAATGGAGCTTTCAACCTTTTAATTAATTGACTGAGCCACAACTCATTAATAAGCACCAAATTGCAATGTGTATAACATGATTACAGTTGCGCCTGCAATGAGAGATTATTATGTGATTATGATAACACCTGTAATACAGACTTTAATGTAATGTCAGCAGCTTCAATAACTGCTTCAATGAAGTGATTATTATATGGTTTAATGCAATGATCATGACTTAATGCAAAGTTAATTAATGCAATGATAATGATAATAAGCATAAGTAGCAGTAAAATATTCCTTATTCCACACTCCCTCTCTTGACCCTGTTCACAAACAGGGTCACCCCACTGTGTTGAGTCACTCCTCCTCCCAGTCGGCCACCTCCACGCCCATCAGTGGCATCATGGCCACCCAAGTCACCGATTCAGCGTTCACGGCCCTTGTTATTACCTTCTCCAGCAGTCCTCTGGCACAGGGAATGAAACAACAACCTCAGGTGTTCGAGGTGGTCGACCAGAACACACTTCGTAATAAGCACTCTGTGTACACAATTGTTATAGTTGTCCCGTTCAGTGCTTTCCTCAGTATGCAGAATGCTTCGTAAGGTCCGGCGTGTTTAACATATATGGTTAGATGTACTGATGTGCTTATGTCATGTGCGTTAGATGTGAGTTGTCATGTGTCCATCTCTCTTCTCGGCTCGTGTAGTGTGTTCTGCCGTCTTCCATTGCGGATAGCATGATGAGCAGAGCCGTTGCCAGTAGTAAGTTGCCAGCTTCCACCTGAGAACACTTCATGCTTGGGGTTGGTCACACCCAAATGTATCAGTACATTACAATATACTACTATACTACTAATATACAATAGTCCATTATAATATTTTATTCATATTTCATTTTGTATCCATCAAGGGCTTCGGGTGATCTGCAGTTTCACCCTTTCCCAAGCTGGAGACATTTTCCTTTACACATACATCACTCCTTGTCATCGAACTTCCCTGAGCTATCCCTCAACTTCAAGCTTTAAATGTATTTTATTAAACATTCACACCATTCTATCACTCATACAAGTAGCAAGCTGATCTTCATTGCGTATGCTTGTGTTCTTAGCCAGGTTTAATCAATGTCTATGCATTACTCCTCATGAGCTTGTCTTTGTAAGGTTAATGCATTCTCTATTTGTATGTGTGGTTTTGCATATGTTTCTTTGCAGTATTTCAGACTCCTTGACAATTCTCCACTTAAGCAGTCAGTTTTTCTCTTTCCCCGAATTACTAACCCAAACTTTGATTTCCCACTTTAAATGACCACCCTCCTGGTCTTCAGCCAGGTGTTAGGGCTTGCTTTTCAGGTTCATGGACACATCATGCTGTGAACAATTCAACCAGAAACTTGCCTTAACTTATCCATTGATGTTAACCTACAATTTCCTTCCGACGGCAGCATCTGGAGAACTGGTCCGGGTCTGCTTTACTCCTGAAAATAACAAACTAAGACATTTTCATTATTATCACGAGTGTTTAAACGACCCACTTTTCTCTCTTTCCTGCCACAAATACCAGTTATGTCATGTTTATGTCATGAATATGAATGTAAGCGTTTTACTCGTTGCATTTCATGTTAATTAAGTGTAAGCTGCATCTTCACTGAGCTTTAGCTTCAAACTATCTCACTTCTGATTCATTTCACAAATAATTTCACATGTAACAATTTGTGTCTGTGTGTTTTCTATTCATGTTTACCTCTTTTAAACGTGATGTGGTGGACATCACTAAACAATCATGAGTTCCGGCTTCAATTTTCAGTCCAATCATACCCTGTATTCTTGCAGTCAAACTCGTGTGGCTTCACGTCTCACTGGTCCTTTTTCATTCACAGTGTCCTGTTCGGGCTTCAAAGCTCCAGCAAACACAGGCTCAACTCAGCTGTTGTCTTCTTCTCTGTTTCTTTACAGTCTTTTCTTTTAGGTTAAGTCCCAGCGTGGCAAAATATCCCATTCAGTGCCATCAAGCAGACATATCACACTGTTCTTCACCAGCAACTGTGCATGTTGCATCACGTGCTTTCTTTCATACTGCTGGACTCATCAATCGTCGTCAGTGTTACTGCTTTCGCTTGCACTGTCTTTTGGCTTCAGTTAATTCTTCAAGTCCACAATGTTCTGTCGGTCTTCATCAGGAGATTGACTGTCCTTTGAGTTTCTTCTCAGTTTCAGGGACAAAGTGAGAGGTGAAGCTATAAATCTTAGCCAAAAAGTGGCCTGTTTTTCCCAATCGTTCCTCTATCCTTTTTGCCGGTTACTCAAAGTCCCATGTTGAGAGAAATCCACCTGTATTGGCACACTAAAGCATAGAATTAGTATCATATTCATTTTTTATCTTAAAACTTCCATTCGCTTCGTCTGCCTAGAGTTAACTCTCTCTCTCCTCTGGGTGCACACTTGTCACCGTGAGTTTCCCTTTTATGGGCATGTAGTGCCTGTCACACACATACTTCCTGTTACTCTTTCCTGTTTCTACCGGCTAATCAAACTCTTTTTGTTTTGTTTTTTAAATACATTTACAGTCTAAACCCTCTATAATTCTGCTAGGTGTTATCTAAAAAGAATGTACCCTCAGTATATGCACACATACTTAAATATACTAAGCTCTTTGCATTTGCAAGCATTCACATCAAACTCTTCAGCATGCTTAGCGGATCTCTTTCAGACCTCAGGACAATTAACAGTTTTGTTGTTTGTTTTTCACACATATCACCATTCTTTCAGCCCAATTTTGTAACATCATTCACACAATAGTTTCCTCAGCATTTTGTATCCTTCCCTGAACTTCGTTGTCCCACACACACTTTTCTCTCAGACTTCGTCTGTTCACGCACTCTAAGTCATTCTACTTATTTATTATTTGGTACCAATCACACAGAATCACTCAAATCAAATACTGACAGCATTCACACAGTTAGAATCACTCAAAATATGCTTTCATACAAGTATTTTGGACATGCTTTTCATAATCAGAAAGAGCAAGTCAAAGAAAAACAATTGAAACCTCTAATCATTCTCATAGCACACACAAAAATGGAAACTAGTTCTTTATGCTTTTGGACTGGATTGAGTCGCTACAATCCTTTTAGACAGGGACTTTCAATCTGATCAGGTCCCCACAGGTAGCCTTTCCTCCACACATTGTAATCTGGAAAAGTCACCTTATATTTGTTTGTCCGGAAATTTTTTTTTTTTTTTTTTTTTTTTTTTTTTTTACAGCGCTGTTATTCGCTCTCCTTCAGGCCTGCTTAGAACAAAAATGAGAAAAAGAGAGCTGATTATTAGCTCATCAAAACACAAAACAAAATCACCTGACAGGATTTCTAAGTGCACTGTTACCATTTTAAAGTGCCCAATTCTAGACATGTCCATGTTTAATAAAACTCCCTCTATTAAAATAAAAAAACAAAAAACAATAGAGGAAGTAGACAACACCCAGTAACTGCGTCTGTCCTTTTACAAGAAAAGAAAAATAAACCCATATCGGACAATTCTCCCCATCTTAGACAAAATCTGACCATAAATGTCCTTTTCTAAGTCATGTTCTTCTCTTCACACAACTCTTGGCCTCCAGGGCATAAACTTTGGACTTATAACCGTCATATAAGTCCTCACAGCGCACCAAGCACGGAGAAAACTCAATCTCAGTGCTTCAAAATTCTCACACAAGATTCAAAAACTGTTTCTGTCATTTATCTACCCAAGGACTTCATCAAATGGACCTCGCTGGGTCCAGTAATCTTCAGCACATGTATATCACTGTCGCCAGTGCTGATTTAAAAACAGTTTCTTGTCTCAATGCACCCAGTATTAACTTATCACATGGACTGCAGCCGATCCATCAATATCAACACAATTGTGTATCCCCATGTACACAACTTATTCTTCACTTGTATCACAGCACATCTAGTAATATTTTCACCATTACTTCAACATGGTAAACATTGATTTTCCTTTAAAATCAATTTACCATTAGAACTCAAGATCACAGCTGACTCGATTCTCTGAAATCCTGAGTCATTTAAACACCTTGCTCAACTCAAGGTGTCCTTTTCTCGGACTTCCTCGTCCGAACTCACTCTTTTTACCCCGGCATCTCACCATTTGCTGCTTTCCTTTTTAGCCTGCTGCTTACTTGGCAGCCTCATCTGCTCTCTGGTTCCCTTGTGCCACCAATGTGGTTGCTTGAGAGTATCCTTTGCATTTTATGATACTGACCTCGTTTGGGTCATCCAGGACCTTTTCCAGTCCTCCCATTTCTTTCTTCTTTGAAATGTGAGCATTTGTTGCCGCTCTGAAGCCTGCTCTCTTCCATTGAGTGGGCTCCACGTGTGCTGCCCCAAATGCATAAGCTGAATCTGTGTATATCTTCGCTCTCTTTTCTTTAGCCAGTCTCAGGGCCCTGCTCAGTGCAATTTCTTCTGCTCTCTGAGCTGACTGTTGCCCTTCAAGTCTCCAGGTCTCTCCGACTTTTCTTCAGCTTCAGCTTTCTTGGTGCAGTCATGTGGTTCTCCTGACTGCATCGGCTAGTTGATTCTCCACTGTGTCATATGGTACATCATTCAGGAGCTCCAGTTCCTCTTTGTTTATGGACAGAGTCTGTATCTGTCCCTCTAGTTTCTTATTTTCCTGTTGCAAATCTTGCAAAGACTTTAGGATGCTCTTTACATCCTCTTTCATCCAACCGGATATTCCTTGGCACATGATCATCCATTTGCAACACTCACTGTGGTTCTCTTTCAATGTTTTCATCTCTGCACTGGTCTTCCTGTTCACTTACTGGCCCAGTGTGTCTTCATTCAGCTGCTTCAGTTTCTGTTTTCACTCTAGGGTGAAACACAATAGTCAACCCAGCAATGTCAATACTGGATTCACCTGGAGTATGCACCAAGCCAACCACAATTATCAGCTCAACAATGTTAATCTTGCATTCACCTCATGAATGCACCAAACCAACCACTTTTGGTGTAAACACGCACAAAGCTTGAAAATCACTCCCTCTGTTCTCTCAGTCCTTTAATTCAGCTGCACACAGCTGTTCACTGAGAAAGAGGAAGTCAGCTCAGGCAGTCAAAAGACTGAGCAAATATACACTCTCTGCTGGTTTTAAAATCAATAAAAACAAAACGTCAAGATCCACTATCTTCAATTCAACATCCAGTATCTCAACACTGTATGTTGTCACAGAGATCACCCACTGTAATTCAATTTTCATAGACCCAAAAGTAAGCATATTATTTCCTTAATCACAAGTGAAACCGTGTTTCACCCAGTAATACGTAATCAAACTTTAAAGTGAAACCAAAACTCTTCTTTTTCGAAACTGAAAAGAGGAAGTAACCAGCACCCAATTCTAACTGCGTAGGCTGTTACTCAACAGCTCACACACACAGAGACCCAGGGCAATTCTCCCTGGATCATTTATCAACATTTCAAACCAACGCAGTCCGCACTGACTATTCTTCTGGACCTCAGCGGATCCACCAAACTTCAGACCACGCCGGATCTGTTACTCCAGCACAATAAACACTGATTTTTTTTCCTTCAAAATCAGTTTACCAAGAGCCACAAAACCGTTTCTGACTCTATTTTCTGAAATTCTAAATCCTGTCTCATTCACTGCTGAAGTTCTAGTTCAATGAACACATGTGTCACAGTTTAAATTTAAAAGAGGAAGTTGTTCACACCCAACAGCTGCAATGAATGTGTGTGTGTGTGTGTGTGTCTATTCGAACACAGATCGAACACAATCTTTCTCAAATCACACAAAATATAGCATCAAAAAGTCCTTTTCTGACTCCTATTGTCAGGCAATTCATCACCTGGAAATCATGGGATCCGACACTATTTCAAAACCTGGTTATCTGCCAGGCAGTGATACACGCAACATTCAGTGTCAAATCAGTCAACCTTGACGCCTGCACTGACTCAGAGTAGACTCAGAAATATTCACTCAATACTTCTCACAACCAGCAATGTTTCTTTACAGGACCACAGCAGATCCACTGACATTTATCAACATTAACTCAGTAATGTCAACATTTATTCTTCTCAACATTACTTTCTCAGAAAACCTATCAAACACTTGGCTTCCTGAAATTCTGCCTCACATGAGAAAACCTTGCACAACCCAAGGTTTGTTTGTCGGACCTCTATGTCCAAGATTACTTTCTCTATGAAACAATAACTTTATACCAACATGATCCTCTGATCATAACCAATTTTAATACCGCGGTCCCAAGTCGTCGGCAGATGGTCAATCTGGAGTGACCGCAACCTTAGCGGGCTCTAAAGGACGTCTCCGATAGAGGGGGGGTCTCCACCCCTGAACTTTAAAGTTATTTCACCTTCAATATGTTAAGTTATTTCACCTTCAATATATTAACTTATTTCACCTTCAATATTCTAAAGACACCTTATTGTCTTTCTCACTTTTATCAACAAACATCAAGCTTGACCTTTTCAACATCTTATGAAGCTTCAATTTCTCAACAATTACTCAAACAGACATCCATCAGTAATTTAGCTGAGTAAATTTAGAATATAATATTTCAATCAGCACATTTTGATTTAACAGGCTGTGCCTACCTTTTTTGTCAGGGCCCTGAACACTCAGCCGAACCACTGGGTCCCGTCTGCCTGCTTGACCACCTCTGGCCTCTGTTTTTCTCCACCAGAACCTCAGAACCAGGTCAATGGACTCAGATATCCGGGTCACGGCACCAAAACTGTCCCGATTCGAAATACTGAGATCCAAAACAAAATACCAAAGGCCCAGAAGGATGCAATCAAACGGAAGAGTTTATTGAATACACATGCGGGAGGTACGAACTGCCAAACATCAGTTGTAGGACTCCGCCCAAAAATACACTTCAGATTGCTTTTATAACATCAGGGTTGGTTAACGCCCCTTCATGCGTTTACAAACATTATGATATGTCAGTTACAGTAAATATTCATTTTAATAAACTAGAATAGACATAGAAGTTCCTGTTTTCTATCACAATTTCCATATAAGGCCACTCGCTGCATCCTCCAGATGGTCCTTGGGGATGGTAGTCATCTGGCCACCTCTTCTGTCACCTGTATCTGGGCAAACTCAACTGCAACAAGAAGCTGAATACATTCAGGCCTTCACTCCAGCCTGTTTCTTGATTAAATGTATTATATGTGTTTTGTAGGCGTGTATGCATTGAACCTTCCATAGCTACAAGCCACTTACTCCATGTTTCGCCGGGACATTCACACCCAATGGAGCTTTCAACCTTTTAATTAATTGACTGAGCCACAACTCATTAATAAGCACCAAATTGCAATGTGTATAACATGATTACAGTTGCGCCTGCAATGAGAGATTATTATGTGATTATGATAACACCTGTAATACAGACTTTAATGTAATGTCAGCAGCTTCAATAACTGCTTCAATGAAGTGATTATTATATGGTTTAATGCAATGATCATGACTTAATGCAAAGTTAATTAATGCAATGATAATGATAATAAGCATAAGTAGCAGTAAAATATTCCTTATTCCACAATACACATCTCCCTCCCTTCAGGATTCCCTGTTTTAGACTGTGTGGCTTTAGCAGGTGCTCACTTCCTGTTGCTAGTGTCGTGCTGTTTTGTTCTCCAGCATGATTAGTATTGTGCATAATCAATGAAAAGATGGTAGTGACATCAGAACTGCAATGTGGATATTGTGCTGCCAACACATTATTTGTTTTAGTTTGCATATAGCACGGCTTAAAGCAATCCAAGTCCCATGAGTCTTTGCATTAATAGCTCATCCATCAAGCAGAGTGCACTACTGAAGTAGTGAGCCGACCATGAAATTGGATACTGAGCAAAAATCACCGGACTTTTGTCCACGGACTGTCCTCTCATTTTGACGTTTGCGTCACATGCCGAAGTCTTTGACTTTGTGGAGACTTTGTTGGAAGCTTCAGTCTGATTGATGTGCACAGTTGTTTGATGTTTTGTGAGCTTTCAGATTGTCTTAGTTTATCTTGGAGTGGAGACAATACTTGAGAAGGATGCAGTGTTTAGTGAAGTACGTTTCCTCATAATTATTATGGAGCGTCTGCAGTTTCCGCTGAGTTGACCTTTCTGTCAACTTTGTACACTTCGGAGGTTTCTTTAGTACTTTTTTTTGCTAGGACAATTGTGCAAAATTATGTGCTGGCAGTAAGTACAGACCCATGAGCAAAATAATGATTTATAATAAATACATGTCATCCCCTCCCAGAATCCCTTGGGCTCAGATGAGGAAGCAGTACTTCAGCTCTGGGGTCAACAAAAGATCACTGGATGCCATTGAGAGGGCGGCCTTCTTTGTAACCTTGGATGACGAGGAGCAAGGCATGAGGGGAGATGACCCAGAGGGGAACTTGGACAGCTACGCCAAGTCTCTGCTTCATGGGAAATGTTATGACAGGTGAGAGGTCACCAAGGAACCTGTGTGTGGGGTGTTTATGGACCTGGTATATTTAAAACCATGTGTAGTGAATTCTATCTTAATTCAAGAGCCCAACTGCAGTGAGCATTGTATAAAAATGTGAAAGTGGAGGTAGATTTGTAGTATCAGGTGGTTCTTCTCGGAGACAAAAGATACATCATCACTTAAAGTAGATTACATGGCCAAGAGAATGCTCACCATCAGTATGTAATGCTCTGGGAATACCGTGCCATTTATTGGAAGACAGTCAGGTGATATTGAAGAACTGATTGCATCAAGGTCTGTCCATGTAAGAATGATGTAATGTGATGCTGATATTTTCCACATAGGAAAAATGATCTTTTTCTCCTGCATGTTAGGTCTTGGATAATCAGGGTTCATCTTATTTTAAAAAACGGAAAGTACCATGTTACTCCAAACAAGTACTTCACTCAGACTGCAGGCTTACTTGCAGTAGGATGAGGTAGAGGAGGGGTGCCCAATCCCAGTCCTCAAGAGCTACTATCCTGCAGTTTTTAGATGCATCCCTACTCCAACACAGCTGAATCAAATGGTTTGATTACTTCTTCAGCATGCCATCAAGTTTGGCAAAGGCCTGATAACAAGCCATTCATTTGATTCAGGTGTGTTTGAAAAAGGATGCATGTAAAAGCTGCAGGACGGTAACTCTCGAAGACTGGGATTGGGCACCCCTGAGGTAGAGCCTTCAGCCATTAGGCCCCTCTTCAGCTCCAAGTTTGGATTTGTGAGACGGACACTTTCTCAGCTTTTAAGATTAGGTTTAAACTTTCCATTTTTATAAAGCATATAGTTAGGGCTGAGTCACATGACTCTGACCCCCCCCCCACCACCACCACCACCACCAGTGGGGTGATTGTTTTGATTTGGAGCTATATAGATAAATACTACAATGAATGGACTGAATTTACTAAACTGAGCTCAGATTGTAAGGGTGGAAGAGTAGCCCACATGCCTCCACACACACACACACACACACACACACACACACACACACACACACACACACACACACACTCCACCTCTGCTAGACGCTTTTTCTTTTTGCTTTGTTTTGGTGTCTTTTGTCAGTTACAATAAATGTGTCAAAAACATACTGGTTAGCGTGGCAACATTTGTACATAGTAATGGCTGGATTCCCCTAAAATACCAACAGAGTAGTACACAGGATGGTAGGAGATTAGTGAAGTGAAACACAAATATAGTAACCAGTTTCTAATCTTTAGCTTTTGTTGGCATCTCATGATAGATGCTATCAGCTGCTGTGTGTCTAGTCATCTTTCCTACAAATCTGTGTGATGTGATTTAAGCTGCTCACTGAGTCACACCTGGATTTCCCTAAAATACGACCAGAGGGATGTAGGCGGAGAAATGTTTTCTATTCTTTTGTTTTGATCCTCCTGCTGCATATTTTCCATGAGGCGCACGCACGCACACACACACACAGACACACACACACACATGCTATGACTGTGGAGATTGTACTCTGAACTTACTGCCATCTTCAAGAAAGAGTTTGATATGAATGAGCTTTCATGTGGCCTGTTCTGCTGAAAGTAGCCGATAGAAGATGGGGGCACTGGTGATAAATACTGTGTTTACTAAGGAGCCCAAAGCGTCCCAAAAAGAAATCTGCATGATGCATTTTTTTAAACTTTTTTTTGGTTCTTAAAACACTTCATGTTCTGCACTTCCTGCTGATAATGGTTGTACCGCTGGAATCTGGGACCGCTGGAATCTTTGATCGTGCCTCCAGCTTCCACTGTCCACATCGGATGGAAGGAGGCTTTGGATTTGTGTGTGTGTGTGTGTGTGTGCGTGCGTGCGTGCGTGTGTTCAGCTGAGAGAAAGTGTCACCATGCCTGGTTAAGCGAAGGTCAACAGTCTTGTCATACAGTCACTAGTGTGATGTGATGTGACAAAAAAAAAGAAAAGAAAGGATTGTGATGAATCCTTTGATACAGTGGCTTGCAAAAGTATTCGGCCCCCTTGAACTTTTCCACATTTTGTCACATTACATCCACAAACATGAATCAATTTTATTGGAATTCCAGGTGAAAGACCAATACAAAGTGGTGTACACGTGAGAAGTGGAACGAAAATCAGACATGATTCCAAACATTTTTTACAAATAAATAACTGAAAAGTGGGGTGTGCGTAATTATTCAGCCCCCTGAGTCAATACTTTGTAGAACCACCTTTTGCTGCAGTTACAGCTGCCAGTCTTTTAGGGTATGTCTCTACCAGCTTTGCACATCTACAGACTGAAATCCTTGCCCATTCTTCTTTGCAAAACAGCTCCAGCTCAGTCAGATTAGATGGACAGTGTTTGTGAACTGCAGTTTTCAGATCTTGCCACAGATTCTCGATTGGATTTAGATCTGGACTTTGACTGGGCCATTCTAACACATGGATATGTTTTGTTTTAAACCATTCCATTGTTGCCCTGGCTTTATGGTTAGGGTCGTTGTCCTGCTGGAAGGTGAACCTCCGCCCCAGTCTCAAGTCTTTGCAGACTCCAAGAGGTTTTCTTCCAAGATTGCCCTGTATTTGGCTCCATCCATCTTCCCATCAACTCTGACCAGCTTCCTGTCCCTGCTGAAGAGAAGTACCCCAGAGCATGATGCTGCCACCACCATATTTGACAGTGGGGATGGTGTGTTCAGAGTGATGTGCAGTGTTAGTTTTCCACCACACATAGCGTTTTGCATTTTGGCCAAAAGTTCCATTTGGTCTCATCTGACCAGAGCACCTTCTTCCACATGTTTGCTGTGTCCCCACATGGCTTGTGGCAAACTGCAAACGGGACTTCTTATGGTTTTCTGTTAACAGTGGCTTTCTTCTTGCCACTCTTCCATAAAGGCCAACTTTGTGCAGTGCATGACTAATAGTTGTCCTATGGACAGATTCCCCCACCTGAGCTGTAGATCTCTGCAGCTCGTCCAGAGTCACCATGGGCCTCTTGGCTGCATTTCTGATCAGCGCTCTCCTTGTTCAGCCTGTGAGTTTAGGTGGACGGCCTTGTCTTGGTAGGTTTACAGTTGTACCATACTCCTTCCATTTCTGAATGATCGCTTGAACAGTGCTCTGTGGGATGTTCAAGGCTTGGGAAATCTTTTTGTAGCCTAAGCCTGCTTTAAATTTCTCAATAACTTTATCCCTGACCTGTCTGGTGTCTAAATCCAATTGAGAATCTGTGGCAAGATCTGAAAACTGCTGTTGACAAATGCTGTCCATCTAATCTGACTGAGCTGGAGCTGTTTTGCAAAGAAGAATGGGCAAGGATTTCAGTCTCTAGATGTGCAAAGCTGGTAGAAACATACCCTAAAAGACTGGCAGCTGTAATTGCAGCAAAAGGTGGTTCTACAAAGTATTGACGCAGGGGGCTGAATAATTATGCACACCCCACTTTTCAGTTATTTATTTGTAAAAAATGTTTGGAATCATGTATGATTTTTGTTCCACTTCTCACGTGTACAACACTTTGTATTGGTCCTTTACGTGGAATTCCAATAAAATTGATTCATGTTTGTGGCTGTAATGTGACAAAATGTGGAAAAGTTCAAGGGGGCCAAATACTTTTGCAAGCCACTGTAATTCTGATTTTCATCATTAAAATTCAGCTACATTTCTTGACAATTGCAGTTGCAAAGTTTGTGAGTCCTTAAAGAGTTTGCAGTAGCTTGAGTCCCCAAACAGACACCTCGGGCTGATCTGGACTCAACACAGTTTCCTGTATTTCCTTGACCGGCCCAGAAACAAGCCTCTGTGTGGGGGATGTGCGTGGCAGTTCTTCATTGGTGGAGCGGTTTTTCCTCGCGGGGTAGTCGTCTAAAGTAAATATGTTTTAAGAATTCTTTGTCAGGATGGTAAGATACAAGGCTACCATAAAATAATTTCACGGCAAAGATATCTGCGTGGCATTAGTATCATTGATGGTGTGACACTGGTTATAGACCTGGCTCTGGGAGAATATTCCAGTGTGTACAGCTGGATAATAATTTTGGTCATTGATGGAATCTGTTTTGTCTGGTCTAAAGCCAGGATTCTTATTTCTGCATCTGTGACTCAAGTGATGTAAATTATACAATCATGTTTACCTGTGTTTTTGTTCACTGAGAATTTACACTACAGTGCACCAACAACACATGGTGGTAGACTTCAAAGCATAAGAGGAATCTTAACATACTCCACTCTCAGCTGTCTGTGTTTGTCTGCAACACAATGTGCAGTATTTACAACCTTTACAGAAGCTGTGGCAACATGCGTCTCCTTTTATGCTTTATCTTCTCTCCTCTCCCAGGTGGTTTGATAAATCCTTCTCCGTTGTGATCTACAAGAATGGGAAGAGCGGGCTGAATGCAGAGCACTCCTGGGCTGATGCACCAACTGTAGCACACCGTTGGGAGGTAATCCTTATTTCTGAATTTGTGCTGACATGCATTTATCACACAGGGACGGCACAGCTGCAAGTTGAAAGTTCCAGATGGAGCCAGTTCCAGGAATTGGCTGTGTTAAAAGAATCTGATTGTGTTACAGTATTATCTTAGAAAGCACAGCAAAGAGGAAGTGACACTTACAGGGAGACAATCAGACTTGAACTAATGGCCTTCAACACCCACCATTTTTACCACAGTGAGATAAATGCAAGACTAAAACATGCTATCTGATAATATTAGCAGCATTTATTAATTTTACTTGATATAAGAAGCAAAACTACTAAGACTGCAGAAATTTGTGTGTCAGTTACATGATGATGTTTAGGAATGAATATTTCTAACCCTGGGTTAAGAAGAGAGGAGAGTAGAGATTATCATTGGGCAGCAGCATGGTTTCACGCTGAGAAAGAGCACCATAAACTGCATGTTTGATGGTTGAATTATAGAGAATGTCAGAAGGAGATGCACTGGGTTTGTGGATCTAGGCTTTACTGCCATCCTTCAGTCACAAATAGAGTAAAAGATAAAGTTTGCAAGATGGTGCTGAGACCTGCTGCGATGTGTGCTTTGGAGACGGTGTTGCTGACATAAAGACAGCTGGCCGAGCTGGAGATGCTCAGATTTTCATTGGCAGTAAGAAGAATGGACAGATTTAGAAATGAGTACATCAGAGGAACCGCTTAGGTCGAGCATTTTGAAGGAAAGGCTGAGATGGTTTGGACATGTGCAGGGGAGGGATGGTGGATTTATCAGATATAGGATGTTGAATATGGAGCTGCCAGGCAGGAGGAGAAGAGGAGGACCTCAGAGGAGCTTCATGGATGTAGTGAAGGAGGACGTGCAGACGGTTGGTGTGCTGGAATAGAGAGGGTTAGCTGCAGGAAATGATCTGAGCAGCTGAAAAGAATATAGTGCATTCGTGTGTGTGTGTGTCACATACACATGAATGCATCATGTTTCTCTGAGATAATTTTAAATATTCTACTTTAAGTAGTTTCATATAAAGCAGTGCATCATACTCTGTAATATCTTGTTGTATGATGGCCTGTGAAATCCAGGAGCTCTAAAAATTCACTTTCCCTTTCAGAAAGATGCTCGTGGCCAATGATAAACAAATATTCACGGTATTCGTGGTGCCACAGAGCTCGATCCTTGAGTTCATTTTGTTAAGCTTTTATGTTGTCAAGTAGTCTTAATTATGCACAAGTGTCTTAGCATTGTTATCTCGTTTAGTCTGAAAATCCAAAAAATCTACTTTCTGTAGTTTCCTGTCTATAAAACGTGTCAAAATGTTGTGCCAACCCAGGTTTCGTGGTTTGTTTGATGTGGCGTCGCAAACCTAACCCTGATGCCCTGTTAGAGAGAAGAGACAGCTTTTCTTGGCAGCTTTTCCAAACAAGCTACATTAGTTGCGTCTTTTTCTAATTGTGCTGTCATGAAATGTAACATTTAGTATTAACTGAGGTCTGCAGAGTTAGCGATGCAACTCTTGGGTTATCTGTAAGTTCTCTGAGCACTGAATTGTGGCATGGTATTCACACACCTGAATGCTCCAGACGATCACCTTGCAGGTGCTTACAATTGTAGATATTCAGTTAATTAAGTGTATTCGATTAGCAGCATTTTTTTATATAAATACTTATTTTGAGTTTTCATGCAGTCATCATTTCTCCTTTATTTTTGTATCGTCTGTTTAAAAACAAGAAAAAAACCCAAAGCCAACTTCTTTTCCCACTTTTATAATAACATACATTTTTACAAGTATGGTTGTGCCAACTCTTATATTAAAAATAATCTTTTCCTTCCCTGTTATTTTTTTTCCCTCCAGTACACACTGGCCACAGATGCCTTTCAGCTAGGCTACACTGAGGACGGCCACTGTAAAGGTGAGGTGGAGCCTTCTCTACCCCAACCTCAGAGACTTGTCTGGAACATCCCGGCAGAGGTAGGAATGCTGGGCAAGATGTGTGTGTCTGATTAGTGTGAAACTGCCCTCACTTGTCTAAGGATGTGGCCAAGTTAACTCACTGGAATGTTGTGTGCAGTTCAGGTTAATATAGTATATATGATGCTTACATGTAGGCGCATGTCTTGACATCACGCAAGACCATCTTGTCCTTGCAGACTCCAGTATGATGTGAATCAAATATTATTTAAGTCTCAGTGTTGTATAATGGAATCAAATTTATGTTTAAGATCAATATAAACCACAAAATTCATTTAGAGCTGATAGTTAGTTGGTTTCTCAGTTGCAATGTTCAGCAAGCTTTGTAGAACTTCTTTGAAATGGAAATGGTTCTACTGTGTGGTGGAAATAGTTTGGTTCGGTTACTAGAGTCTAGCTAAGCTAGGTCCCCACTCACACGGTCCTTGAGACCAGTCTGTCACTATCTGGCAACCACCCATGAGGGAAAAATGATCGGTTGTTGGAAGTTGCCCGCTTGAAATTGGTTGACCGGCTGCTGGACTTTCGGGAAGGAATGTTGTTCCATTCTTGGAACAGTCCTGGGTTGGCTTTGGCATTTCTTGATCATGTTCCCTTCTTCTCTGCATGATACAGCGTTTTTATGTTGAGGAATATTATTTTGAAATTTTTTGCTTTCAGAATAATATTCCTCAGCTCCGCTTACCCCGTTTCCTGTAGCGTCTCCTGTGCGCAGTAAGCAGGGGTAGGCAGTATGTTCCTGAGAGGTGATCCGTCCGCGGCAGAGTGGTATCTCCTATATTCCACCACAGCTCCGATTCATGGAAGTACGACCCGTAAATATGGAGTGGCCGAAGACTTAAGTCGAGTATGTCGTAATCATTGCAGAGCCACCTGAACAGCATATAAGCAGAAGGGTAAGAAGCAGCACAGAGCCGTGGAGACGGCCTGCCGAACACTAGCGCCATCTTGGAGAGACACAACAAGAAGTTTATCCCACAACATTAACTGATGGTGCAGAGCAAAAGCATGATCCCATCCTGCTTGTCAGGATTTGAGTGATCACTGAAGCGAATTATAATTGAACAGGGAGATTTCCTACTGCTTTCCAGTCAGGTCATCAGGAAGAACAGGCTAACCTCACACAGGAACAGCCACACGGAGGTTTCAACCACAAATCTTCTCTAATCTACTTCCTTAATCTTCTCTACTCTATTATACTGATATGTTTGAGAAAGAGTTCCAGTCTCACTCCCAAACCATCAGTAGTCCAGCATTTTAGGTCATTTTGACCTAAAATACTTTTAGGTCACAATGACACTTGGTGCAAAATGCTGTCAGCAGGGTGGGAGGAAGGAAGATGCAATTCAGCAGTGAGGGATCAAGGACCGTGATAAGACGTTACATGTATCAAACAACTCTGCTTTACTCGAGTTGTTTTCTTTTTTCTTTTTAATGAACTTTGTTCCAGTTTCTCTATGCTAGCAGTAAAACAGTGTTTCTGTACTGCTCCCTCTGCCTTTGAAAGTGTTTTAATGAAGCAAAAAATATTGAAGGCCGTTGCAGCATTTATAACTATAAAAATGTCGATCTATGTCAGTGGAAACAATTGAAGGATTTCAGATGCCATTAAGCCTTCTTCTCTAAGACCTGTGGCTCCACTCTGGGACTGCAGCAGTGACTACGTTCATGAGCAGCACGTGTCACCCCCACCTTTTATTTTTTTTGAGATCAAAAATGTGACGTACATTTTATTTTTTTATTCCATGATATCTCCCTCACCCACTGACATCCTGACAGAGAGGAAGCCCTGCATGGAGGTGCATGAAACTGCATCCTATTATTTATTATTATCCATCCATTCGCTTCCGCTTATCCTTTTCAGGGTCGCGGGGGGCGCTGGAGCCTATCCCAGCTGTCATAGGGCGAGAGGCGGGGTACACCCTGGACAGGTCGCCAGTCTGTCGCAGGGCCAACACACAGGGACAGACAACCATTCACGCTCACATTCACACCTAGTGACAATTTCGATTATCCAATTAACCTATCCCCACAAGCTGCATGTCTTTGGATGGTGGGAAGAAGCCGGAGTACCCGGAGGGAACCCACGCAAACACGGGGAGAACATGCAAACTCCACACAGAAAGACCCCGGCCTGATGGTGGAATTGAACTCAGGACCTTCTTGCTGTGCACTGCAACAGTGCTAACCACCGTGCCGCCAATATTTATCATTATTATTATTATTGTTATTATTTATTATTTGTAAAGTGCTGCCACTGCTCTCACATTCAGGACGGAAATTAGAGTGCACAAAGTAATTTGTCCTCTAAACTACTGCAGGTTAAAAGGAACATCACAGTAACTGTTAGAGTGAATTGTTAAATGTTTGTCATTTTTATTCTTACCATTTGTACTTTAACTGTGTGTTGAAAGGAATTCTTTTGTTCTCCCCTCCCCAGATTCTCGAGGTTCTGAGTGGAGGGCTGTAGTGTTTTATCACAGGCAAACATCCTTGTGAAGGTCTGATGTGGTAAAACTTCCTGCCCTTTGTATGGCTTCACTGTGTTATCTAGGGTGAACCATAGATTGGGTGTGGGGAGGTTACCCTCTTTATGACCTAGGATGTTGTTCCTGCTTTATGACCCTTTTGGTCAGCAGCTCACACACACACAAGGTATTCCTTGTTCACATGTATACCTATAAGATGTCATATGTTAATGAACCTATGCATATTCATGTAACCACAATAAAAGAGCAGTGTTACGGGGGAACGGACGAGAGCAACTGGGGTCAAGCGAAGGAACGGCGCCTGTCCAGTTCTCTCCCGTGCACGTGAAACATTAAGAATGTTGCCTACTCGTGTCTTGTTTGCTGTGTAATCACATTGCCTTCAACGTTCCAGCGAATAGGTTCAAGCTACAAACCTATCAGTAACTACAAAGGATGGTGTGACAGGTCTTATCCTTTCCCAGCAACCAATTTAACAGCTGATTAAACAGGATTAAAAAAATCAGACTAATGGACGAGTTTGGGGAGGGTAAGGCTCACTGCTATGAACCTCATACACGGACTTGGTTCTTTTTTTTTTTTCACGTGTTCTGAGCTAATTTCCACCCACTGTAAAGTTATTCTGTCCTTATCATCTAAGGCCAGTGTGCATATTGTCTTTGCGCTATAAATCAGATGAGTCTGCAGTTAAATTTTCTAAGCTGGAGTGTTAAACGTCTAAATCAGGGGTCGGCAACCTGCGGCTCCGGAGCCGCATGCGGCTCTTTAGTCCTTATACTGCGGCTCCGCGTGGTTTGGGAAAATAAATTAGAATTATTTAGCTGAAGTGTATTTTATTTATGTTAGTTTTTTAACTTGTAGTTCTAAATTGGAAGATTATTGTGATATTGAAATATAAAAATAAAATTGTATTCTATTATTTTTTCATCGCTCAAAATAAGAGTCACACTTGCGGAAGCCGGTAATGCCGTGCATTTATCGAGACTTTCAACCCCAGGTAAGTCAATTATGGATCTTCGGATCCACATTATGTCAGCAGCTGTTCTCCACCGTGAACTATGTTAAAAACAAACACCGCTCCCGCCTGACAGATGACAGCTTACAGTCCTGCGTAAAGATGAAAGCCCCGATTAGCAGACGCTGTGCGCCGAGGTTCAGGAGCAGAAGTCTCATTGTAAACAAGTCACGGCAGACCCGACGATGTTTGCATGAACACGCTTTTCAGCATCTCTTTATTGAGCACTTTTCACACACGGTTGCTGTACGCATACAGCCGGCTGTAGCTTCGCAGCTCACAGCCCAACATATACCAACAACAGCAGAGAGAGCACAGACTTTAAGGCGGCGAGGCACGATTGCGGGTGTCGCTCAGGTGCGTCCGCCTCCCCTGCAGCGGCACTGCAGACCACGCCCCGCCGCATGCATTAACCAGGTAAAATACATATTCAGGCAGAATTTTGCAAATATCCATTTTTCATTTTTTAGCAGCATAGTGCTTTTTTTCCAATTATTTTTTAAGAGTCAGGTCAAGGCTCCAACAGCCCAAAGGCGATATAAGGGTGGCGGCTGACAACAGTTTTTGTTTGCTACATGGATCATTTTAGTTCAGCTGGGTGTCTTTGCTTTTGTTATATTTCTTTAAGAGTTCAAAATGTGTTAATTACATAAATAATATGTAATTTTTTCTGTAGCACTTCATGGATTTCATAAGCAGCACACCTTAGTTGTTCACACAAAGCATAAAGGTAAAAAAACAATATATACAGTGTTGTCTTCATTTTAGATGTCAAAAAGTATTTGCGGCTCCCAGTGTTTTCTTTTGCATGGAAACCGGGTCCAAATGGCTCTTTGGGTGTAAAAGGTTGCAGACCCCTGGTCTAAATCATCCAGTCAAGAGAAGGAGGGTTTTTATGGAGGACCACAAGAGCCACGCGCATCGAAATGCTGGTTTTCCAGTGTGTGCGTCTGATGGCCCAAAGCTGACTCAGAGCCGTAACACCATCAATGGCTGCAGTATGGAACAGATGTGGGTGTGTCCTCATCTCCCAGAGGAGTCCAAATCGTCATCAAACAGCCCTACAGACACAAAAACGTGAAAATATAAACAACCAGACTATCAGCAGTGATTTAAGTACTTTAAGACCTCTGTGAAAATCATTTACAGTATATATCACAAAATTTAAGGCCTTTATAATCACAGAGCATACAGAGAAAAGTACTAAACTGAATCAATTTCAGCTTTTGTTTTTCATGATGTATATTGTATTAATAATGACATTTCATTATCTGTATCTTTACCACACATGTGCCACACAGGTGTAGATACTGTAGGTTCAGTGAATGCTTAAATTGCACTGATTAGAATATACTGGACATCCAACGCTAAGATTCAGCGCACTGTGTTAGAGGCTGGGATTTGATGAATTCATCATATATACAACCTTTGATCATCATTTATGTCCAGTTGAGAATGAATCTGTGCACTCACATATTAAATGAACTGAAATCAGTAGTGTGATCAACTCCTCGGACCCTTGCGTCCGGTATTTACTCTTTTTCTCACAATTAATTGTCTCTCAAAATGATCCTCTGTGATCACCAGGGCTATTCCTGAGGCCACAAATCTCAGCAGGGCCCTTCCCCTAGTAAATCCTAGGCAACGTCTTTCCTAGGGAGGGAATTCTTCAATTCCGTGACTTTAGACAATTTTAATCCCTTTATTCCTTAATCACAAATCAGTCTCTTTTCTCTCTATTCCTTAAAATGACATGTCATGTTACTTTTAGCTCAGTACTGCTTCTCCCGAGCCGGCTGTGAATGCAACGCTAGTCTTAAGTTTCACTTTCGTTGCAAACAAAGATTTTCATTTCAAACAAAACTCAAAACAGAGATCAACGGATGACCACTTGACTACCTGTTTTAGAATTATAATCCACTATAGCACAATTTCTGTTTAAGAGGTTTGTGCCTTACCTTTTTTATTATGTGGGCCCAGTAGTCAAGCAATCACCGTGACGTCTGCCGTCCGATCACCTGATCTGGCCTTGACCTCCGCCGACAACAAACACCTGTACTTCTTTCTACTGATCTTCAGTTGCCCAGCATCCTCCACCAAATGAAGCAAGATCGATCAACTGCAGACCAGACAACAAACGACAGAGGCACCAGACAAGTGCAATCAAACGATGAGTTTATTAACACAGGAGAACAACCATCAGCATATGCCCTGTTTTGCTCTGATAAAAATACACTGGGTTCTGGTTTTATAGCATAGAGGATCACGCCCCCACGTACACGTCAAATACAGGTCAAAAATACATTGTTTACAGACATGAGCACATCTCGTACATCTTAATAACTATAAACAGACATGTAACTTCTCTTTTCTATAACACTTGCCTTTTAAGGTAATAAACTTCAAGCTTCAGGGTCTCTGAGAGCTAATAATGGACCCTCGTCATCAATCACTAAGTAGACTGAATTGCAGCAAGTCTCAAAAAGAAGCAGAAGACACTTGGGCCTTCGCTCAGGCCTGCTACTAGATTAATATGTGTATTGTAAGCATGCATGCAATTAACCTGCTATGTTCTCATCCTCCCTCAACATGTATCACCTGGACACTCTCACCAGTGAAGCTTAAAACCCTCTTGGATGGAACATCAACTCTAAACAAGCACAGATGTGCATTGTGTATAGAATGAACTCAACCTGTGAATAGAAAGGTCAATGTGATGACAAACATATTCAATGCAATATGAACCCTGTAAGGAATATTACTGATAAAATAATACTGTAAACCATGTTATTAATGCATTCATCATAAGGCAGATTATATCGTAGCAATAAAAGAATCTCTGAATCCCAACAAGGTCCACTCCTGTGCCTACCATAGCATAGTTATTTCCCCTCTTACTCTTCTCCACATCCTCATGTTAAAGCTGCACAATGGCACTTCAACTCGACCCTTCTGTCAGATGAAAATTTTGTAAAGTTTATCCAGGATGAGATACGCTTTTACTATGCCACCAACTCTTCCCCAGAGACTTCCAGCCTTGTCGTATAGGATGCCTTTAAGGCTCATATCAGAGGCCAGATTATTGCTTATTCAGCAAGAATTAAAAAAACAGTCCACCCATGAAGGAAATAAGTTAATGCAACAAATTAAGGAGACCGATGAATAGTATGCTCTCAAACAGAGTCATGAAATATTTAAAAAGCGCCTTGAACTTAGAACAAGACTTGACCTACTCACAACCTACTCAACTGAACGTCTATTCATACATAAAATCAAAATTTTATATGCATGGTGACAAACCTGATTAATTACTGGCGAGCCTTCTAAAAGGTTCTAGGGTAAGGCAAAGTATTCTTAAAATTTGACAACAAGATTGCAACATAGTCACAGATCATGAAAAATAAATGATGTATTCTGGGATTTTTTTACTCACAGCTTTACACCTCAGAGTCCAAACTGACTGCAGTTCAATTACTGATTTCTTAGCTAAACTTGACATTCCTGAAATTCCACCAGATCTCTTCCTCAGTCATTCTATGAAGCCTGTATTACACTTAATCCAAAGAAAGGAAAAGATCTGTTGGAATGTGCCTCCCTTAGACCCATTTCTCTATTGAACACAAATGGTAAATGGTAAATGGCCTGTATTTGTATAGCGCTTTACTTAGTCCCTAAGGGACCCCAAAGCGCTTAACACTACATTCAGTCATTCACCCATTCACACACAAAGTGAGCTCTTCCCGTTAAGTAGCAAAGCAAGTATGTTAGACTTCACCAGTTTTCCCTTTAAAATTGAAAGGAAAAACTGTACATATTTGGGAATCACAGTGACAAAAAAAACATAAACCTTTTCAAAGAAACATGAGTGCATTGCTGAACCAAGTGAAGCGGTCCCTCACCCACTGGACACCACTCTCTCTGTCTCTGGTAGGACGTATCAATTCAATCAATGACCATTCTGCCCAAATGTTTATACCTTTTTCAGGCCTTACCCATTTTCATCCCTGACACTTTTTTCAATGAGCTGGACTCTGTCATCTCATCTTACTTATGGCCAGAGATGGGCAGTAACGCGTTACTTGTAACGCGTTACTGTAATCTGATTACTTTTTTAAAGTAACGAGTAATGTAAGGGATTACTATTGCAAAAACGGTAATTAGATTACCGTTACTTTCACGTAGGAACGCTGCGTTACTGCGTTACTAAAACCATGATTTTTTGCGAGAACGTCTCATGACAGTGACGTAAGCGAGTGCGACGTTCGTGACAACAGCTGTGTGCAGATCATAATATATCGAGTGCGGGACAGAGGCTGTATCCCAATTCAGGGTCTGCAGCCTTAAAGGCTGCATTTTAAGGCCGATTACGTCACAGCGGCGCGCCGAAGGCTGTCCCAATTCAAAGGCTGCTCGAAATGCGGCCCTGAAATGCGGCCTTCATTTCCCTGAATTTTAAGGCTGTGGCGATGTAGACTTCGTGGCCCAACATATCCCACAATTCATAGCGTGGCAGTCACTGTGGATAATTTTGCCGCAGACGGCAGAAGCATAGCGGCCGAAGAGTAAACTGTTAAACGTAAGTACTGAATATGATGTCACTTATTTATGTGCAAATGTTTAATAATGAGGAACATTAAAACATTACTGTTGGCCACATGTCGGTTAGCAGTTATTTACATTTCCTATCACCTTAAATCTTCACTCAAAGACAAGTATCTCTGACAGTGTATATACAGATGTATTATATATAAGAGACAAATATTGTTCTTTTAATATGTTTGCATTACTAAATTTGGCTCAATGCTTATATACATGTGTAAAAAGGAAATGTACGAGCTGTGATAACTGTGTCTGATAGAATGAAGATCAGACTGATATATGAAATATTCCTTTATTGGGTGAGAAAATCAGACCATGTCATAACTGCTTTAAGTCATACAGAATAGATATCAGAGCCTTAAACAGGCTGACTTCTGCTAAATGGGTCAAACTGGGCAGATAGTCTACAAACACATAACATCCTTATAGAATATGATGTAACACTATAGATCAACTTACCTCAGAATATATAAAGCATATAAACAATTACAGCAATATGATGCAACAAACACAGCAGTGCTACTAATCCAAAATACTCAAAGCTTCATAGAACTGAAACAAACATTTATTTTAGCTCCATTCTGCTGCTGATACATACTTTAGGTTTCTGAATATTAAACTTGTTGCTGCCTTTCATAGTGTGTAACTTGAAGGCCCTGAGTACTTTCTCCCACACTGAAAACACTGGAATGATGACATTATTTGAACATTACCTAATAAGACTGATTCAGGACAGACAATTAGTTATGTTAAACTTTCCTAGCAGTCCTTCACAAACAGGGAACAGTCTGTCTATTCTCTCCATCTGTCAGCTGCTGCTGGCTCTTCCTCCTCCTCTTCCTCACACACTGCTGAGTTTGTCCTGGTGGATCATCAGGGGTGCAAAGCCTCACAGATGATGTGCAGCAGTGGGTCCCTCAGTCTGTCCTCACTCTGGACACTTGCAGTTGTCACACATGGAAATCAAATGTGTGATAAGCTGCAGGATTCAAACACAAGTGTAACTTATAAATACATGTTCATACTTTTATTACACAATCAGAGAGAAAGAAACAGAGAGAGAGTGCAGGACAGACAGACAGGTGACAGTCTCAGGTGTACACACTGCTACAAAACAGCACAAGAGAAGGAGGATTTAGTGTTTGTGTTATTACGAGTGCTGAACAAGAAGAGCTCCCAGATGGTCCAGTGGACACATGTGTGACTCCTGTGATTAAAGCATCTTTCTTTCAGCTTAACGAGTGAACCGTCAGCTCGTTCAAACACACGTTAAAGTCCGTTTGGCTCGACACCACCGAACAGAGGCAGCAATATAACATAGCCAGTGTTGGGTAAGTTACTTTAAATTAGTAACTTAGTTACATTACTAGTTACTTCTCTAAAAAAGTAACTCAGTTACTTCAAGTTACTCGTTACTTTCAAAGTAACTAGTTACTAGGGAAAGTAACTTTGGTTTTACTCAGACTTCTCTTGTTAATGTGTTGCTTCCGTAACTGGATACCCAGCAAGATTGTCAGTCTTCTATCTTGCTTACTTGCCACAAGTGCACTGTGCCACCTACCAATAGAAAGGAAAAATAATGTGCACATTTCCACGAGAGAAATCCCACGCCTGGACCGTCGTTGACCGCCGCATGATTCTAGCCTGCTTTTTACATCCAACACAAAAACTGCAGTCGTGGTGCTTTTGATTGTACTCAGAACTTGGAAATTCTGCCTTCTGAATAGGAAGATGTAGGTAACACCAGACTGCAGATGAGCTGCATACAGAGCTGGACTGGGACAAAAAAAAAAAATCGTCCCGGGCATTTTGACTAGAGACCGCCCACCATTATAGGAAAAATCATAAAGCCTTTGAATGAAAACAAACACTGTTGTGACAGTGATGTACACTGTTCTGATGGTATATATGTATCAATCTATCAATTGTTTGTTGTAAGACTCAGATAATTATTTTTTTTAAAAGCGAGACATTTTAAATGAGAATAATAAAGAAAAGTATTTCCTTGTGCCCCCTTTCCTGTTAATGCCCTACCTGGCCCCTGGCAACACTTTGCTAGACCCGCCCCTGCACAGTTACCAGCTGTCAGCTACTTAGAAAAGGATCCTGGTGTTATTTGTCTCTCAGAAACAGCTCATAACTTCCTTCAACTCATCCATGTCACCTAAAAGGTAAACCTGTTTCTCCATCACCTGTTCAGCTCTGATGATTCAGTAAGGACATCTCCTGGTTTCATCTGCATGTTTCCCTCTCACCAGATAACCAAACCGATATCATGACCAGCAGCTTTACAGCTGTGGCTCCAACATCAGCTGATACTAGAAATTAATATTAAATAAATTCTAACAACAGCTGATCAAGCTTAAACGTGCTGCTGTTGTTTAACACGACATCCGCTGGTTTCCTCTTTCTGGCGCAAAGTGGGCGATAAATAAACAAGAGAGAAAAGCCGATCAGCTGATCATTGATCAGTTTCGTGATTGAAGTAGAAACAGGAGAGGAGAGAATGAGAGAAGAAGAGGCAGCTGTGCAGCTTCAGCTCTGTGTCTTTTTCATTGTAGCTGAAGTCCGGGACAAACTGTGTTCCTTTTCACCTCAGTACGAAACGCGTAATATTTTTCTGAATACGAGACGATTCTGTTTTTTACGGGACGGTTGGCAACTCTAATAATTAATGTATGAACAAAATAAAGTTCAGCATCAGTAACATAGCACCCACCCAGCTGTATAGAAACTCCGTCATGCTAGCTAGCACGCAGTACGAAAATGTCAGCATACCGAAAATAAACTCCACCTAAACTTGGTTTATATCTGACTCCGATAGACTGCAGGTCATAACTTCTTACCTGAAGTTCAGTTCACCTGACACGCGGACCGGCGGCCGCTTCGGGTCTCTCCTCTTGCCTCCCTTTTCCTTCATCCACCTGCTGGCTTCAACCACTTGCTAATGTTATTGAATCTGTGGAAGCTCCGCGATATCCACCACACGAAGTAACGAGTAACGAGCCTATCTAAATCCCAGTAACGAGTAACGCGTTCCTGGTTTTGGCATAATAACTAGTTACCGTGCTCGTTACCACAATAATAACGTAGTTACTGTAACGCGTTACTTAATAACGCGTTAGTCCCAACACTGAACATAGCTAACATTAACAGTGCAGTGAATCCTGCTTGTGCCGTGATATTCAGGACTGCAAACCGAGCAGCATCACTGACTTTCAGCTTGTTGTGTTTGTGGATATATGACTGACTTTAATTGCGCATAAAATCATCACATTCTCTGTAAGATAAGGTCAACTATATATATATTTTAAAGTAAAGGCTTTAAAACCAAGTTACTACGGTGGCCCCTAGAGACAAAGCACGTACAAACTCCAAAGCACATGCAAACTCCAAAACACATGCAAACTCCAAAACACTTGCAAAATCCAAAACACTTGCAAAATCCAAAACACTTGCAAACTCCAAAACACATGCAAACTCCAAAACACTTGCAAACTCCAAAACACTTGCAAAATCCAAAACACTTGCAAAATCCAAAACACTTGCAAACTCCAAAACACATGCAAACTCCAAAACACTTGCAAATTCCAAAACACAACGGAAGTGCTCCAGGACGCTAGGGGCAGTGTTGAGCTTTTGTTACCTAGTAACTACACAAGCCAGGAAGTACCAATGACCGGATTTGGGCTCTATCCCAATTCAGGGTCTGCAGCCTTAAAGGCCACATTTTAAGGACGATTATGTCACAGCGACACGACGAAGGCTGTCCCAATTCAAAGGCTGCTCAAATGCGGCCCTCAAATGCGTCCTTAATTTCCCTGAATTTTAAGGATGGGTCGGTGTAGCCTTCATGGCCCAACATATCCCAGATTTCATAGCGCGGCCGTGGTGTGGATAATTTTGCCGAAAAAAGGCGGAAGCGGAGCCGCCAAAGAGTAAACTTTCAGAAGTAAGTACTGAATATTATGTCACTTATTTATGCGCAAATGTTTTTATAATGAAGAACATTAAAACATTACTGTTGCCACATGTCAGCAAAGTTAAGTGACATTAGCGATGTTTGTACTAACTTGGTTTTAAAGCCTTTACTTCAAAATATATGCCGTTCAATAGTTGACTTTAATCTTACAGAGAATGTGATGATTTTATGGATAATTAAAGTCAGTCATATATCCACAAACACAACAAGCTGAAAGTCAGTGATGCTGCTCGGTTTGCAGTCCTGAATATGACGGCACAAGCAGGATTCACTGCACTGTTAATGTTAGCTATGTTATATTGCTGCCTCTGTTCGGTGGTGTCGAGCCAAACGGACTTTAACGTGTGTTTGAACGAGCTGACGGTTCACTCGTTAAGCTGAAAGAAAGATGCTTTAATCACAGGAGTCACACATGTGTCCACTGTACCATCTGGAACTCTTCTTGTTTAGCACTCGTAATAACACAAACACTAAATCCTCCTTCTCTTGTGCTGTTTTGTAGCAGTGCGTACACCTGAGACTGTCACCTGTCTGTCTGTCCTGCACTCTCTCTCTGTTTCTTTCTCTCTGATTGTGTAATAAAAGTATGAACATGTATTTATAAGTTACACTTGTGTTTGAATCCTGCAGCTTATCACACATTTGATTTCCATGTGTGACAACTGCAAGTGTCCAGAGTGAGGACAGACTGAGGGACCCACTGCTGCACATCATCTGTGAGGCTTTGCACCCTGATGATCCACCAGGACAAACTCAGCAGTGTGTGAGGAAGAGGAGGAGGAAGAGCCAGCAGCAGCTGGCAGATGGAGAGAATAGACAGACTGTTCCCTGTTTGTGAAGGACTGCTAGAAAAGTTTAAAAGAACTAATTGTCTGTCCTGAATCAGTCTTATTAGGTAATGTTCAAATAATGTTATCATCCCAGTGTTTTCAGTGTGGGAGAAAGTACTCAGGGCCTTCAAGTTACACACTATGAAAGGCAGCAACAAGTTTAATATTCAGAAACCTAAAGTATGTATCAGCAGCAGAATGGAGCTAAAATAAATGTTTGTTTCAGTTCTATGAAGCTTTGAGTATTTTGGATTAGTAGCACTGCTGTGTTTGTTGCATCATATTGCTGTAACTGTTTATATGCTTTATATATTCTGAGGTAAGTTGATCTATAGTGTTACATCATATTCTATAAGGATGTTATGTGTTTGTATACTTTCTGCCCAGTTTGACCCATTTAGCAGAAGTCAGCCTGTTTAAGGCTCTGATATCTATTCTGTATGACTTAAAGCAGTTATGACATGCTCTGATTTTCTCACCCAATAAAGGAATATTTAATATATCAGTCTACTCTTCATTTTATCAGAAAGTTATCACAGTTTGTACATTTTCTTTTTATAAATATATGTAAGCAATGAGCCAAATTTAGCAATGCCAACATACTGAAGGAACAACATTTGTCTCTTATATATGATACACCTATATATACACTGTCAAAGATACTTCTCTTTGAGTGAAGATTTAAGGTGATAAGACATATAGATAACTGCAACTTGAATCTGTACTGAGGCTCAGTATTTGACACAGAGTTCATGTTCACTGCTGTAATAGCTAATAATGATTAATATAATATTGGCCATATTATATTTACATTACCAAAGTGATATGACTTTAGTCTCATGAACAACATTAGCTAATTGTTATTTACTAACTAATCTTAAATGACTGTTCATTACAGAAATGAAGCCCAAAAATCATGTTTTACAGTCCTGTGGTCTCAGCCTCAGATACTTATCAAATCACACAAAGCTCTTGTAGAAACAAACAAACAAATGAACAAAATATGTTCTCCTTCATTTCTGTCAAACAAAGTTGTATGACACGTTTCCAGCGGTTAGTATCATGGTTGCTAGGCAACCTGGGAAGCGCGACGGAGACTAGACCGTCCCATACAGACAAACTTGCCGTTTATTTTGCAAATTGAGCTCAACACTGCCCCTAGCGTCCTGGAGCACTTCCGTTGTGATTTGGAGTTTGCATGTGTTTTGGAGTTTGCATGTGTTTTGGATTTTGCAAGTGTTTTGGATTTTACAAGTGTTTTGGAGTTTGCAAGTGTTTTGGAGTTTGCAAGTGTTTTGGATTTTGCAAGCGTTTTGGAGTTTGCAAGTGTTTTGGAGTTTGCAAGTGTTTTGGATTTTGCAAGTGTTTTGGAGTTTGCAAGTGTTTTGGATTTTGCAAGTGTTTTGGAGTTTGCAAGTGTTTTGGAGTTTGCATGTGTTTTGGAGTTTGTACGTGCTTTGTCTCTAGGGGCCACCGTAAGTTACCGCTGAAAGTACGAACATCACTAATGTCACATAACTTTGCTGACATGTGGCCAACAGTAATGTTTTAATATTCTTCATTATTAAACATTCGCACATAAATAACTGACATCATATTCAGTACTTACTTTTGACAGTTCACTCTTCGGCCGCTCCCTTCTGCCGTATTTTGCGACAAAATTATCCACACCCACCGCCGCTATGGATTGTGGGATATATGGGGCCCTGGCGTGCACCGGACCACGCTTGATATTTGGGGAAATCGACGGCACATTTGGAGTATGCATTTGAAGTACACTTTGAATTGGGACAGCCGTCGTCGCGTGGCCGTGACGTAATCGCACTTGAAATGCGTACTTCAAGCGTGCATACCCTGAATTGGGACACAGCCTCAGAGTACGCGGCCCTTGAGGATCGTTGAGGCTGCGTACTTTAAGGCTGCAGACCCTGAATTGGGATACAGCCAGAGTGTAGCATGCAGCGTTTAAAGCGTGGAAGTACTGACCTTATTTTGAGTTTGACTCCATAAAAAGTTACAAAAACATTAGTGTGTGTTGTGCGTGGGAAGAAAACTTCTTTTTACAGCGAAGAAACCCCTAAACTTCCAAGCAAGCACCGAGTGCGCTACAACTGTAATGTGAAATTCACAGAGAAACTCGCGGAGTCTTCCACTGACCGCTGCAGCACACCTGCACCAGGGTAAACCTCCGCCTACCCAAGTCCTGCTTTACAGGTGAAAATAGAGCAACAGGACCGCTAGTCTTTGATTTTATTTATTTTCTGCTGTGTTTTACTTGCATCTATTTGAAAGACTGAGTGTAAACACAAAAAAATATTTTATTTTATGTGCTGGAATGTGCAGAAAATAGGTTTAAATGTTAAACAAATTTCTTCCAGTCAGAGAATGTTGCATATAATTAAGTTTTTGCTTGATGCATAAAGTTAAAAGATTTAAAGTTTAAAGTTTTAAAAAGAGACGTTTCCATTTGATTACATTTTGTATGATGGATTATGCAGAAAAAGTAGAATTGGGCTGAAAGATCTATCGCTTTATCACCTATTCAGGTTGTAAATCGTGTTTTTTAAAAGTAACTAAGTAACTAAGTAATTAATTACTTTTGAAAATAAGTAATCAGTAAAGTAACGGGATTACTTTTTGGGGGAAGTAATCAGTAATTAGTAACTGATTACTTTTTTCAAGTAACTTGACCAACACTGCTTATGGCAGGGTAAATGCCCAAGGCTTAATAAGGTGCATCTTCAAAAATCTAAAACTGAGGGTGGGTTTGCACTTCCCAGCTTTTGTTTTTATTATTCAGTGTTGGGTGTAATGCGTTACTAAGTAACGCATTACTGTAAATAAATTACTTTTCCACTGAAAAAGTAGAGTAACTAATTACTGTTCATTTTTAGGTATTTTAATTACAGTTACTTACAATGTACTTGCGTTACATTGTAAAATAATTAAACTCGCTGAATATCATTATTTAATTTCAATAATTTATCTTCTAAACGTAGAAGTGAACTCTGCCGCTTTAACATCGCTGTAGTGCAGGTCCACGTTATTTCGCGCCAGTTTGCTGCATAGTCATATAGTGGAAGATGTTGGACTCGGCTGAAGCGTGTGGCTGTTTTATGAAGTGGACATATTCCCGTCTCTTCACTTTTCTGAAACAAGCAGACAAGAATATTACAGTAATATGTAAGCTATGTCCTGGGGAGAAAAAAGCTATCGGCTGCTGTTAATAGCACGAGTAATCTACTGACGCGCCTGACACGAGAGCATAGACGAACAACAGGATCAAGGAGTGATCCTTGTTCATCATCCATGGATAACACCGCGGCAACTCCTGCTAAGCAGGCAAAACTTGAGTTAAGTTTTGCCTGCTTTAGTTAAATTACTTATTTAGTAATTAAGTTACTTTTCTGACACAGTAATTAGATAAGTATTTTAAATACAATATTGACTAAGTAATTAGTAATTAATTACTTTTTTAAAGTAAAGTACCCAACACTGTTATTATTGGGCTGGTAACATACGATGTTTGGTGTTCTGGTATTTTTACCACAATCGGAGTGGTTGTCCTGACTGGGTGACTATGGAATTGCATAGTGACAACAGTATATCCTTACCAGCTGCACTTTGCTCTCCACTCTTATCCTCTTCATTCAACTCCATCCACAACCCTGTAGTGGTACACTCATTAAAAATATGGGGCCAGTTTAGGTAATACTTTAAACTCTGGGACTTCTCCCTTCTCAGCCCCATTGCATCTAACTATCTCTTTAAACCTTCTATCCAGGATGCTGGGTCTGTGGAGTGGCACAGAAGTGGAATAACTTGCTTCAAGGACCTATTCATAGCCAACAAACTGGCATCATTTGAACAACTTGCTAATAAATATAGTCTACCACCATCACACTTTTTCAGATACTTGCAAGTCAGGCACTTTATTTGTTCCCAGACTTCAGGCTCAAGCCCTCCACCAGAGCCTATACTATTAGAAACTATCCTACAACTCAATCCAACCAACAGAGGGCTGATTTCCCTGCTTTACAATAAAATGTTAAATTTGACACATACCTCTTCATCCAAGCTCAAGACACTGTGGGAAGGAGACCTAAACATGACATTTTCTGACGAAACATGGGCCTCTATACTAAAACATGTCAACACAACATCATTATGTGCCCGCCACTGTTTAATCCAGTTCAAAGTGGTGCATAGAGCCCATTTCTCAAAATCCAGATTATCTCGTATCTATCCTGAAATCACTCCATCTTGTGACAAATGCAAAACTGCTGAAGCCTCACTGATCCACATGTAATGGTCTTGTCCCAGTCACGTTCAATTCTGGACAGACGTTTTTCATACCCTGTCCTGGACTCTGAGGCTATGTCCACACGTACACGGGTATTTTTGAAAACGGAGATTTTCCGTTTTCGTTTTAAAAAATAATCCCGTCCACACGTAAAGGCAGAAATGAAGGAAAACGCTGCTAGGAACATGCCAAAGCAGCAGGTGGCGCTATATTCCTAACCGTGTAGAAATGTTGGCCAATCAGAAGTCTAGAAGCCTCGGTGGGAAATAGTAAACAAAGCTGGGCCATAGAAGCAGAACCGAGTCGTATGTGTGGAGGGACAGTAACTGTGTGTGTATATGTAAGCATTTAAACACTGCAGAGAGGACAATTAACAGTAACAGTATTGTAGAAATTCATTTCATCGAAACAACAACGTGGCGCACACTGTGACGTCAAAAAAGGCGCACACCTTTGACGCTGCGTTTTCTCCGTTTTTCTCGTCCACACGTAAATGCAAAAACGGAGTTTTAGAAAATATCCACCCTGGCCGGAGTTTTTAGAAATCTCCGTTTTCACTGACCGAAAACGCCGTTTACGTGTGGACGAAAGGTGCAAACGCATAGAAAAATCTGCGTTTTCAAAAATACCCGGGTACGTGTGGACATAGCCTGAGTGTGACGCTGGCCCCTGGCCCCCTTCTTGCTATGTTTGGCGTCAGTGGGAATGAGGGGCTTCTACTGGCCTCTAAAAACAGGCATTATCATTCTGTTCCCTGTTGGCCAGGAGGGCAGTCCTACTGAGGTGGCGGGACGCTGCCCCCCCCTCACAACCAGTGGTTATATGACCTCATGGCGTGTCTAAAACTAGAAAAAATAAGACACTCGCTCCAGAACTCTACTGGAAAATTTCAAAGCATGCAGGGTCCTTTCCTTGATGCATTTCAAAATCTATAATTTTTTTTTTAGCAAACTCTCTTATGTCAGGTGTGGAAATACAGTGTACAGGTCTAGGGCAGTGACCTGGGTGGGAATGAATGGGATTATTTTGCAGGGATTATGTTACCTTGGGAAATATCATACATATGTTTTCTTTTCTTTTTTCTTTTTTCTTTTTTTTCCTTCTCTTTATTTCAAATCCTAAATGTACGGGCTACTTAAACCGAATGTACAGATCATCTGTAATCCTTCTCTTTTCTTTCTGTTTATATATAAAAGGAAAAACATTTAATAAAAAGACATTGTTTAAAAATCCATGAAGGTTTATGAGTGAAGTGTAAGGAGTGTAAGGATAAACTGTTATGGAAACCAAAGTGACCGGTGCTGAATTTTTCTTTTCCCCAATAGTAAAACGTAACATTACGCCTTTCAGTCCTGCTTACAACGTGACAGTAGTCCTAGATATCTGGATATGATTAGCTGCACAGAAAGCAGCTGCAGCTTGGAGGCACCCCTTCCCTAAAATCCCCCCCCTCCAGGGGATATTAGGTGTCATGTACCTCCAACCGATTTCACGCACCTCGCAGCTGTTTTTTGGATCATCGGTACGAGGTTCTTTTCTCTTCCCATATCAGATACGTTAGTGTCATTAGTGCTGCAGTGGCCTCTTCTTGTTTGCTGCATAAAACCTGTTGATTGTGCACTAGAATAGACTCTGCAGCACGAGGGTCCAGTGTTCTATTGTAGATGTGTTAATAATTGACTGACACACATGTGCTCACATGCACAAAGCTCAGAGGCAAGGGAGACGGAAAGTTGACTAGATTGGCTAAAAGGTGTTGTTGTTGTTTAAGGGTGTAGACAGATGTTATTCATTTATTTTATTATTAATATTTTTTTTGGTTGTTGTTGTTTTGTTTTGTTTTGATTGAATCTTACTCATTCATCCAGAAAGTGCACAGTCAACTAGCTGAAGGGAGGAAAAGATAAAAAACAAACAAAATAAAAACAGTGGTTAATAGCCACAGGACAGCCTGACAAACAGTGATGAAAATGTGGTGGAGAGGGTTTCATATTTGTATGTACAGTACATGCCTAATTGGTTTTCAGTGTCTGTATTGGTTAGTGGAAATATTGGTCAGGCATGCAGCTAGCTAAGCAAATACCCATGATCTCATTCTGGGGACTGTGAGGTGTTTTCCTGTATTGGAAAAGTCCCACCGATGCCAAGTGAGCGTGACCCAGTTATGAAAGTGGTAAGGGAACAGGCGGGGATTTTCTTCATCTCCCTTCCACTCTGTCCTTTCATGTCACAATACCACCAGTTTAGACAACTCTGAAGTGTCTTTTTCTGTGGAAGCCACAACTTGTATATAATATCTGAGCCTTTTCCTATAATTTTGGTTTCGTTTTGGTTATGGAAAGTGTAGTGAGTTTTTTTTCTTCTAAGAATTATGTGGTAGTTTGGATATTTTATCATATGATGAGTAATTCTGGTTTAACTCCAACCTCAAAGCTTCACTCATTTGACTTCCTGATTTTTACAATTTTCTCAGTGGGAGAGAAAATAATCATGGTGACAAACTTCCTTTCTGTAGCATACAGATCAAAGATCCAGTTACTTTACACCATTACATCATTACATGAAAACATCCCAGCTGTAGTCGAGCAACAATAAGTATCAGGTAATACCAGCATATCATTTTCTGAGATAGTCTGTTGGCACACAGTCTTCATTTGGACTGGTACCTTTTTGCTGACATTCCTTTTAATCTAAAAATAAAATTTGAAATGCAAATGAAAAAGAATTATTACCAGCTTAACGATTACCTATTTACAAGGTTTGGGCACAGACACAGCATTAAAACCACAGTGGTTTTCTGAGATTTATTGAAAGAAAAACCCTGTTACAAAGGTTAATATGGCATGGATAAACAGGGAAAAATAACAGCTCCTTTATATCCACTATGTGGATACAGTGTTTGTTGATAATGCAGAACAAAGTGCATCCTGACCTTTATTGTTGCCATTGTATCCCATTTTTGTACACACGCTCTTTGCACAGGATTTTACTTAATCACAGTACACAGATGTTAGATGAGTCAAAACACACCTTCCTCTACATTTAATGTAGTACTGATATTGGTCCCTCAGTTTAGTATAATGAGGAGAAAAGTTCACGTAGACATGTTTTTGTTTTGTTTTTTTTCTCGAGGGCCATACCAGGCCTCACCTGTTCTGCAAGTCCCTGCTGTTTTCCCCACATTCCTAGTCTGAGGCAGCTTTCTGTTGTGCTTTTCTGATCTTAAAGATATGGTCTGCTTTCATATTCTGTCCAACTCTATCTTTAAAAATGGCTGTAGTTTATAACATATTAAAAGTTTGATGTGCAGTGATTCCCTGAATCATTTACAAGCTGTCGTTTTCAGCTTGTGTGCTTGGATCACATACAGCCCCATGTGATTTCATATGCTGGGATCTGATTTGCCAGCTAAAATCAGTGTCTGGGTTGTGTGATGCTGAGCCATTCACAAAGACCACCAGGTCTGAGCTGACCAGACCTGTTCTATAGGTCAGAGGAGGCTGCCATACAGTCATGTGTCTTTGCTCTAGATGGATCAGTGATACACAATATGGTACCAAAAGTCTTGAGTCGGAGTAGCTCACAAGGTCACATGAAGCTAGAATGTCTTTTTTGGCTGCTGATACTGTTTTGGATGAGAACTATACCACTGGTCTTTGCTGTGCCCCCGTGCTCCAGCGATAAAACAGAGGCCACTGTTCATCCACTGTCTGGGCCTATGATTTGCTAGGATTGATGATGGATAATCCATAACTTGGTGCAGTCTGCAGTGTCAGTTTTAGGTATGTGAAAGCATGTGTTATTAGTCACATGTTGTCTGTTGTGTGCAGTGGGTCCACCTCCCATGTATCATTGTTGACAGTGGAGCCACTCACGTTGCATAGTTTACTATGCATTACAGCAATATGTCGTGCAAAGAAATGTCATCATTGTCTGTTTGTGGTTTGGAATAGATTAAATCACAGCAGTCCTTCTTAGTGAGAGGGACTTGCCGTCTGACGTGATCACGTGTCCCAGGTGAATTTGGAGAGTCTGACCGTGTGAACCCTCAGTAAGCTGTTTCAGCAGCACTTTTGTATTGTTCTCACAGGTCTGCTTACCAGTCACAAAACATCAATCATCAACGTGTTGCAACAATGTTGAACATCCCTGAGGACTGAAACCTGACAGGTGTTCTGTTAGTGACTTTTCAAAAGCCGTGATAGTGAAGCCCATGGGGCATTGCATCCACGTGGGGTTTTTTTTGCATTAACCTTTATCATGCAATTAGCCAAATCACAGAGAAGGATTTGTCTACACCACCGAGATGAATACAGGAGTAATACCTCCAAGCTTTTGATTTCATTGGACTCTAATGACTTCACAAAAGGAGCAGCGCCCACAGGGACTCTGGGGTGTCACCATTTTCAGGAGCGTCTGGGGTCAGCTCTGTCAGTACAGAGAAGCCTTTGCTATTCTTACAACACATTTGGCTCCTGTCATGCTTCCTCAACTAGTCTGTTGCAGTGTTTTAGATGGCTTATTTTAAACAGGTAATACAGGATGCATGAGGTCGGTATAAGATATACACAAACCCATGATGGTGTAAATAAATGTTTTAAGTGCAACAGGGAGTAGGTAGGCATTTAACACTTTAAGACCTGGCCCTTATTGGGCTTTCTGTATTCTCATTAGCTATAAATCGTGTGCAAACATCCAGATGAGTAGGGTGAGAACTCGACTGAACAGAAAAGGCAAATGCCTTATTTGCAGGGTACACCATAAGTCCAAAAGTTTTATTGTCTCTGGTGTGTCATTTCATGTACTGGGTGAAAGTGGAGAGGACAGAGGACAGGGCACGTGCAATCTTGATGTTGCAGACCTCAATGATGTTTAAGTGATGATGTTCAAATTTAAGCGTCAAATCTCCATCCACCAAAACACAGAAATCAGTGTTTTAAAATGTCACTATTTAGTGTTTTCGTATTGGGAATCTCTTGTGTATCATTCAGTCACTGGAAATCCTCCTGCTCCTACAGTTTTGATATATATGCCAAGGTTTGGTTTTGGATTCTGTTTGTTATCACTGACACAGCGGAAGGGCATTTTTAAGGAGTGTAGGAGTGCTTTGCATCAGCTTTGGCTTTGATATTTTTCAGTCTCCTTTTGTTTTTCTTCTCTCTCTCTTCTCCGTGTGTAGCAAATCTGTCAACCTTAGTCTTGTCAAGTCCCTTTTTGGGCATGTGTGTGTGCATATGTTTGTACTTTGGCTTGGACCTTCCAGCAGCAGGATGGGAGGATACCCAAGGCCCACTGTGCTTTGAATTTATTTCAATCAGGCAGTTTAAATAGTCCACAACTGTGTCATTATCCTGTTATTAGCACAGGCAACAGGACTCTCTGATTTCCCTCACATTTTAATTTTTTTAATTTTAATTTTTGTTTATTTTTAGTCTCGGCTATTGTTGGTTTGTTCGATGGTTTCCACTAGAAATGAGCAGAACTGTACCGCCACGTCCTCATTATCTCCTTTGGGGTTCGGCGAGAGTTTTCTCCCCCGCTGGCATTTTGTTCCTGTCTCTGCCCATTTGTGCGTGTTTTTGCACACGCGCGCGCGTGTGTGTGTTTGTGTGTTTTCCCCCTGCTTGCCCACACTTTGTCTCCCTGAGTGTTGCTTCCTTCACCCACACCCTCCTGTCTGCATGTAATGGAACTAAATACTTTCAATTTCACATTTGCCTTTTCCTTGGCTTCACTTTCTTTTTTCCAGTCATTGATTAAATGCATTACTTTCTTTTATTTTAGATTATATTTTTTATTCAATTTTTCCTATTCTGGAAGATTATTTATGTGGCAGCTCGAGAGCTCCTACCTAACTGTCTTGCTCAATCCATTGGAGAACTGCTTTATGACTGTGTACTACTAGGTGGAGAAGATGCAAGAGATGTGGGAAGGGAAAAACAACTACTAAAACATAGACCACTGTGATTCCCTGAAAGAATGGATCAGGGAGAAAATACAGAGGAAGGAAATGCTCTGTTTTTCCGGATATTGTCATTCGAATCAAGAAGATCAGTGTTTATGCATTTATTTATTTATCCACAAGCTTGGGTTTCTCTTTTCTTTTCTTTTTTTTCCTGTATGCTCTAAAAATATCTCAGCAGGAAATGTGAAGGTCTAACAAAGGAGTGAGCTAATTTATTTTTCAGTTTTGTGAAATAGTCTGACTCAAGCATCAAGGAGGGTGGTAGGTAAGCAGACATGGATTCCCAGAGATGAGCAATGCATTTACAGCGACCCCCGTTATATGTGAAACTTAAACTCCCCCAAATTAACTTAATTAACAAAAATCAAAATGCACATGGACACAGTAATACAGCTCACCTCTCCACTCTCATCTGAATCAAGGTAAGACTGACTATATAGGGCTATCAATTTACCTTCAGTCAGTCTAGCCAGCACCGCTAGCTGGAACAGACAAATCTAAAACTCAACACAAATGACTGAGAATCACATTAAGCTCCCTACTCTTCTCATTAACACATTTACACAACTGAATCACTCTATGTAAGAAAAAATATTCAACTAATTACTCTATATCCTGAAACAAGCAAAAGAAAGCATCAAACGGATGGATGCTGGATGCTCCATCATTGCTATGGGGGGTTAAATCACTTCATTTTGCTGATTGAGGCGATGTAGGAGCTTCAAATTGACACCAGAGGAGTGTCGCCGAGGAGGCTGAGAGGTAGCGCTGGTGGTCTCCAGTAATTTAAGAATAGTTGTAAAGCCAAGACATTTTATGAAGGTTTGATGGTATTTGACCTTGAAGGAGAGGCCAGAGGTCAAATGAGACATACTTTGAATCTTCATGCAGTGCTTTGGATTTGTACAAAGACTGTGCAAGAATCATGGTTTAAAGTTCTGAGGCAGTTTGTCAATTTTTAATTAATATACTTGACCTTGAACACCTCGATGGATTTAAGCCAAATTTGAATGAATTGCTAACATGAACACACTCTGCAACCCTGCAAAGAATTATTCAAAATCAGAATGGATGAAAAACAGTAATGGACCCTGCTAAGAGTGCTGTTAAAATGGCAGCAGTTATGAGATCCAGTTTAAAAGACCAAACACTGAATTAGTCTATTTATGAGACGAAATAATCATGTTCAACAAAAATTGCTAGCAAGAACGTGCGTTTTACTCTGTGTGTATCATTTTTCTAAATTTGCCTCTAAGCCGCCTGTAGCACGGTGGTCACTCTCAATGCTGAACCCAACTTTCCAACTTGTGTGATGACGTTGCAGATGGAACACAGGTAAAAATATGTGTTCATTTAAAAACACATGTGAGCTAAATCATACAGATTATCAAAAATTAGACCACGTGATGATAGCATTGTTGATATGAACACTGTAACACAGTTTAGAGTACTTAAATCTACAAGTATAGATGACGGTGATTTAAATTTGGACCCATAAACAAGAATAGATGTCGACTGGATTTCACAAAATCATAAGTATTCTAGTCATTGAAAGAGACCAACTTCCCAATTGAGAAGTTTCTGAATTCCAAAAACCGATGATGAAACGTAACATTCCACATGTCCGTGAAGGTTCTCAGTCATCCAGGTCATCGTAGCCTAAGGAGCTTGGAAAGAAAAGCGTCTGGACTTGTTTAAATTGCTTGAAGATGTTTCACCTCTCATCCGAGAACTGAAGAAAAGCCGCTGTTGTACACACTGCCTTTATGAACCAACATGTGTTCCTCAAAGGTAAAAACTTTCATGTAGTTCAAACCACCAGGATAAGCCGAGTGAGAACATTGTGCAGTTTATTTTTCTAACGCAGCCCTGAGACCCATAGTCTGAAATCAGCCTTCCTTCTCTCATTGGTATCTAATCTAAAAATAAAGTGGTACTCTTGGAAGCCATTACATATAATTTTCTGGGGGGAGACAGATTTTCGCAAATGCCCGGTATGCCCAATGGCCAGTCCCGCTATGGTCTAGGAATTTGACAAGCATGTCAACAGTTTTTTCCCATTAGACTCTAAAAGGACTTGGCATATTTTCTCGAGTGGACCATTTCTGATTTTTGAAAGACTCAGCATGGGACCTGAGGGATCAATCTAATCCAGCAGCTGTTTACTGAAGAGTCATCAGAAAGAATAGACTGCAGAGTCCTGGCCTGACCAGGTAGCTCTTCTGTGTTGTGCCATCTGCTTCGCCAACACACAACACGGAAGAGCTACCTGGTCAGGTCAGGACTCTGCAGTCTATTTACACCTACAGGACAGTAGACACTCTCTCAAGGATGACGATGTACACATCTTGGACAGGGAGGAACGCTGGTTTGAGCGCGGAGTCAGGGAGACCATTTACGTGAAAACCCATTGTTCCTTCACTGGTCTGGTTTCAGTCATTATGCAAATGTACTGTTTATAAGATTGGGGAAACCTGCAGTCAGCTGAGACTGAAGAAGTAACGAAATGTTTCTCCCACAAAACGCTACGTCCAGATGAACAGAATCAACTTTTGGAGATTTACTTACCTGGATGATTGAGCATGCATCAAGACTAAGCAATGAGATGGCTCAAAACAAGGAACCTATTTCATATAGGTTGAATTCCATAAACCAGTAATAATAGAAACATTCAATGTAAGAAATATGGGAGTTTCACTTACTACCAGCAACCACGAACATATCTGAAGACGTTTGTCTTGTGAGCATTTTAAGTTTTGTCTGAAAACTTCAGCCATGTATTACAAAAGTTATCTCAAGTTTCTATGTCCATTACTGTAAAAAACACTTTCAAATATTTTGCCTTTTGAAATGAGACTATTCTTTTGACACAACCTGTATATGATTTTTATTGTTAACCTCTGGTTATACGAGCCAGGAAGACACAGTTGCAGGCCCGTATTCAGCCTTGGCAGCTTTCTAATTTTCCTGTGAGCCAACCTAAAAACTCACGTGATGCACAATCACATACTTAAGTTGAAATATATTATTAAGAATGGATATTCCTGTTGGCAAATTTTGTGTTGTGTTGGCAAATTTCCTTATGAGGTGCTTCATTTTCCTTGTAGTGGTAGGTTTTTATCAAAATGGACTTTTCTGATCCTAGCTTTTGCCCCCGCCCTTTTTTTTCTCCCCTTCAGTTAAAATCCAGTAATCATTTTGTATAATGAATGTGGAAAATACTCCTTTCCTATGTGGAATGTGGATTTTATCTTTTTTTTTTTTTTTTTGGTCTGGCTTTTTAAGTGCATGTGTAATAAATCATAACTGTTATTCTTTCAGTCAGTCAGTCTCACACACACACACACACACACACACACACACACACACACACACATACAGAACAGTCTTGTATAAATAAAGGTCGCAGGCAGTTTAATCTGCGCCCCACGACTTGCTTTTGTGTGCTTCCAGGATCGCGGTGGCTTTTGTCTGACTTGCGAGGCTTCAATGACCCGCCTGTTCAGGGAGGGCCGAGACTGTGCGGGCCTGCTCCAGTGAGAGCTGCGCTTTCATCAAAGCTCTGGAGAGTGGAGAGGTATTTAAATACTTGTTATGCATCTTTTTCATTTTGAAGAAAAGAAAAGAAAAATACCAGGTGTCACTGATCCAAGTGTCTGTTCAAACTTGAAAAGGATACAACCTTAAGGCTTACGACACCTCTCTGCATGCTGCAGTGAATATGAAAGATAACACTAATTAACAATAATCTGTAAGAATGCACGCACACACCTCTTCTAAATTCCTCACAAAATCCAACTCATAAGCTGTGTGTATCAATCTGTTGAAATTTTTGGGTATTTCAAGGCATTTTTCAGTGAGCGTCAGTGACACAGTGCTGGAAACTGATGGCAAAGCTGTCCGAAAGCTAAGGCCAGCTCAACTCTGTCAGTATTGCTGTAACTGGTCAGATTAATAACTCAAAATACGACAGTCGTCTTGAAATTTTCATGTCATGTGAATTTAGTAATTGTGTTAAATCATCCAGCAGGAGGAACCGTATGTGTACACATTATGTGTACACTACGTGTGTGAATGGATGAATGACTGAATGTAGTGTAAAGTGCTTTGGGGTCCTTAGGGACAAAGTAAAGCGCTATACAAATACAGGCCATGTACCATTTGCATTCACGTATAGGGCATAGCAGCTATATAATTGCTAGTTAGTCCAGACATATGAATGTGACATGTGAATATCAACACTTCACCGAGCTCTTTTCATTCCTCAGAGGCATCAGATGGAAGACAAAACACTGCTGAGTAGACCATTTAACACTTTATTTACTTTATTACTTCTAGAAGGGAGATGTGTCCTGACAGCTTTATTACAGAAGCTCTCTCATTCTAATCTAAACAACAGTGTCTCAGTAACTTTCCACTAGAGATGGTCCCCTCTTATCTACATTTTCCCAGGCAAGCGTGAGTCTGCAGCTTTCTACCATGTCCCCAAGGACACATGGTCTCATGCCTTTATTTTCAGGGCTGTTTCCACACTATATAACTTTATAACACTTATTAATAAAAAAAACCCATAGCATTATTGAAGCACTGCAAATTATTTAATCCCAACACTGGTCATGATGTAATGGAAGCGGTAATTTGGTCCCCTGAGTTAACAATAATTTTGCTGCACAGCAGCCACCCTCGGATCATCTATTAAAGTTGTGTTTGCTTTGACAGACAGAGGAGGAATACAGACACCTTTTCCAACTGGCTTCTGGGAAGCACCAGAACCTTCATCGGATGGCTATGACTGGAGCAGGAATCAACAGACATCTCTTCTGCCTTTACGTAGTCTCCAAATACTTGGGAGTGGAGTCGCCTTTCCTCAAAGAAGTAAAGCCTTTGGTCGTCTAAGGAGCTCAGAAAGAAAATGTCTGTGGGGTTTCAGTGGGCGTTAAGGCGTCTGGGAAGTTCATCAGTTGGTGCCGGTGGTTTACGACACCAACTGATGAACTTCCCAGATGCCTTAACGCCCACTCACATCCTGGGCCATCTGACCTCACCTAGCCCCACCACATGATAGGGTGGGGCTAGGTTTCACAATGAGCTCACCTTAAACCAGGGGTGTCCAAACTTTTTTCACTGAGGGCCACATACATACAAATATAGGAGGGGCTGGGCCACTTACTAGAAATTAGGTATATAACCTTAACTGTAGTGTATTAAAGTTAGAAAAATCATTTAAAAGTGGTCAAATGTGTTATATTGTTGAATATAATTAAAGACAAAACTGCCTTCATCACAGCTTTCCATAAATGGATCTTTATTGATTTCTTCAGAAAAAGCTTTGGTAGCTCATTCTCAGAACAGCAGCAGATTTCTTCTTGGACAGAAGATTTACAGCACAGAGGAAAAACAATAAAGGGGAAAATGGGACGGGTACATTTCAAGCTTGTTATTTAAGTTATTAGGCTTAGCAAAGCATCCATTAACGTTCCTTTGAAACGATTATCAACATTAACAGACTGAACTGGACTTAATAACATGAGTCCATATAATTTTAGTAAATTATTCTGGTGAGTATCAGCTGCGCTGGGTATGTAAATCGGGCCATCCAGCCGCGGTGCTGATCGTACGCCACTCGTGCCAAAAATCCGGACAAATGTCACTTGATCAAGGAGCAAATCTGCATCATATGAGATCAGCTGACTTTGCGTGTGCGTGCGCTGTGCACAGCGGTGTGTACTCTGTGTGTTAACAAGAAAAACGCATGTAAGAAAGTGGTGCGCAAAAGCAGGGTAGTGACAGAATTGATGCGCATTATTGATATTTGAAGCATGTGCACCTGCACATTAACACACGGGTACTGTGGAATATATTTTTTACTCACCTAAAGTGCTCGTGCTCTCGTCCACTCCCCGCAAAAAATTAGCAGCTGTGTGGTGTCTGTGGCATCGGTGCTCTCATCGCATGTGATGGAGTAAAAATCAAAAGCACAGCTTTATCAGACAGTTGCAGTTTAATGTTGGCTGACAGTCTTCAGTGCGTGGCACAACTGTATTTCTGGACATGCTGACATTGTTGAAGTCCTGCACTTTTTCCGGGCACATTATTTCGGTGACTTTAACGAGGCCGTGTTTTATGAGGTCTCCATCTGAAAAAGGCTTGCCATGTCTTGCGATGAGTTGGGTGACCTCATAGCTGCTATTGGAGCCTTTTCCTGGACAATTTGAGCACGAAAAAAATACTGTTGCTGACTGTGCAGGATAGCTACCCTTTGCTTTAATTTCTGCTCTGGCTCAGCACCAGTGTAGGATGCATAGGCCTGATGTTTGGTCTCATAATGACGTCGTACATTATACTCTTTCATAACTGCCACAGTTTCAGTGCAGATCAAACAGACACACGTCCCCTTTAATTCTTTGAAGAAATATTCACTCTCTCACCGTGTCTGAAATTTTCGGCACTCACTTTCTACCTTTCGCTTCTTTGGTTCTGCCATGTTTGGTAACTTGGGGTAAATTTCTTCTGTGATTGTCATTTTTGGTGGAGCAACTGCCTTGATCAACAGTAGCTCCCCCTGGTGTTAAAACTAAGAAGTGCAATACACTCAAGCAAAAGTTGAAGTGCGGGCCATATTCTATTCTATTTATAAAATTACTTGAGGGCCAATTAAAAATGGACCGCAGGCCGCGGTTGGCCCGCGGGCCGGACTTTGGACACCCCTGCCTTAAACCTTGGTTGATTGTGACCTACACCTTGGCTCATGTGATTAGGTAGACGATCATTAGGGGGTCCATTGTCCCCCTCGGGGGTGGGGGGACTCTCCACCATTTGACCCTAGAACTGAAGAAGCTTCTCGGATGAGGTGAAACATCTTAAAGCAAGTTAAAGAAGTCCAGACCCTGTTCTTTCCAAGCTGGATGACTGAGGACCTTCACAGACATAAGCCTTTGGTCGTTTCCTGAGGATGGCTACATTTAGGCTACGTTCACACTGCAGGTCTTAATGCTCAATTCCGATTTTTTTGTCTGCTTGTTCACACTACAAATAAAATGCGACAGCAAATGCGCTCCAGTGTGAACGCTCAAAGCGGCCCGCATGCGCAAAAGATGATGTCACACACAACGCGCTCTGTTTAGACCCAGAGCAAACAGTATTGTTTGACTGATGGCCCTTAATATAAAGACTTCGGACTTTACGTTTCACAGTTTTTGCTTTAAGTTATTTTGTTATTTACATAATAATGTAGATAACCTAATAATTATCCTTATTGCTGTTTTAGAGGAGCGGTGCTTCAAAGGAGAGTTGCAGATTTCTGTCAGAATCTGCAAATTATACAGTACAAATAAAATGTTCACGTTTCTCCAACGTTGTCTTCCCAACAGTTTCACTAACATCTACACTGGATGGCCAGGAAGCGTTCGCGATGTCTTCTCCCGCGCTGATAATTGGCATCTGTCTTGTGTCAGTGACGTAAAAGACTGATTTAATGCGACATGACCGTTCAAACAGCAGTCGCTTTCTAAAACATCGGATATGTATCGGATTCAGTACCACATACGAAAGTGACCCAGATCGGATTTGAAAATATCGGATTTGTGCCGTTCACACTGTCCTACCATGATCGGATATGGGTCGCATAGGGTCAAAAAAATCGGATTTGATGCGCTTTCGCCTGCAGTGTGAACGTAGCCTTAGATGTAGCCATCCTCAGATGTCCCTATTCAGACTGATATTCAGTCTGCTTGGTTTAATTGTCCAAACATATTAAACAGGACGAAAGTGAACGAGTTTCAACTGTTTCAAAAATCATGAATACCTTTTTATATGTAAACAGATTGCATTGATTTGAATGGACGTGCACTTCTTTAGCAGAATTCTTGTTGGACAAAACAAATTTGAAGTGAGACATAAACAGCAAAGACTCTGATGTCAGGTGGACAGAAGAAAGAGAAAGCGAGTGATCAATCCCGTATACATCCAAGTATCATCCAAGTAGATCTGAAAAGTGAAGCCAATGTTGGAAGTGCCGTAAACCTGGCTTTTTTTCTAACCACCAGCGTTGTGCTGCTCACCTTCTAATGAAAATGATCCTCAACCTCCTCATACAGGATCCAAGTAACACTATCCTGTCAATACCGATATAAATACGATATAGCCTATTTTATAATCAGTACAATTTTTTTTGTTTATTCTGTTATACCTGTATTCAAAAAATACACTGCACCCAAACTATTTCATAGTTCAGCAAAACTGATCATTGTAATAAACTTAAACCTGCACCATCCTCCCTATTCTGGTATTTTAAAGAGTACTTAGCGGAAATATTAGGCAAACTTAAGTAATAGGGTTGCCAACTCCCAGCAACTCCCCCCACCCTCCACCTGATAATGCTTAATCGACTTCAATTTAAACATGCATTAAATTAAAGTCGATTATTGATTTCTATTGATTTTTTTTATACATTTTTTTTCTCTCCTTTTTCTTCGTGCTTACAAGTTCACAAAATGCCAACTGTAGTAATTGTTCACAATTGAATCTGTATAAGCATGTTGTGTTTAATTTTAAAAGCAAAAATAAAATATAAAGTAAATTTTAAAAAAAAATGCACATCAATAATTTTTCTACAATAATTAAATAGATTCAACATCTTTCTTTCTTCAACAGAATTGACTGCACAGATGGTACCTTCCCAAAGGAAAAAGTACTATAGCTCACTAGGTCATAAATTTGACTTAATATTTACTATATACAATGATGGATTTCTATACATTTTACATCAGATGAAAACTTTGGTTGTAAGATTCAGATAATTATTTATTAAAATTAGATTAGAAAGAAAAGTATGTCTTTGTGCCTCCTTTTCCCTGTTAATGCCCTATCGGCCCCCCTGGCATAACTTTGCTAGATCCGCCCCTTCACAGTTACCAGCCGTCACCTACGTAGAAAAGGATCCTGGTGTAGAAAGTAATATTAAATAAATTCTAACAAAAGCTTATCAAGCTTAAACGTGCTGCTGTTGTTCAGCCGCTGGTTTCCTCTTTCTGGTGCAAAGTGGGCCAAAAACAAACAAGAGAGACGGACTTGTGACAGAAAAGCCGATCAGCTGATCATTGATCAGTTTCATGATTAAAGTAGCAACAGGAGAGGGAGGGAGAGGCAGTCGCTCCATATATCGGTTGTTAAGCTTAACGTGGGAATGCTTTACAAACATTCAGATATGAACTTGTACACTTTCTTTACTTCTCTGGGATACCTTTCTCCAAGATGAAATGCTGGTTTGGTAGCGAGGCTCCAAATGCTCAACCAGACCGCCGACAGTTCTCGCACGCCACAGCCGCTCTATCACGTGACGCATACCAGAGGTGGGACCAAGTCAACTTTTTGCAAGTCTCAAGTAAGTCCCAAGTCTTTATCCTCAAGTCACAAGTCAAGTCTCAAGTAAAGTCAAGCAAGTCAGAGTCAAGTCGCAAGTCAAGACAGACAACTTTCAAGTCAAGTCCCAAGTCCGAAACTTTGAATTTCAAGTCCTTTCAAGTCTTTTTTTTAACCCTCTGGGGTCCCGGGTATAATTGGCCGTTCTTGACTACTTTTGATTTTACTTCTATATTTCACTTTTAAAATATGTTTTTCTTGCCTTGTTTGGTATCATTATTTACAGCACAACCTCAAATATCTGAAATTTTGTCATGAAACGCTGTGTAGCAGGCAGGAGATGAGGACTCAAAGTGCAGACTCACAGACTCAGGGGATGAACTCAAAATCACAGCTTTATTGGCTGGACGCAGAGAAACGAGCATACAAAGTAAACTAAGCTAAACTGGGAAACAATGAACTAAAACTCACAGGGAGACACCGGGAGATCCACACAGCAAGAGGGTTGAAGAGACATTAACGACGCGACAGTGAGCACAGGAAAACACAGGGCTTAAATACGCTGAGGGATGAGAGACAGGAGGGAAACACACCTGGGGAAAATCACAACTGATGAGGCAGGGGAAACGTAAACTGAACATACTCACGTAAGACAAGGACCTTCAGAATAAAGCAGGAAACTAACAGGCACAGGACCAGACAAGACACCATGGACAGACAGAGGGACATACGGGCAGAGAAGACTAAGCACCAGCAAAACTAAACATGAGGGCAAGATAACAAAGCCTAACCAGAAACAATAACCACCATCATCACCATCATCATCGTGCTACAGAATCAGAACATAATTATAATCAAAACCGTATCACAAAGAAACAGCATATAACTAATAATCCCGAGAATAGCCATACACATAAGAATTAATCCCTCACCAAGAATAAGACATATTCATAATCACAATCGCAGCACCAGAGGATAAGGAACAATCCATAATGCAGAAAATAAACCAAAACATAAGAAACTCAAAATGCTGGGTCGAACCGACCCAGGACCGTGACAAATTTGAGTTATTTTTTTCATTTTGGTATACTATATTAGCACAGTTGATCTAAATTCAGACAAAAAATTCAGAATCCGAGTAGAAAAAAGTTATATTTTTTTTACATGTTTAACGAATCATTTTCATAACTTGAAATGCAAATAGAAATTGTACATTTCTGAAAATTATGCACAAGTTTTGCAAACAACAAAGTTATATGGTACTATTTACCTAAAAATGCAGCCAAGGCCTCAGGTGTTTTTTATATAACCATTTAAATCTATTTACAGAACAATCAGGTGTGCTGCATCAAATAAGAAGGCACACAAATTATTTGTGCCAGTCCAAAAATGTAGTTTGTGTTCAGTATAAGACAGAGGAGAACAGCACAGGCCTAAACCCTGCAGGTCTGACAACTGGAGGTGCAACAGTCCAGTTTTCTATGTGGAGACAGCGTTTACACTGGAATCTGCCTTTGACAGCTTTTTTTAGATCAAATATGAAATTCAGCAGTCTAACCTACACACAATACAAAACAATAACTACACAACAAACTAACTACAGCCTCCAAACACGCTAAACGTCACTAATGTCTCACATATGAAAACTCTCTCTCTCTCTTTCTTTCGCTCGCCCGCTTTCCGTCGCATGGTGTCACTCCTAAAACTTCCCTTCTCCTAAACAACCAAATGTCACATGTTGCCTTATCATTTTTTGATTGGCTGACATGGTAAACTCTAACTCAATAGGGAAGGGGTGTTTTTCTTTTTCTTTTCACTACGCAAGTGGAGAGCGTATGCTAGGCTGTCTGTAGAAAACGCCGTTTTTGTCTAGCATCCCTGTTGAGAATAACCTTTGCAAATAAACAACAGCTAATAATATAAGATCAAAGTATTTTATTTGATGTATTGACATAAATGACAGAAGAAAAAGGCCATGTATAGCAGGACTACTCAATTACACACTAAGGTGGGCCAGATTTTCTAACCAAAAAAATTTTTTTCCTGGCTCAGACATGCAAAAGTTAAACACGACCATACACTAATTGCAAATTAAACACAGTGATTTTGAATTGTGATGTGATGGTAAAATAAATATTTGTCAGTCTAAACTGGGTTAAATCTCCGGGGTTAATGATGGGGAGGAGACGGAGAGAGACTGAGTACAGCTACAGAACCCACTTTCGAAACGGACCCTGCTCACCATTCACCGACAATTCTGAGCTAACAAGTTGCATGTTATTCTTGGATGCGCTTGCAGGACCGGATTTAAAATAGCATGACAAACATAGCATACCTGTTAAAGCCAAACAGTATCATCAACGTAGCCGAAGAACATTTGCTAATAAGATGAAGTTAGCTAAGTCAGCTGTCTCATCGTAGCAAAAAAAAAAAAAAAAAAAAAAAAAAAGCACCACCTACCGTTCTTTATGCAACTTCAAATGTCGGACAAAGTTGGAAGTTGTTCCATCTCCGTCTGTGATTCTCTTCTTGCATGTTTTGCATATTGCATTTCGTTTTTTTGACTACTTCGTAGTTTATGTACCCGAAAGAAATTACTCTTGGAAGCATTTTTGGCTCGAGCGTTTTTGTTCTTGTTTTTTTCAAATCTGGTTAATTTGATTGGCTGTGCTACAGCCCACGCTCACATACATACGGAGTGTGTAAGAATGAATGAATGAATAAAGTGAATTAATGGTCCGCACTTTTTATATAATATGTATGTTAAATTTTAGATTTGGGTAAAATATCAAGTCTTTTCAAGTAAACAGGTTCAAGTCCAATTCAAGTCCCAAGTCACTGGTGTAAAAGTCCAAGTCAAGTCACAAGTCTTACAACCTTTTTTCAAGTCAAGTCTAAAGTCATAAAATTAATGACTCGAGTCTGACTCGAGTCCAAGTCATGTGACTCGAGTCCACACCTCTGACGCATACTCCTCCAACGTGCTAAGGTTATGAGCTGAGTTACGCCATGTCACAAGTTTTGTCGGATCAGATTACATTTTTTATTTCTCTCTGATATCCAATCCAGTAATTTAGGTCAGTATCAGACCGATATGATTCTTAATATCGGATCAGTCCATCTCTAGTTATGTCCTCAGGCTCTCGTTTCCAGTTGTATTGCACACAACATGTTTAGTGAGATCCATTCCTTTGCAGATGGCGGCAGCAGCAGAAACATTTAAGAGTTCATATGTTAACGGTTCAAGTGGAACTTTCACAGTGACTATCACAATTGTTTTGTATAGTATGTGAGCAGGCTGTCTCAGCTTTTAGAAATGCAACCATAAAAGACTTAAGAGCAGAACAACAAAATGGAACGTGTCATTGATCAGCTGCTTTAAAGATGCATATCTAACACACAATGAGACTAAGGCTCCCTTTGTTCAGTCAAGAATGCACTGCTGTGAACTGCTTCTTTACCAAAATCAAGAAGAGAAGTCAAAGCATTAAACATTCTTAGCGAGTTTTGTGTGATTTGCTCTCTGTTAGCTGTTCACATCTGCCGCTGCATGTTCACTCCACCTTTTTCTCACTCAATCCCTCATTTAAGGTTCTGTCTGAGCCTTGGCACCTCTCCACCAGCCAGACTCCAGTTCAGCAGATGAATATATTCGACCTGAAGAACCACCCAGATTTCATCTCGCGTGGTGGGGGCTTTGGACCTGTGAGTGGACACATTTACATCTTTTTATGGAACTAAGACAGGGAGACTAGATAATGTACTTCTGGAGGCGTTAACACGAAACCTTGTGTCTTCACTGTCATTGTCACGGTTTGGCAGGGCAAACCGTGGGGGTGTAGGGAAGGAGGACCCAGGCGCGGTGCTCTGTGTATAAACAGTCATGTCAGGTCGCTGACGATGGTTATGGAGTTTCATACATCATCGTGGGTGAAGATATGGTCAACTTCCACGTGTCTTCCAAATACTCCTGCAGTCAGACTGTAAGTAACGTCTCCGTGTCGTGAAGTTCAGAGTCCCAGTGTTATATAACATGCTGTTGTAGGAAAGCTCATTTACACCAGACAATCCTCTGGAGCCTTTTACAACTGGCACACTCTGGCCTATTAGGCACAACATTGGAAGCATTTCCTCCCTTGGTAGGAACAACATAATATTGTTTGCTTTTTGTGATTCGGTTTTCTTCACTTGGTCAGCTTTGCCCTAAATGATGCAACTAAATGATGCAACTAAATGATGCAATGATGAAAGTAGAACTAAGGATCCTTCAGTGTGAACGCAGTGAAACCAAATACAGACCTAGTAAAGTCAGGATGTTTATTCTGGCTCTGTCAATCTTAAAATGTTGGTCGTATACTAACGAGTCTTTAAGAGTGTGTCTAGGCTCAGATGGCTCTTTGGATGAGTCACTACAGTACAATCGAGAAGTTTATTTGTGTAGTAAGACAGGTTACTCTGTAAATACTACCAAAACTGGATCTAACCTATAAAGGCAGGGCCTGCTTCAGACTTTCATTTTAAGTCCTTTAAATTCCTGAAATTTCCTGGTTGAAGCCACCTTGACTTTTGTGCACCTCTCATTTTAACATCACAAATCAGCAAGACCACAAACGGTGAAGGATTTTAAGTGTTTAGGGTGGATTTGTGGTTTTAAATGACACATAAATGTTGTTGAATTTTCCCTGAATTATTTATTAATACAGGCTATAATGTCATGTGGACAAGATATGTGACATAGCCCTTGTTCCACGAAAGGACAGAATGTACTGTTTCACACATTTTCACTTCCATTTTAATCATCTACTCTTCTTAGTAAACACACATTCATCTAAAATAAAAAAATAAAACTTCTGAAAAAATGCCAAAATCAGCCCTTTGATTTATCAGATGATCCTCTTAATTCTAAACCTCAATAGCTAATATTTTTTACATACAAACAGCTAACCTTTGGAGTTGTTTCCAAGTTTGCAGAAAGTTTCGCTTTGTCAGCAGCAAGAAAATAGCTAGAAATCAAAGTAAAGATGAATTGCTTTTTCAGAGAAAAACAACATTGGATTTCCAGTAAAGTATTCGTGTGAGCATCAGAAAGGGGAACAGTCTGCAAATTGATGACATCAGTTTAGCTACAGCATTACTAAGTTGCTGCATGGTTTATTTATCATCACTATAGACAATTTTATACATTTGGAAAAAAACACAGGCAGGACTCAGATCACAGTAGGCCTAAATGTTCCTCCTGGCTCTAAATGGGCCTTAAGGGCTGAGCACATGTGCAAGCACAGCTAATATTAAGTACAGACAATTTGTGTTACCTGAAATTAAGAAAAATGCTAGTTTTGCCTTTTATTCATCAAATTGCAAAAAACAAAAATGTATTTTAGGTTTGCAGCTAAGCTCAAATTAAACACAACTCACAAAAGAATAAAAATACCAGAGTTGCAATTTTTTATTGGCAAGTTTCCTTTGAAAAGTCAAAACTTTTTGACATTTAAATTTTAATTATTTTAGCTCTATAGTTCCTCAAATGAGGCAAATACATCATGACACTGTAATGATGAACTGAACTACATATTATTCAATGGCCCGCAGCAGAGCAGTGCAGGGTATTTACACCTGATAGTCATGCTGATAGACTAATTTGTGCTTTAATTGGTGCTGCCTTCATTGTAACACTTGAGTGTGTTTTTGGAGCTCTATGTGTTTTTAGCCAAAAATTACTCTTTTAAAAAGAGATCGCAGGCCGCTGGTCTAGAGAAATTTGAGTCTGATGGACCATCAGATGATTCTCGCAACGATAACTTATCCAGCCTGCCGACAGGGAAATGAGAAGTGAGAAAAGTTGGGGACAACTATGTAAATAAGCTGACTGTGTATTTACTATGTACATAAGTTTTTGCATTCAAAAGCTAAACACAATTACAGCATGGTGTTTGAAAATACATGATGGTAGATAAAAACTCATTTTGTCCAGAGTGATTGTACTTTTATGTTCAGCAACAGCTCAGGAAGTCCTCAATCCACATGACTTCATGGTTCATTACGGGGGAAATGTCAACTCAGGGAGGACACACACACACACACACACACACACACACACACACACACACACACACACACACACACACAGGAAGAGAGAGTGAGATCATTAATACAAAGGATTGCCGCAGCTTTTGGATTTTAACTCTTTTTTGGGGATTTTATATGAACAGTCATAAATTTCACTCCAAATTTTAACTTTTGCTTCTATTGAGATGTGTTTTTAATTCTACAATACCTTTCCTGTTCAAATCATTTATTCACATAGTAAAGAAGTAGCTAAGGAGCTCGGTAAGTATGAACAAAATTAGTTAAAGCACATTTTCTCTAATAAAGAGGATTTTCATCATCTGCAGTTCATGAAAAAAGGTGCCACATAAAAAAAAAAAACAAATCAGTAGATCCACAAATGATGGATAAAGGCTCTTCTCAGTTATTGAGGTACAGGTACACTTCCTGTACTTATTAACATACAGTTCAAAGGCCTGCATTAGTGTGCATTGGTTAGGACTGTACCAAATGACTCACGTTTTAAACACTGTTTGAATAATCAGCACTAACAGACAGACATTTATGCAGCGCAGGCTATAATAGAATAATAGACATGCTTACCATGTGAAAGGACCGCTCTGTGCAGGTAACGTAGTCTGTGCTTTGTAAGCCCTAGTTTGGGTTTTCATGGCTCCAAGAGAATTAACAATTGAAGAAAGGGATAAAACATGAAACTCAAATTAATCTCCACACCCACGCTCAGTTTCACAAATAAACAAAAAACTTGCACCATCCAAACTCTTCATAGCCACAGGAGAGAAAATTGAAAACTTCCCAGAAATTGAAATAGTAATAATCACGCTAAAGCCGGCTTTTTATGCCATTTTGGAAAAGTCCAGAGCCTTTATACATAGCATATGCCAAGCAGACTCAGTGGGAGATGAATAACATGTAGCCTAGAATTAAACATCTACAATTTAAAGAGACAGACAGGTCAATACCTAACCCCTACCTCACTATTGTCTCTAAACATTTAGACCCCTAAAATACTCAGTTTACATGAACAAGCAAACATGACAGCTGGGTGGGGGCAGTTGAGGATACACAAACACCTCCATAGGTGTCTGGCTTCTCTGGAAATGTCTTTGAGGAAAGGACATTAAAATGTTTGGACTGCGTCTTCCCAGACAGAAAGACTACACATGATTTGAAAACATAGCATCAGACAGGAAAGGGCAGGATCATGTGTTGCTCAAACTGACAATTTGGCTTACAGACGGTAATATAATGGGGGCTAAAACAAATCCGATAAGGTTCTTTCTAACATGGAAAAACCAAATAGGTCTTCCACTCCACAATTAGAAATAATGATCCTCTTATAAGGCTTTATTCTCCATTCACCAAGTTACAAAACAAATCCAACAATTTTACCTTTCAGATCACTGACAGAAAACAAGTAGGCCATCCTATAAGGCTTCTCCATAGTGTTAGGATAAGGCAACATGAAATAATTGGATCTTCCATCTATAAAAGTCATTCCTGTTTGCATGAATTCACACTGAAATACACATTTTATAAAACAGATAAAACATTAAAACCTAAATAAAACATTTTTTTTCTTTCATTCAGTAAATGCAGGTCTGCAGTGGAAGATATGAAAGTAGTTTGAGTTTCAAAACAGAACAAAAAATGACTTGTATTCAAGAAAATGACACAACACTTGTTCCTGTTTTTTCTGTGATTGTTTAGATTTGACTGACTTTATGCAAAGATAAATGTAATAACAGACATTTCAGCGTTTTCTGATAGTTTTTGGAAAGAGAGTTTGGTCCTATTTTAAAGCAGTCTGTTATCTCCTTGAGTTCATGGAGTTGAGCATATTTCAGCCCTACCCCAGATAGCAAGACGACATTGAATTGATGTTGAGTTTTCATCCGATCTGTCGTATATGGTCGGGGTTGAAATGCCAATGTTGTAACAACATTGAAATACTGTGGTAAACCGACGGTCTTACTTGACAATGGCTTAACTGTTTACTAAATGTTTGAGGTGTGAAATGAACCGCAATGGAGTTTGTAAACAAAATATGGGTGTGTGTGTTTGGAGGATGTGTTTGTGCGGGGGTGTTTAGGTGGTGGGGGGTGCGCAAACATTTTTCTTTAAAACAAAGGGGGGCTTGGCAAAAAAAGTTTGGGAACCACTGCGTTAATGGGTCTTTTGGTGGCAAGAGTGTATAGATGGGTCTAATGGTTTTTAAGAAGGGCCCACGTGAATGCCGGAACCCAAGGGTTACATCGAATTTAATGTTTTTTAATGAGATGAATGTCTATAAATATTTTGTTCTTTTCATTTTGAAACTCGCTAAAAATCCCTTGTTCATTCTAAAGAGGGTTTGACTTCTCACTTCTCTGTCCATGTTCTCTTTCTTCCTTCTTCTGTCTCTGTGGTTTTATTTATGTACCCAGTAACACGTTTGTCTGCTTTTTACACTTCCCTTTCACTTCTCAATACTTACGTTTTCTTTCTTTTTTCCTTACCAGGACTCTCACAGGTTTGGAATTCAGATAAGTAAGGCTATGCAGGACATCATGGCTCTTCTCTCAGCTGATCCCAAAACCTCTTCGTCATCCAAAGGCAGAGGCCATCCGCAGACCAAGAAGCTCGAGTAAAATCAAATGTCAGCCGACTATTTCCTTAATGATTCCGAACCCACAATGTTGAAATCACAGTTCAACAAGTGATTAATTGACAAAGTTAAAGTCAGAGGCAAACAACAGAGAGCTTGTTTCATAGATACAGATCTTTCGTCTTCAGACACAACAAAAATGGACAGCAGCCTTTTACAGGCCAACAGATAAACATACCTACTATTGTTCTGTTTTTAAAACCTCCCACTCAGTGACAAAAGACAAGCCTCAACGCTACCGTACCTCAATCATTTGGAAGGCTGCATCAGCACTCTGAAAATCTGTGATCTTCAAGATATATACTTAGAGTGAAAGTGAGACAAATGTCCCTGATAACTGGTGTAAAGCATTAAGACGCCCTTAATCTCACTAAAAGTGAAGAGCGCACTGACACCATTCATTACAATTTGATGTTGGAGGTTAGAGTGCATGTTGAAGGGCTTTGCTAACGTCAGTGGGCAGGAAAAAGGAAGTTCTGGCCAAACTGCACTCATTTATTTCTTTATGTGCCATTTGTTTTGACGGATGGAAATGGTCTAGTCTCCATAAACCCGGTGTAATCGTTTGATCACCTGAACTCCAGACAAGAGCAGTACATCAGCCTGACTTAATAATTAACATTTTAATTTACTTTTTAAAGCTGGAGAGAGAACTTTGGCCACTGTTGTCAGGAATGACTTATGCATCCATAGGAAAGCAGGATGGCATCATCATCACAGCCAGACTGTGGAATCTCCACTAGTGACCAACTGTTCAGCCATACATCGCTTTATATGCAAAGCTGCATTTAAAAATGATTATCATCACATTTTGTTTAAAAAAATGCTATGTTTTTAGTTTATTTGCTATCTTTTGAGCTTTTTCTTCACTCTCTTTGCTGATGCTTAGCCACACTCTGCTAAGGCTTGCTAATACTTGTAGTAAGAGTACTGCATTCAAAGAGTTGCTCAAGTTAAAGTATTATCAGTAAATGTACCTAAACTGTCAAAGCAAGCCTTTATGTTGTGCAGTTGAGTAATTGCTTCTGGTGTTTAATATATGATTAATTGTAAACTGTGGCTCAGACCTCCAGACAACAAGCTTCAAAAGTCTCTTGTCATTTGAAGCTTGTTTGAATTGTTAAATTGAGGTTTGGCTCTCCTCACATTCACAGGCCATCCACTCCAAGAAGCTCGAGTAAAACAGCAAAAACAAGTTGGACAAACATTGCTTATTATCCAAAAACGCAACTTGGGCAATGTAATGTAATTAGAACAAACATTACTGTGATGTATTTGGCCCAGCGGAAAGGTTGTCCTTTCAGTTCTTCTTTCTTTACTGGAAAACTGCTGAGAGCGCCAGAAACGAACTGCAAAACAAGACGCAATAATCGATGAGATAATGCTGTGGATGGCCTAATGGGCATTTCCCCGTGGCTCACAATATCAAGCTGCAGCTTTTAGGTGTGTTCGGTCTGGGATCCAGGGATAACTATCAAGAATGCAGCATATTAAGATGGGAACAGAACAGTGACGTTCTTTTGTGTTGTGTGCTTAGTGCGGTGATTAAAAAGGGGAATCTTGTTTTTGATAAGTTTGTGTAGCAACTGTGCCTGCATTTTAGGCACAGTTGCTACAGGGGTTATGGAAAGGGGGGAATTGGAAGTGTGATGTCCAGATGTTGGCAGCTGGGGATACAGCTGTGTTTTTTTGAATCACTGCATTTGTTTGTATTTTTTTTAAATTATTTACTGTAATCTGTTTCATTCCTCAAGCAGAAGAGGAGGGCCTTCAAATCCAGAGACAAAGAGGAGTTGAAAAGGGTGCAGAGAGAGCTGAGGGGACTGATAAGGAATGGGAAGGACAGCTACAGGCAGAAGATGGAGAACCAGCTTCAGCAAAACAATGTTGGTGAAGTCTGGAGAGGCCTCAGAACCATCTCAGGCCACAAACATCAGAACTCTCTGCCTGGGAGGGATGTGAGGTGGGCGAATGAACTGAATCATTTCTTCAACAGATTTGATTCAGCCATGAGGCAGTCTCCAACATCGGCTGCAGACTCACCCACCCCACTGCTGCTGTTCCACCTCTGACACCTCAGACACTTCACACCTCCTCTATTCACCCTGCTCACTCCTCCCCACCCCAACAACAGCATCCAATACACACTCAACACAAGGCTCCAGCCTGTCTCTCTCAACCACCCAGGTTCGGAGGGAACTGAGGAGGATTAAAGCCAAGAAGGCAGCGGGTCCAGATGGCATCAGCTCGAGGGTCGTCAGGTCCTGCGCGGACCAACTGTGTGGTGTGATGGAGCACCTCTTCAACCTGAGCCTGAGGCTGGGAAGAGTCCCACAGCTCTGGAAAACTTCCTGTGTTGTTCCAGTGCCAAAGACTTCACGCCAAGGACCTCAACAGCTACAGGCCGGTGGCTCTGACATCCCACCTGATGAAGACCCTGGAGCGGCTGGTCCTGGCTCAGCTTCGGCGCCTTGTGAGCTCATCACTGGACCCACTTCAGTTTGCCTACCAGCCTGGCATTGGAGCGGATGATGCCATCATTCACCTCCTACATCGCTCCCTCGCTCACCTGGAGACCGCTGGGAGCACTGTGAGAATCATGTTCTTTGATTTCTCCAGTGCCTTCAACACTATTCTTCCCTCGGTTCTGAAGGACAAGCTGGAGAACTCTGGAGTGGACCATCACCTCACTACCTGGATTTTGGACTACCTCACCGACCGACCACAGTATGTGAGGACTCAGGGCTGTGTGTCGGACAGGGTCGTCTGCAGTACAGGGGCCCCACAGGGAACGGTTCTGGCTCCGTTCCTCTTCACCATCTACACTGCAGACTTCTCCCACAACTCCACCCAGTGCTTCCTGCAGAAGTTCTCTGATGACTCTGCAATAGTCGGCCTCATCACTGATGGGGACGACTAGGAGCACAGAGGACTGACTCAAGACTTTGTGGACTGGTGCCAGCTGAACTACCTCCAGATCAATGCCAGTAAAACCAAGGAGCTGGTGGTAGACTTCCGCAGGCACAAGCAACCTCCACTGCAACCACTGAACATCCAAGGTATGGACATCGAGGCTGTGGACAGCTACAGGTACCTTGGTGTTCATCTGAACAACAAACTGGACTGGACTCATAACTCAGACGCCCTCTACAGGAAAGGGCAGAGCAGGCTGTACCTGCTGCAGAGACTCAGGTCGTTTGGAGTGGAGGGCCCACTCCTGAAGACCTTCTATGACTCTGTGGTGGCCTCAGCCATCTTTTATGGTGTGGTCTGCTGGGGGCAACATCTCTGCTGGGGACAGGAAGAGACTGAACAGGCTGATCCGAAGGGCCAGCTCTGTTCTAGGATGCCCTCTGGACCCAGTGGAGGTGGTGAGTGACAGGAGAATGGTGGCTAAGCTGTCATCCCTGTTGGACAACATCTCCCACCCCATGCATGAGACTGTGACAGCACTGAGCAGCTCCTTCAGTGGGAGACTGCGGCACCCACGGTGTGGGACGGAGAGATTTCGCAGGTCTTTCCTCCCCACTGCTGTCAGACTCTACAATAAAGACTTTTGCAGCTGATCAAACACACAAACCCACACATGTGCAATAAGACTGCTATACATGCAATTCTTCTTCTGACGAAGTTGTGTTTTTGTATTTTCCTACTCAGTTGTATATAGTATTTGTATTTCTATTTTATTCTATTGTATATAGTATTTTATTTTATTTTATTGTATTTTATTGCATTCCAGTGTTTTCTAATTTCTGCTGCATAACTTTGCACTTTTGCTGTAACAAAACAAATTTCCCACCTGTGGGACTAATAAAGGCCATCTTATCTTATCTTATCTTATCTTATCTTATCTTATTTAATTTTGTCACTTGCTCTGGGTAATGACTCGTTTGGGTACTTGGGTTCATATCACTTCCAAAGTTATATCTGTTGTCTGTACATGCCAGACATGAACTGCTTACCAGTTATGGGCAGAGTGAAGGAAGTACGAAGAGCCCACTTGTTGACATGCTTTTATTTTCCAGGGGCAATGAAGTGGTTCCTTCCCACAGAGCCACGTGTGCCTGACACAAGTGTTCACCAAGAAAAAACGGTTCAACACTATTTTTTATTTTATTTTTTTTAATTGGTGCACTTCCTACAGCAAACCTTGCATGTGTGGCATGCCTACTGACTTTTACAAAGTGTAAGACTGTAGTGCAGCTGACATCTGTTAAATGTGCCAGGATGTGTTTACATGTCCAAAGCAAAAGTACGTCTCTTATTATTGACAAAATATTCAGACAGACGTTTGCCGTGTTTCCACTGACTGTATTTCTAACTTCAAAGGCTGTAAAGGTTGTGACTTTAATATTGTAATAAGTTCAAACCACAGTGGCCTCTGCTTCTGTTTAACCAGCTCATATTTCAGACTGCCGTCTGTCAGAGCAGCCTAGATTTCCTCCTCTTTTCATGAAGCTGCATGTCCCTTTTACAGTTTAGTAGAATGCTTGCAATTTAAAGCTACACTGTCTCTACCTCTCTATACTTATGGCAGTCATTCTAATAACTTCATAAATTATTTTCCAAACCAACAGTAGAAAATGAAACCTTAAGGAGACAGCTTGGTGTCATCACTGGTTTCAGTTTCCTTTCTTGTTTTTAAATGCTTTGTGGTTGATTCAATGAATTTACAAAAGGAAAAACAGTTTGTTTTTGCTTTCTAGAAACACTGAAACAAAAATATTTTTAATTTTATAACAGGAAAATAAATAGTTTCCATAAATGTATTTGGGGAAATGGGTAATGTTGGTATTTAGAGATTGCTTTGCTGCTGCAGCTTCTGTTAAATAAAACCAAACCTAAACTTTGACGCCACAACCTGCCTGAAAATCCATCATCCTTGTGCCTCAGATGACTTCGCTGTGCAGCATAGACAGACTTGGTCTTGTTTTAAGAAGTAATGCGTCGCTAGGAAAGAAATGTTTTTGTTGTGGCCAGGCTTCTCACAGTTTGGATGGTGAGCCTGTAAAACAGAAAGCAAAGTCGTAACATTTGGCTTCCTGTTAGGATCAGAATATTTTTGTTTTCTTGTCTTGACTAGTTGGTTTGTGTGTGTGTGTGTGTGTGTGTGTGTGTGTGTGTGTGTGTGTGTGTGTGTGTGTGTGTGTGTGTAAACTGGTAAATGGTCCTGTCTCTACTCGTGTTGTTTCCTCAGTTTCTTGTGTTGCTGGAGTTTGGTTTTTTTTTTTTTTAACGGGCTAAAAAAGCCATTGTCATCTGTTTGCCTTTTCTGCATCTCACACACACACACACACACACACACACACACACACACACACACACACACACACACACACACACACACACACACACACACACACACACACACACACACAGGGGGTGGAACCAAACTTATCAAAGATACATATTTGTTTTCAGTAAGTACCTACAATGTAGAAAGTAGTAAAAATAAAGAAAAGGCATTAAAAGAGAAGGTGTGTCCAAACTTTTGACTGGTGTTGTGTGTGTGTGTGTGTGCATATGTGTGAATTGTGAAGATAAAGGACCGACGCACACAGCGATACCCTTACGTAAATCAAACGTTTTTATTCTGTGCGCTTTTTGCTGTCCAGTTTTCCAGCTGCATTCCCAGCTCAGACCCACACAACACTCTCCTCTCTGGCCTCGGAAACAACCTCAAACGGGGGAGACGCTGGATGGAGGCCAGGCGTGTGGGTCAACCTGCCCTGACACCAAACCTCAAACCCACTCCTCCGTCCCTCACTTGCAACTGAGCAAAAAACCAAATGAGCCGTATCTGGAGTGAATGTAAATGAGTGTGGGCCAGCCTACATAAATTACTTCAAGAAGACATCAAAAAACTTACCAAGGAGGTCACAAAAGGAGGCCAGGGCAAATAATGGGAAGAAACCAACCATCTTTGTACTGATTATCCTGCAGGGAGGTCTCATGGGAGTCACATCACCAAACGATCACAGGGCAACAGCAGGGACACTTTTAAAAAATATTTATTTTTAGCTTTCATTGTTCTCATCATCACATGGGCATTGTACAGTAAATTTGGAGCAGAGTCTACGTTTCAGCTATCAACTATAGATTTATTGTGATTTTTTTGTTTGTTTGTTTGTTTCTTACTGGCACAAATGTTTTCCATACATAAGGCAGGGCAACGCTGCTCCTCCATGGAGGGAAGAGTGCACATTGCTATGAGATAAAGAAAAACTATAAAGGAGTCTTGGGGCCACATTAAGACAAAATATGAATAATTTTTAGAATAAAGTCGAAACTTTGAGATTAAAGTCGTAATTTTATTTCAAAAAGAAATTTGAAACCGTGAAATTTGGCAGCACGGTGGTTAGCACTGTTGCTGCACAGCAAGAAGGTCCTGAGTTTAATTCCACCATCCGGTCGGGGTCTTTCTGTGTGGAGTTTGCATGTTCTCCCCGTGTTTGCGTGGGTTCCCTCCGGGTACTCCGGCTTCCTCCCACCGTCCAAAGACATGCAGCTTGTGGGGATAGGTTACTTGATTAATCCAAATTGCCCATAGGTGTGAGTGAATGTGAGTGCGAATGGTTGTCTGGCTCTGTGTGTTAGCCCTGCGACAGGCTGGTGACCTGTCCTGGGTGTACCCTGCCTCTTGCTGGATAGTGTAGTGGTAAGACTACACACCTTCAGAGCGGCAATCACAAGTTCAATTCCCACCTGGTATCCAGTAAGGTAAGGGTCCTGGCTAGACCCCTCATGCTAAAAACAAAAAGCCCTGGAATGGCGTGGCTATGTCTGCAGCCTGTCCGCAGCTCGGACACAAGAGTTTCACTACATGTTGTGCTCTGTATAATTGTGTATGTGACAAATAAAGTTTGTTTGTTGCCCTATGACAGCTGGAATAGGCTCCAGCAACCCTGAAAAAGGATAAGTGGAAGCGAATGGATGGATAGAAATTTAAAACGTGTGAATAGTTGTTGTTTCAAGACTAACTGCCACAGCTGCTCTGACTTGGTGAAATCATTCTTCAGAGTCTGTTTTAGTGACAAGGACACATGAACACAGTGATAAACACAGATACGTTAAAAAGATAGTGCAGAGAGCTGCATCTGGTCAGAAGGAAAAACACAAACTTGGAAGAGTTGATTTGTATAAAATGTCTAGTCGTGTTTGGGTCGTGATCTTATAGAGATGATGGAGCCAAGTAAGTATTTGGAAGTTCCATAACTTTCCAAAACCGCATCCCAATTAATTGTTAAAAATAAATACATATATGGGTAGTCTATTTAAATAGGTCCCGGGTAGTAGTGTGGAAACTCCGGAGGATGACGACATCTAAGACTATATAAGCTGAAAGTGAAAGTAAAGATGCCAGAATGGATCAGCACCTCCCCAAGGCAAGGTAGGCTGCAGAGAGCATTCTGCATTCTAACTGTGTGTTCAGTGTGTGTCGCTGAAATGTCCGTCTTTAGCTTTTGTGCGAAATCGCTTTTGCATGTCTTAGTTGGACTGTGGTGACAGACGACAGAAATGTGCTTGAGCTGTGGTACAGAGGTGTTGTGAAGCCTGTCAAGTTATCTTGTGCACAGCGTGACGGACCAAAGTAATGTGGACTCAGACATACAATGTGTGCGCTGTGAGCAGAACAGGTTTTTAGTCAGCAGACCATGCCTGTGTTCAAGGTCAGCTGTTTCTCATGTATGTTAACCCGTGGTAACTATCTGTCGATACACACACACACGCACACACACACACACGGGAGCGCGAGGAGCAGGGGAGCAGGAGGGGAAGGGGTAAATCCCGTTGCCGTTCACCGTTAACGATCGAAAACACGTACAAAGGATATCGGTGGGTATCATAACTACCAGCATGATTATCGCTTCCCACGTGACGCACATACGTGGTGAACTTGGTCACCAGCATTCATGCTTCTGCTGCATGTTTCCCGTGTTCGAACAATCAGTTTGGGGTCAGGTCCAAGCGGTTAAATCATTAAAATCCTGGCACCTCAGCCACGTTTGTCCCGCGAGTTTCCCACATACTTTACATTCTAGTTGTTTCAGTGGTCTCCCTGGAGGAATTTGCTGACCGCTTTGAGTCCTCATGTCAAGGCAATGATTAACAATCACTGAGTGATACATTAAATACGAGCAGGGAAAAGTACTTTTCTCTTGTTGCCGAAACTTGGTCATCAGCCAAATTGGTGGCATTGGTGGGAAAACTGGGTGTGATGGAATTTGTCAAACACACGGTATCAACTCATTTTGAGCCAGAAAGAACATTTCTATCACAGTTTAGGTGCAGTCCCTTTGGCAATGAGAGTTGCGGCCGGGAGCTCATAGGAACAGTAATAAAAACATATTCTTAGTGACCAAACAGGATTGGGTTGATTACAGTGTAGCACATAGAACAGGTATAATAACACAGAACAAACAATTGCGTCATTATTTATAATAATATTTAGTTAAAAGCTGATTTTTTTCTCTTTGTGAATGGAAATTTTCTTTAGACAGATATCTCGCATGTCCAGGGTAACGTCCCCTCGACTTTCGTTATGGTGCGGTCTGTGTCACTCACAAACAGCACACTTACAGTTTTTCTTCCTGTTGCAGCCTTGTGGGAACTGACTACTGCTGTTTACAGAGTGCTCTGCTGTAATTAACGTGCTAAGCAGTAGCCGTTTCGTGGTGGGGGCGGCATCGGCAAAAAACAACAAAAAAACAACAACAAAATTGCTCGTACTCATGCTGGCCCGACATCAGCCAGCGCATATTGGGAATGGCAAAGGCACCGATCGGTTTTCTATCGCCCATTTGCTGAGAGTAAGGGCGCCTGCTGCTTGCGGCACAGGGAGGAATGGTAAATGGTAAATGGACTGATTCTTATATAGCGCTTTTTTACTCTCCCGGAGTACTCAACATGCCTCATTCACCCATTCACACGCACTCATACAAGCGCTTCTAAACTCAAGTGCAAAAACTACATTTACACACATTCATACTCCGATGAACGAATCGGAGGGCAACTTGGGGTTAGTATCTTCCCCAAGGATATTTGGCATGTAGACTAGGGAAGCCAAGGATCGAACCCCAACCTTCCGATCAGTAGCTGATCTGCTCTACCACCTGAGAGGGCGGGGTGGCGGGGGATTCACTGGCTGGCTGGAGCAGCATCTAATAACCAACTCGCAAAATAAAACAAAATAAAAGAGCGCGAGAGCCCTCGGTGCGCCTGCTGGCTGCTGAAGTCAAAGTAAACTTTATTGTCATCTCCGCTACATACAGTCCAGACGAGAGAGACGAGACGACGAGGCACCAGTTACAGCAGTGCAAGTAAACAAACAACAAATATGAGAGGAGTAAGAAAATAAATATACACTTTAGGACTCGGGATAAAGGGATCAATAACAATTTAAAAAATTTATAATTTACAGTTTTATGATTTAAAGTCTCACACACAACCCATCAAAAGGGGAGGAAGACCTGCTGCTTCCAAATAGAGCACATTTCATTCATAATGTTGTAAATCCAAGCCCATTATCTATTCATGATTTGAATCCTGGGTTGTGTGAAATCCCAGAAATAAACCCTAGACAAAGCGAGTCTGTGAACTAAGGACACAGAACAGAAACATACACAATTTTTTCTTACAAAAGGGGATTTTTAGATTTCAGTCATTGCTTCTGAAATGTTTGTAAATGCAGTAACCAAGTAAGAAATTTCAAAATAAATTCCAAGTAAATTTTATGTAGGTGTAAATGAGGATTCTTCAGCTGATCTTTGCTTGTTTAAGAACAAAAGTTTATGTGATGATCGAACCCCTCAAACCAAAGTTGGGACTGATCTTTGCCAGTTACTGATCTGATTTACACAACAGAACAAGGAAAAAAAATGTTTAAACTGAGACATTTCACTCATTTTATTTATATAGAAAAAAGAGCTCATTTGAAAATCGATAACAACAGCATGTCTCAAAATCGTCTGGACAGTGTCACGTTTACCACAGTATAACATCTGCTCCTCTTGTAACAACAGGCTGGGAACAGAGGAAGCAGATGCTGGAGATGAATGTTGTCTTGTAGGACACAAGAGTCCTGGAGGATTCCAGCTGCTCAGGAGTCCTGGGTCTGCTTTTATGCATGTTTGGTTTTATGACACTTCAAATGTTTTGAGGTATATATATCTTTCAGCATTTGTTTATGTATAAGGAACCCCATGAGCTTCCACAACAGTGGTTGCTAGTCTTCCGGGGGCCCAAGCCATGAAATACAATCAAATAAAATATATAAATAAAATAAAGTGGATGCCAAATATCCACATAATTTGGCTCTTACATCCACAGTGAGGTTTTACAATTTGGAAAATATGAGCATATAAATATTAATACCTCTGAGACAAAATACACAAATTTCTATTACAAATCACATTTCCCTCTTACAATATTTACAACAATTAAAAGCTGCCTAAATAGGCTTTTAAGTGATTTTTGAAATTATGAATAGAAGCCAATTCTCTAATTGCATTAAACACAACAGAGTTTTTCAAAAAGTTGCTTTTAACTCGAGGAATTACTAAATTGCAGTTTGTTAATAATCAGTATGATTATGTATTTCATCTGGATGCTGCAACTGAGCAGAAAAAAATGTGGTGTGTTTAACAGTATTGCTTTCTTTAAAAATAAAACTAAGCCATAGTATAATTTAGCTTGTACAGGAAGCCAGGAAAATTCATCATGCATTTTATTGATATTTGTATAGTATGAACACCTTAACACTCATCTGGCCGCCTTGTTCTCGACCAACTGAAGTCTGTTCAGATCTGTCTTATTAGCTGCTGACCAAATGATGGAACAGCTATGGAAAGATTTAGCTGTAGGCTGTTGAATAAGCGTAATCTACTTCCAATTAACATAGATTTGGATTTAGATACGTTTAAAATCATGTTGTTTTTACTTATACAGCCAAACACGTTCAGCAAATCTTGCTGTGATACGTCTATGGTGCCATTCAACCCCCACACCCCATCAGAGTGCATCTCTAGGTGATGTGTGGAGTGCAGAAACAACAAAAACAGCCTTTAGTCAAAACCCTGACAGTGAAGACATTTGTAGCACAAAAACACATCGATGCTAAGTAAAACAAACACATTAACATTTAGTGGCGTGTGGTGCTGTGGATCCCAATAATGAATGCCTTGATTTACTCTGTCGTTAATTTGTAAGCAGTGATTTACCAGCACAGAGACAGATGTTAGAGCTGTTCATGAACTAATTAACACTGATGAAGGGGGACATGGATCACTTTATTATACTGAGCACAGGGGTGGTCCTAGCCTTCAGTGAGAGACTGAGATTACCAAAAAGCACCACTGAACAACACAGGAAGTCATTCCTGTGGCCATCTCCCTGTACAGCTCCTCCATCTAACACACTGTAAACACTGCAATAGTTACATCCTCTTTTCTACTCTGTAATGTCATGTAGAATCATGTAGAGACAATTAACTCACTGACGTTGTCTGCAGCTATATCTCCTTTTGCAGAGACATGATTATCCCTTCAAAGGTTGTGCATTTTTTCCCTAATAACAAACCATGGTCTTCCAAAGCTCTTATGAGGCTAATTCATGAAAGGAAAAAAGCTTTTATTGAAGGGAATATCTTGAAAGTTAGAGAAATTAGGAAGGAGATCAGATCACAAATTAAAAAAGCCAAAATAAAATACAAGGATAAGGTAGAGGCGGAGATGGGTAGCAATAACTTAAGGGTTGCCTGGGCAGGCATGAAACACTTGACTGGTCACTGTTACAGTGACTGTAATAAGATAAGTCTCCCTGGTTTTAGTTCAGACTCTCAGTTAGCCAATGAGCTGAATAGATTTTATTTGAGATTTAATGCTAATTATAATTCAAAGAATACACTTGATTTCTTAATAGAGAGCACCAGAGCCCCCCCAGCTTTGTTCTTTGATGAAAGAAGGGTGGGAAATCTTGGGAAATGAATAAGATTAATAAAAGTCCAGGTCCTGATAATATATGTGGCCAGGTGCTTAGAACATCCGCTGAGCAATTATGCAATATTTTTTATTACATCTTTCTTTTATCTCTTCAGCAACAGAAGGTTCCAGAGGTATGGAAAAAATCAATTATTTCTCCAGTTGCTAAGACCACAAAACCTACATCACTAAATGATTTTAGGCCTGTCGCTTTAACATCCTTAGTGATGAAGTCTTTTGAAAAACTTGTCAGGAAGGAGATCCTGCAGCAAGTAGAGAAGCTTATAGACCCACTACAATTTGCATACAGGCCTCGTAGAGGTGTTGATGATGCAGTGGTCACTCTGTTGACCTTCCTTTATCGCCATCTTGATGACGCCAAAGCTCATGCTCGGCTCTTATTTATTGATTTTTCTTCAGCTTTTAATACTATCCAGCCACATCTTTTAGTCGATAAGCTTCTTAACCAGTTTAAACTTGATTTTAATCTCGTTGGTTGGATTTTAGACTTTTTAACTGACAGATCTCAGTGTGTGAGAGTAAAGGGTTGTTTTTCCAAACAGCTGAACTCTTCTACTGGCTCACCACAAGGTTGTTGTCTCTCTCCTCTACTGTATATTTTGTACACTAATGACTGTCGCAGTACACAGGCCAACAGGCATTTCATTAAATATGCAGATGACACAGTCATTGTAAGCCTCCTTCATGGTGAAGAGGATTCCCATGGGCCTGTTGTGGATGAGTTTGTTTCATGGTGTGATCAGTCCTTCTTAATGATTAACACCTTGAAAACCAAGGACATGGTTATTGACTTCAGGAAGACATCCCCCCATCCTGCGCTAACAGTGGTAAATGGTGCAGCCATTGAACTGGTGGACAGTTATAAGTATTTGGGGGTTGTTCTTGATAAGGCTCTGTCCTTTGAGTCACATCTTGCTGCTACAGTGAAAAAGGTTCAACAAAGACTGTACTTTTTAAGGAGGTTGAGAGGTTTTAATGTTTCATCTGAAGTGATGACTCTTTTTTTATAAAAGTTTTATTGAATCTGTTTTAACTTTCTGTATCATTGCTTGGTACGGTAATATGTCCCTGAATAATAAGACCAGACTTAGCAACCTGGTTAAAGTGGCTGGTCAGATTTCAGGGAGGTCTCAGGTCCAGCTTGTGGACTTTTATAACATGCAGGTGCTGAGGAAGGCAACCTCTGTCCTGTTGTGTTCAAATCATCCTCTCTTTAATGATTTTCAACTGCTTCCATCAGGTTGTCGTTATAAAGTGCCTGCAGTGAAGACAAAGAGACATAGACTGTCTTTTGTACCTAGTGCTATTATCATAGTTAATAACACTAAACCATAAGTGCTGTTGCCATTGCACATTGCACTTTTTTGATGAAAAATCTAGGTTGTTTTCTCAGGCTTATATTATATTATATTATTTTAGTGTGTGTATGTGATGTGTTGGTTGTCTGTTTGTTTGTTTGTACGGACATACTGCAAATCAATTTCCCGTTAGGGACAATAAAGTTACCATTGACCATATTCTCGTCAATTTTCTTGATATTTATTTATAATCACCTCTGTTAATCCTTCATATTTATAATTGAGTGATCTGCATATATTAGCGCTATTTCTTAAATGTGTAAAATCTGTAACATGGTGTATTGTTTGGAGTTTAGTCTGTTACTGTTATTATTTTTAGAATTTCTTCTTGGAGCAACTGTAACCCACATCATTTCCTTAGGGATTAATAAAGTATTCTGATTCTGATTCTGATTGTTTCAGGATACATGACCTGCCATTATCCAATGACACATCTGCTTACCTGTAACTTTTGCTTGTTTCTCCTCCTTTTCTTTTCTCTTTTTTCTAAACTGAGCACCTGATGGCTTTGAACGTTTCTTGTCCATCTTTCATTGGTTTTAATTTTGCACTCCAGTATGAACACCCATCCCTCATCCTGAGGATCACCACAACATAACCTAATAGACCTACACCTAGTTCACAGATTCACTTTGTCTTTATTTCTGGGATTTTGCACAACCCAGGATTCAAATCATGAATAGATAATGGGCTTGGAATTACAACATTATAAATGAAGTGGGCTCTGTTTGGAAGCAGCAGGTCTCCCTCCCCTTTCGACGGGTTGTGTGTGAGACTTTTAATCATCAAATTTTTTTTAATATATTTTAATTAGAATTTAATTAATAATTAATATTTTATTAATAATAATTTTATTTAATTATAAATTTTAAATTGTTATTGATCCCTTTACCCCTAGTCCTAAAGTGTATATTTATTTTCTTACTCTTCTGATATTTGTTTGTTTACTTGCACTGCTGTAACTGGAGCCTCGTCGTCTCGTCTCTGTATACTGGACTGTATGTAGCGGAGATGACAATAAAGTTTACTTTGACTTCAGCAGCAAGCAGGTGCACCGAGGGGTGCCGATACCTGTGATGCCACCCTGGGCAACCGCCCATGTCGCCCATATCAAAAAGCGCTACTGATTGAGCAAACTACAAGTAACCACCAGTATGTTTCACATATCTGCTTTTTTTATGTGTATAAAAACAAAGATAAACTATCATTAGAAAGTGTTGTGAAAGCAAGACTCCTGCCGGAGTGCGTCGGCCGCTTGGCAAAGTACTTAGAAGCCAGTCCTGTCATGTGACATAAAACAATGATAATAATAATGTACAGTCATGGCCAAAAGTTTTGAGAACGACACAAATATTAGTTTTCATAAAGTTTGCTGCTAAACTGCTTTTAGATCTTTGTCTCCGTTGTTTCTGTGATGTACTGAAATATAATAACAAGCACTTCATACGTTTCAAAGGCTTTTATCGACAATTACATGACATTTATGCAAAGAGTCAGTATTTGCATTGTTGGCCCTTTTTTTCAGGACCTCTGCAATTCGACTGGGCATGCTCTCAATCAACTTCTGGGCCAAATCCTGACTGACAGCAACCCATTCCTTCATAATCACTTCTTGGAGTTTGTCAGAATTAGTGGGGTTTTTGTTTGTCCACCCGCCTCTTGAAGATTGACCACAAGTTCTCAATGGAATGAAGATATGGGGAGTTTCCAGGCCATGGAGCCAGAATTTCAACGTTTTGTTCCCCGAGCCACTTAGTTATCACTTTCGCCTTATGGAACAGTGCTCCATTGTGCTGGAAAATGCATTGTTCTTCACCAAACTGTTGTTGGTTTGTTGGAAGAAGTTGCTGTTGGAGGGTGTTTTGGTACCATTCTTTATTCATGGCTGTGTTTTTGGGCAAAATTGTGAGTGAGCCCACTCCCTTGGATGAGAAGCAACCCCACACATGAATGGTCTCAGGATGCTTCACTGTTGGCATGACACAGGACTGATGGTAGTGCTCACCTTTTCTTCTCCGGACGAGCCTTTTTCCAGATGCCCCAAACAATCAGAAAGAGGCTTCATCGGAGAATATCACTTTGCCCCAGTCCTCAGTCCATTCACCATACTTTCTGCAGAAGATCAATCAGCCAGTTTACTGATAGCGATGCTGTCCCTGACCTGTATGATTTATTGATGAATTAAAGTCTCGGATGTAGATAACAAGGACAACTATGCTGGAAAGATTCATTTTGTGTGTTTCATTAGCATAAAAATCTTGGATATGAGGTTTGGAAAACCTTTCAGGCAGGTGCGTGGGACTGAGTATAGTCCAAAAGGCTGAGAGTTTAACGCTGTCGCGTGTGTCAGTTGCTTGCTTACAAAGTGGTGTGTGTCTGCCCTAACCCCACAAAAACCAATCAAACAAATTGAAAACCCAGAATAATAAATAATAGAAAGCTTAAAAACAGGCATAAGTCCCATTTTCACTCTAAAGCTATCTTATTTAAAGGAGGACTTGCATGTTTTATGTGGATTTCTACTCTGTTTTGTATCCAAAATGCATCATATGAGAAACTTGACAGTATTCAATCTAATCATCACTGAAAAAGGTTTGTGAGAGTTCTGGATTTTTTTTAAGCTCCTTTAGTATGATCTTTGTAAACCTATAAAACAAAGGCCAGAATCATCTTTTAATGTTTGTTAATGGCCTTGTTGACGAAAATTTTTTACTTAATTTACTTAAGGCTTTGGCTGGTTTCTTTGGCTCTGAATTCAAATTTAAAACCAGCAAGAATTCTGAGCTCAAAAGCTCAAACGAGATCATGACACCACAAGGTTCAATCTTTTAATGACATTTTCTCATCATTTTTATGCAGACGACACTTAGTTACACGTCTTTTAAGCCTTGCCGGCTGGATTGGCTGTCTATCCTTGTCCACTGTTGCCATGTTTTAAACTCCAACAAGGCCGTGATTGTTGATCTTCCTGAATTACATACTAAAATCAATTTAGCACTTGCTTCTGCTTAGTCTACTGTTTGAAATCTTTAATAATATTTGAGTCCTCTTAGGCTCTGACTTGCATTTAAATTCTAAATGTCTTTCATATAAGGAAGGAGTGTAGACTTATTGGATAGTCTGTCCTCGGTCACTGTTCATCGCAAATGACTTTTGATTATCCTTTCAGCAGAAAAGGGCCTTTCATAAGATGCACTGCTGACAGGCGATGCCACAGTTAGAGAGCTTGAACTGTTCGAACAACATGATCTGAAAAACTCCCACACTGTAGGTCAGTGGTAGGAACCATCACTCTTTGCAAGTCTGAGACTTGTCTACTCTGAGGTATTTCAGATGTCAAGTTAGGAATAAGAGTAGAAGTAAGGAGGCAATCTTTAAGTTTTGTTGCTTCCTGAATGGACTGTTTAGAGATGGCATGATACCACTTTTTAATGTCCGAAACGGATATCATAAATTTGGATATCTGCCGATACCGATATAAATCCAATATAGCCTATTTTATAATCAATAAAATGTTGTTGTTTTTTTAATATCTTGCGGCACTTTGTATAAGTTCATACTGAAGTTTAAAAAAAACAAAACAAAACTAAAGCTATTCTGTTATACCTGTATGCAAAAAATACACTGCACCCAAAATATTTCATAGTTCTGCAAAACTGATCACTCTCATAAAGTTAAACCTGCACCATCCTCCCTATTCTGGTATAGGGAGCCACCCCCCACCCTCCACCTCATAATGCTTAATTGACGTAATCAACTTTAATTTAACGCACGTGTAAAAAAAAAAAAAAAAAAAAAAAAAAAGCACAGAAATCAATAATTTTTCTACAATAATTAAATAGATTCAACATCTTTCTTCAACAGAATTGACTGCACAGACGGTATCTTCCCAAAGGAAAAATTACTTTAGCTTACTAGGTCATAAATTTGACTTAATATTTACTATATACAATAATGGACTTTTATACATTTCACATCAGATGAAAACTTTGGTTGTAAGATTCAGATAATTATTTATTAAAAGCTAGACATTTTAAATGAGAATAAGAAAGAAAAGTATGTCTTTGTGCCCCCTTTTCCCTGTTAATGCCCTATCGGCCCCCCTGGCATAACTTTGCTAGACCCGCCCCTGCACAGTTACCAGTCGTCAGCTATGTAGAAAAGGATCCTGGTGTAGAAAGTAATATTAAATAAATTCTTTTTTTTTCTTCTCTCTTTTTCTTTCTCTTTCACTTCTCTTTTCCTCTTTTTTCTCCTCTAGTCGCAGAGCACAAAGGAAAAAAATCTGCACTGTTGGGCTGTCTTAAATTTGTCTTGTCCATACTTTACCGATTATAGATTAAAGTGGAGGAAAAAACAACAAAAATGACTGTGAACATTACATATAGCGCCACATATTTGATTGCTGCATTCACTGTGTAATACCTCAACAATAATTCACAAAAATATAGCATCTACATAATGTGCTGATGAATAAGATAATGTATCCAGTAGCTTGTTCTTCACACACTTTTTTCACTCACTATGTTTATGCACAACTCTGTATTTAAATCATTAGTTATTATTAATTTCTGGCTTTTCCTGTTAAAATGATGTTTTTCCTTCCCACCTTCCCTCAAAGCATTTGCTCATAGAGGGTCATCAGATTGTCAGGATTTTTCTCTGATTTCTCTGTATAATTGTAGGGTCTTTACCTTACAATATAAATCACCCTGAGGGAACTGTTGTTGCAATTTGGCACTATATAAATAAAACTGAACTGAATTTTCACAAAACAATGTAGTTAGGATCTTTAACGTGGTGGTAACTTTTTATATGATCACCAATAAATCATCTATAACTCCAGTCTACTTTTTATATCGTTTTATTTCATCTTGCCACGCTCTGTCTATTTTATTTACAAAAAGCGACATTTCATTATTTTATCTAACAGATAAAGTAAGTAAATAAGTCAAAGGAGTTTGCAAAGAAAGGCGTCTGGACTTCTTTAAGTTGCTTGAAGACGTTTCACCTCTCATCCGAGAAGCTTCTTCAGTTGAAGAAGCTTCTCGGATGACCTGGATGACTGAGAACCTTCACAGACATAAGTAAATAAGTATATTAAATTAAATATTAAATTTATTAAATAAATTCTAACAACAGCTTATCAAGCTTAAATGTGCTGCTGTTGTTCAGCCGCTGGTTTCCTCTTTCTGGTGCAAAGTGGGCCAAAAACAAACAAGAGAAATGGACTCGCAACAGAAAAGCCGATCAGCTGATCATTGATCATGTCACGGCTGGGGCAGCAGTCATGTGGTGTATTGAGAAAAAGGATCCAAAGTGCAGATACTGGCTGGGGTGCGAGTGAGTGTTTATTTACAGAAGTGACAAAGTGGCAAAAACAGGAAGAGCAGAGCAGGGAGTAAACAAACCTAAACTGGGGAAAACTAAAGAACTAACCTGAAACCAAAGACACACGGGAGAAGGAGCAAAGTGCACGGAGAGTGTTGGCAGAGAGACGTGGAATGAATACCAGTTAACACAGAGGAAAGACACAGGTAGGGATGATAAAACACTAAACACCAAAACCAACCCTAAAAACACATACAAAATCAAAATTAACACAAAACACAAGGTGATACAAAAGGAAACACAAAACACTGGGTCAAAATGACCCAGGACCATGACAGATCAGTTTCATGGTTGAAGTAGCAACAGGAGAGGGAGGGAGAGAGAACAGGCAGTCGCTCCATATATCGGTTGTTAAGCTTAATGTGGGAATGCTTTGCAAACATTCAGAGATGAACTTACACACTTGCTTTACTTCTCTGGGATAGCTTTCTCAGAGATGAAATGCCGGTTTGGAAGCACGTAGCGATGCTCCAGATGCTTTCAGTGTGAACTCCAGACCGCCGACAGGTCTCGCACGCCACAGCCGCTCTATCACATGAGGCATCCTGCTCCGACGTGCTAAGGTCATGAGCTGGGTTACGCCATGTCGCAAGTTTTGTGAGGTGCTTTTGTGATATTTAATGGATCAGATTACATTTTTTATTTCTCTCTGATATCCGATCCAGTAATTTAGGTCAGTATCGGACCGATATGTAATATCGGATCGGTCCATCTCTAGTCAGGATGAGATGCCACTGTTTTCACTTCTGCACAATATCTGTCGGCAGATCATCAAAACAATGATAATTGCACTAATGAACTGTTGAATCCTTAGGTGATTCAGCCTTAGACAGATCAACAGTTTTGGACTGAAGCATATCTGATTACATATTAGATCCGCCCAACACTTTTCAAAAGAGTGCAAAGCATGCAACAGACTCCAGGTCCATTTGAACCAGTATTGCCCTACAGCTCTCTGAGCATTGCTATCTGATGAGATATCTCTCAGCACACACCAAATAGCAGCCAACCTATCTGTGATATATGTCCAGAAGACCAATGTGGCACTGCAGTTCACTCGGTCCCCCATTAAACATTTGTAAAGAGAAGAAATTTGGATTTGAAATTTGAATCCGACAGACTTTGGACTGAATCTACTAAGAAAGGGCACTACAGTGAACACAGAAAGCATACTTCCTCACTTCCTTTATCCTTGCTTATACACCAGAATGTGACTCACTCATCACAGATGCTTCAGCCTACTCAGCAGCAGCATCCAGTTTGTCTGTGTCTTGACACCCCCAGGAAACTCATGTATGGCACCATTGTAGAAGTCTATGCTCAGATTTACTGACCTTTAAACTGACTGATTCTTTATATGACTGAGTGAAAACTATATTTTCTGAAGCAGTCAAGACTAAAATTTCTGAGATTGTCTTAATATTTATATATTGTGTTTGTTCGTCTATATTTTCTGTAAATTTTAGCCTGTGTGTACAGATATACTTCAACTATAAGTTAATAACATATAATGAAAAACTTAAAAACACATATTACCAAAAGGTGCTTCTTCAGTAGTCATGGTAAGCAGTGGGACTGATGAGGACGCTGAGTGAATATTAAGTAGGTCAGACTTTTAGAAGTACCCTCATGTCTCTTTGAAAACAAAGAGGTCACTTATCAGTTTGTGTAGTTAGTTTTAAATCATGGGCCTGCTGGAAAATTGCAAAAGAAATGTGGAATGTGCTTTGAGGACACTGCATACTCACAGCCTACTGTCCAATTGTGTGGGGAGTTCACTGATCCACTTCTGGAGTTGGAGATAATGTCTCTCATGTTTATTTCCTGCTTCGCCTCTGTAGTCTCAGATATTTTTGCACATGCGGCTAGATTTTCCTGAGCGTGTATTATATTTATGTGTTATTGTAATTAGTCTGTGGCACTAACTGCAGTTTTAAGATTCTGAGCTCTGACATTAAAAACAGAACTCATTGTCTTTTAACTGGGATTTCTTCCAATTGTAATATCCTCCTGAAAACTGAGGAAAAAGAATCCTCCCACATCAAATCCTCCTTTAACTTTTTGTGATTTCCTCCATTTTCAGAGCAGAAAGAAGCTACCCAAACACCAAAGATATCAACTGAAAGCCCAGGATGTCCTCTGTTTATTACATCAGGATTTAGTAGGCTAGCACAGATAAGTCAAAAGATGTAGACCAAAAACAATCACCCATTACAGAGGACATAAATGAATTGGCTGGTTTTCAGGAGGCTATCCCACAAATCAAATCAAAATAACTTTGAAGGCATCAAAGAAGAAAACACAAAAAAGTCTTTATTCTGGTAATATTCATTCTGTGTGAACGCCGCTCATGCAGCTGTGCTGAATTTGTCTAAATGCGCATACAAAAAAAATTGCATGAACTTCAACAGTGCTGGAAAAAATCCTTTTTGCTAAATTAAATCTGATAAGCACAAGTTTGTTCATTGCATTTTCAAAGCGACATTGCTCAATACTCATTACACATAATTCAAAATATTATTATCATTTTTACATGACACAGCATTTTCTTTTCCAACTTTTATTGAACTTCTGACATTTTAATATGGGGACCACTGGGAATAATCTCAGGGAAGTGTGTCTCCTCCCCTCTCTCGTCTTGGCTGTATCGTCTCTTTGGCTCAGGATTTTACGCCTGTTTCTTCTTCTACCGCTTGCCTCGGTTCAACTTGGACTCCTTCTTTTCCCTCTCACCTCTTCCTGTTACATCATCCATACTCACATCTGTTCAGCCTTCCTGATCCCTCGTCTTTGGATTAATTCAGATTGAACATGTGTTTTATGTCTTGTATGATTAAATGATTATATGATTTAGTTTTGGATGTTAACCACAGGTTTCAGCCTATACTACAGCACAATACAATGTGAAATGATACACATGAACTGATTGTTTCTCTCCCCTTCTTGTAGATAAATGTAAATGCTATTTTTCATGATTTGTGGAGCTGACTACACTTACCTTTAAGCCATTCTCAGAGTGTGACAGTGAGCTCACTGCGCTAAAACAAGAAATGCCTGCAGTGCATAGCTATCCCAGTGTATACTTAAAAGATGTTCTTGCAGAGAACTCAGAGTCACTTGCTGTTCACAAAAAGAGAGAGCAGTTTGGAGAAAAGCTGTGGTGATAACATCATGGGACATATTTAGAGATCATATTCAGTGTTATTGTAGCTACTTGGTCAAAGTGCTAAACTTTAGCTTCTTTTAATAAACAATATTTATCATGTGCAAGACCAGCAGAGATCTGCCCTGCGATGGGATGGTGGGAGAGGGAGAAGGTCTCAGATATTGTTGACCTGCCTGTTGATTGTGTCATCTGAGCTTTTGTCTATTAACTGCTGACATTTTAGTTTCATGAAATCAGCATCCTCAAAGACAACTGGTTTTTATAATGGCCTTCGTATGGCACATCAAATCCTACTTCTTCTCTCAACGACTTTCTAAATGGAAGTCGTTACAACACTGATCTAACCCTAAAGCCTTAACATGTCATCAAGATGTTTAAAATGTGAACATGTGTGCATTTGCAAACCACTGGCCAGGGAAACAAGTTTTATGGGTTTTGTTTTATTATTATTTATTATTTATTATTATTTAAATCTTTTTAAATCTTCTGTGTGTCTATGTGTCCATAATATACCTTTCTCCTGCTTTTTTTTTAAATTTCACTGTAGTTTGCAAAGACCACAGAGGGCATCATGACGTCACACGGCTGTTATCTCTGCCTGTTGCTTTTAAGTGTGAGTGTTCTCTTTGCAGTTTTACTCAAATTGCTTTTATATAAGTGCTGTAAAATGTGCTCTTGGTGATCCGCACATAATAGTTTCAAGAGGAGCTCGAATGTTTTAGATGTAATGTTTTGTTGATTACTGTAACTTCTGATTTTATTAAAAAACTATGATACCTAATTTACTTATTTTTAATTTTTTGTTAGACTGTCCTTCTTAAATTTGGGTCTGCATTAGTGTAGTTTATATAGTATTATACATGTTATGTTCATCATATGGTGGTAATTCTGTCCGTCTAATTAAACAACCTTTTGTCTACCAGGTAATCCTGATCGAGCCATCAGACGCAAACTGTATGGAGCACTTTGAAAAAGGAGGATTGGTAAGAAAAAAAAAGTTCTTTTCCCTAATTATTTAATTTCTTAATAGGCTGATCTCTAATGCTGGGTGACAAGGGTGCTAAGATAAAAGGTAATATGAGGATGATATAAATCAGATTTGGGTGTTGGGATCAGGCTTTTGACAACCTGCAGCCCTCTGACAGCCTCTAACCCCAGCAGATTTGTGTTCTAGAAGCCAGCATATTTGACTCTCTTTGGACATGTTGCTGTTTTAGTTGTGATGATCACTCACTAATAATAAACAAATATATAACTAATGATGTCTTTTGCTTCTTTACCATCTCTCTGTACTTGGAAGACAAAAGCATTAAGTACGCTCCCAGAGAATATTCCTGTCAAAATAATGAACAAGTCCGAGGTAACTTTGTGAAACATTGTTTAAAAACTAGAAAATGTATTTAAATTTATGTTGCAGTGACTTATATTTGGTTAATGGTAAATGTGCCCTTGTTTCATTGCAGGACATCGTTGTATGTAGTTTAATGAAAGACGAAGACTGTAACAACAAAAAAGAAGAAACCTGTTTTCTACGGGAGTGTTTTAAGGTAGAGAATGACATGGCAAGGAAAAAAAATCTCATCTTCTTCAAGTTCTGTTTGTTGTTTTCTACTCCTGGTCAGGTAAAACAAGGATTATATCTGATAAACATGTTGTTTGTCCTGCAGGACTATAAACCGCCATGTAACGAGAAGGCTAAGGACATCAATGTCTCTTTCTACCACTTCATGTGCTTGACAGATATAGCCAAGCGTCTACGAGGTATCACCTCATTTTGATACTTTCAGCTGTGGTTAGTTTAAAGACTTGCTGCCTGAATGTCTTTGTGAGAAGCAACACTGTGACACCGACTGTTGTAACGAGCTTAGAGGTTTTAGAAATTCAGACAAAGTAAAGGAGCAGGTCTTTTTCAAACTGTAAAACATTCTGATGATGTTCTCAAATGTGGATCTCCTACAATAAACCTAAAATTAACTTCTGGTTCTTACTGCTAATGTTTTTCTTCTTTTCACCAAAGATAAACCGCCTGAAGTCTGTGAAGTGTACAGTAAGTACACACACACACACACACACACACCATGAACAGAGACATTCCAAACAGCCAGAATTTGTGTGTGGGTGTGTGTGATGTGTATCCATGCTGCCATTGTGTCTGTCAGTGTGGATGTGTGTACAGGTACTGAAACCTACATCCACATTTTCTCTTGTTTTCTTTTGTTTCGGTGTGCTGATTTTAAAATTCACAACTTTGCTTGTATTTTTCTTTCTTTTTTTTGTTTAGAAAAATTATGTGGGGAAGATTCTGCCACCACAGGTAGGAAACACATTTTATTTATGGTTTTGTCATAGTTTTACTTTTCTCATTGTTTTTAATGGAAAGCACTTTGGTCAAAGTTGATTTTAAAGTGCTCTATAAATAAAGTTGGATTGGATTGAATATTAATGCTGAAAGAGTGCATGTTTGTGTTTTGCTTCTAGCTGATGTTAAATTTTATAAATCACGCTGACTGCTGCACTACTGCTGTTCTCCATCTTAAAATATACTCCAGCTCTTTTTGTGTAATTACTTTTGCATCTTATTTATTTCCCCACTTTCTTGAATCAGGCTTTCACTAAACATTTTTTTGCATTCTCTCTGAACAGACTGCTGTTCTTAGTGCAGCTTTTCAAGTAAATATCACTTTAAAGGTACAGGATAGAAGATTTAGAACCGATATACAGAGAGACGTTTTCTCAAAGGAGCCAGGACAATTTACTTTACAAAAACAAAAAAACGCCCAAATGACCCTCATATGGCCATAAACATTATATTTGACCAAGATTAGTCATTAAAAGCAGAAAAACTAAAACACATCTAAAAGAGGACGTACAGTGCTACTGACTGTTAGGTTGAAATTGCTAAATGTTGTTATTGTGTTACATAAATTTGTAAGTCTTAGTTCAAACTATATGACCAAAGACATTCCTTTGTTTCTGACTCCCTCCACAGCCTGTTGAATGGTGGGGGAGGCTGTAGTGTTTTATTATAGGCACATCCTATGTGAAGGTTCTGTTTTCTTGTTTAGTAAACTTCCTGCCTGTATGACCCTTTTGGTGAGCAGGAGGTCACACAAACGCACCCCCAAACACACACACACACACACACACACACACACACACACACACACACACACACACACACACACACACACACACACACACACGCTCACACACACACACACACACATGCTCGCTCACACACACAGTGTTTTAACCTTTTGTGACCACAGGGGGCTTTACAATGGGTGTTTGTGTAAACTGTGTGTAACAGAATAAAAGGCTGCTGTGGGGTGATGGTTCTTCGAAGTGGTCTGAGACCGAGGGCAGAAGGGCTGCTCTGAGATCCTTCCCTTGCTAGCATGTGAAAAACCGGTTGAACTGTTCGTCTTGCTTCCTTGCTTCGTTAACGGGAATAAGTTTCAAAACCAGCTGGGCCCGTGGAAGCGCAGACCCAACACTGACATTTTACATTTTATTGCAAAAGATGAATATTTCACCTTTTTTTCAGTGCTTGACAGCTGCTGTTGTCTTTGCCCAAAAATTAGATTAAAAGCAGTCAGACTCCATCCAAGGACACACTTGAAGGTATATTCAAGAAAAATGTTTAAAGAAACCTCCAAGGGGTTTTTTTTCGTAGAAAAATTCTGACTTTAAAGAAGCTTTGAGTTTCACACATGGACAAAATACATATTTGATCATATTTACTAAGTATTATCTGTTCAGATTAACATTTCAATGACAATTCAAGTTTTGTAAGTAAGCTTTACTTTGTTTTGCGTATGAGAACACCAAACTGTTGTAAAATAGCTAAATAAACATTTTGTAACAGAAAGTTCTAGTTTTTTAAGGATCTGGTCTCTTCGAGTGGACAACAGTCATTTGTAAAACAGTGTCATGTTTTAAATGTACTGGTCAGTGTGCAGCCCTTCACAGAAGCGTCCTCTCTGTGATCCCTACAGACGAGTATAGAGGCAAATCCCAGGAGATCAGCAGTTTCTGTAGTACTTACACCAGCCTTTTAAATTACCCTTCTATTCAAACTAAATATAAGTAGTGATATTGAATTTTAAATAATTAATTTGGAAACAGTCTGGAATTTTCCCAAAAATGTAATTTTTATGACCGCTAACATAATTAAGACATGAAAAAAATTGCTACAAACTCTTGTGTTTACTCAATCCACCACCATCAACAGCACCGACCATCGAAGCAACACCATCAACAGCACCGACCATCGAAGCAACCCCATCAACACCACTGCCAACAACACCGAACATCGAAGCAACACCATCAACACCACTGCCAACAACACCGAACATCGAAGCAACACCATCAACACCACTGCCAACAACACCGAACATCGAAGCAACACCATCAACACCACTGCCAACAACACCGAACATCGAAGCAACACCATCAACACCACTGCCAACAACACCGAACATCGAAGCAACACCATCAACACCACTGCCAACAGCACCGACCATCGAAGCAACACCATCAACAGCACCAGCCATCGAAGCAACACCGACCATTGAAGCAACAACAAAAAACCCAAGCACAGCATCAACAACAAAAACAACATCGTCAACAACAAGTACAACCGCAGCATCATCCCTGGTGAATTCACAGCAGAAGAGTTGTAAGTTACATTAATAGAACTTTATTTGATATGTCATGGAAAATATATTGTAATAGGTTATTTATTTGAACTAAAATTAAGTTTAACGATGATTCTGAAAAACTTTCCACATGGACGAGTAGAGGGTCTAATCTGATAGGCCAGCCACCTTTGGAGTAAGCTTATTACCACTGCTTGTATTCAGTGTCTCTATCTTTGCGTCACAATCCAAAGCTCATGACTGTAGGTGAGGGTAGGGACTTAGATTCGCTTTTGTGTTCAAGTCCCGGTCCAGGTTCTGGGTGCAAACTACACAGTGTTCGTTAAGGCTATTTTCTTTTTATCAGGCCATGAAAAATAGTCAGTAATCACTGTTGGCCTCTGAGGTTTTATTATAACTATTCATCTGCAGCATGTTTTAAAGCTCCATTTTTGAACGCTCAATATTTTTTGAAACCTTAACGACAGCCCATCAGCTGCCAGTTTGCCAGACGGCAAATATTTGAACGTGTCATAAAAGAATCACTCTGAGGCTAATAATCATTTGAATAGGTATGAAACTGAGGATCAGGAACTTTGCATTATATATTAGCAGTATATTAATGACTAACCTCGTATTGTTGATAGATTATATCAGGTATTCTCCTGACTGAAGTTTGGTCCGTTTTTCTGTTGCGTTCGGGGACTGAAATTTTGTTTTGTTTTTTTCACTTTTATTGTGGGGGAAAAATTGTTCATCCTCCAGCATTACTGTGGTAATGTGTTTATATTATGCTATCTATAGGCTTGCTGGCATATAATGGTGGCTGGCTACAAAGCTAACTTCTGTAACCCTACAAACTTTGCTGCTGTTTATTTTACTGTCTTTGTGTATGTCTGAAGTGATAGCAGAGCTGTACATTTTAATTTTTCAGAAATCCCTCAGTAAGAACATGGTATATCATCTATAGATGGAAACTAGCAGGCTAACTCCCTGCTAACTTCTAACTCTGCTAAACGTCATAAATCCTGTTTTTAATGGATGCCTGGATGTTAAACTTTATTGTTACATCTAGTAGAGCAGCCACACTGATCACTTTATTGAAGATAAAATAAGTTAGACAGATTTAACTCATTTTTAACCCCACAGTATTTGTTTGAGTTTGGGAGCTGAAGAGAGGTTTGGACCTGGAAACATCTAATGATGTGAGATGTTATAGGCGGAAATGATAATTAGTCTCTGGAGTGTTGGCCAGTGAGCACAGCGCCCACTAGAGAACTTCAAGCCACCCTCATGAAGTCTGTTCCTGATTCTGTGGTCAGAGACATTCACACCAGTGACCTGCTGGAGGTCATTTTGTAGCTCTGGCAGTGCTCATCTTGTTCTTCCTGGCACAAAGAAGCAGATACCTGCCCTGCTGATGATTAAGGATCTTCTCTGTCCCTGTCCAGCTCTTCTAGAGTAACAACCTATCTCCTGGATTCTCCTCCATGCTCTTGAGATTGTGCTGGGACACAGCAAACCTGCTGACAATAACACGTATCCTGGATGAGATGGACTGCCTGTGCAACCTCTGTATCCGTATCGCCTCATGCTACCAGCAGCCAAATGCAAAACTAGTGAACAAACAGTAAGAAAAGATGAGAATGGAAAAGTGTCCCCCACATGTAAAACCATTATCTCTCATTGCTGCCCTTGTAGTGCACCTGTCATCAATTTCATTAACACTAAAGCAGATGAAACTGATCAACATCCCCCCTCTGGTACTTACAACTGAGCAGATCAGTGACCTACAAGTTTAACTAACTTGATGCTGTACTCTGATTTAAAAACTGTTCCTTGCAGTTGTACTCATAGTCTTTCCTTTCTCCCATAGGTTCAGAGAAAGGAATATGTAAGTTTTTTGAATATACTTTGGATACTGAAATTAAGAGTTACTTTAATTTGCAGTTGTACTTCTATGGTTTTAGTTAATTTTTATTGTTTATTAATATTTTAGTGTTTATTTGGGTTGATACAATTATATATGTTAACAAGATTGCATTGTCATTATATTTAACATTCTATAACAAGCTATGTACTGAAAGAAACAAACCACAATACTCTTGACACACATTTAGTTTGCAGATTTTCTTATACAGTCTTTCCTTTTTTCATAGCTTCAGAAAAAGAAACGGGTAAGCTTGTGTTATTTGTTTATTTATTTATGCTTTGCATCAGTAAAATGTATATTGACAAGTTTGTTGTAGTACCGACATTCCAAAAGAGCCCAAGTCCTCATTTTCTTTTTCAGGTTCCAAAAACTGATAAAACAAATACAGAATTTAACATAATTGTTTTAAAACAACCATATAGCATGTACGATATTTATTAAATGTGTGAATCTTACAGATTGGCCACACTATAGAAAACAAGACAAAAATTTATAGTTCATGCACTTTAAAAACTTTATTCATGCATAAATATGTGTTATCAAGGGAGTGTTACTTTGAAAATTAATACATGTTCAACCTCTTCTTAAACAGGAAGTGACATCCAAACGATTTCAATAGGAGTTCTTATCACGACGAACATCATTGTCCCCATAGCTGTTTATCTGTACATGCGTTACCAGATTCAACAGGTGAGTGGGAGCTCAGATGTGAATGTTGCTTAATGCAGGGATGTAAGGATGTTCAACTACACATTTAATTTAATTTAATACAATAAAGCAGGACAGCAAATGCTGATAAAAATAAATAAATGTGTAAAATTCCAGATAAAAGAGGATAATTCCATAAATTTACCAACATTTCCTGTTTAAAAAAACCAAAACCAAAAACCCCACTGAAAAACAAAATGATTGAAGACTCTGGTTAGAGTCTTTGCCAGACTGATTCTGGGCCCTGGGCCGTGTGTGTGATACATGTGGCTTAAAGAATACAAGGGTGTAGCAGCATGTACCCAGACATATATGGGCTCACATTGTGGTCATAAATATTTTGTACTTTTAAATCACAATGTGTAGTTGTGGACTGAGTACTTTGTAAACCAAAATATCTGAAAATTTTTATGTTTGTGATAGATGAGAATTTATGAGTTTGTAAAAAATATTTACACAAGTTACAAATATTTTTGTTGAGGTCTGGCTACAGATACAAAGCAAAAAAAAACTATGTGTAAAATTCTGCTCTCAAGGCTGTGCGTGACTTTCAACTTGCAGTTATGAAGTTTGACCCGGTTCCTTTCAGCTAATTGGTCAATGTCATGTCACAAATTTAACAATCCAATCAGATAACAGATGGGTGGGCTTTACTTAGCCTCAGGCCCTTGAAGGGTAAATGCCCTTTCATGTGCCAGTGTTTTCCTTCATCACCACGAAGGAAAACATTTTGTGCCTGTCTGAGTTCAGTAAATTTTTTGTGTCACAGGTTTATGTGTTTATGCAGACTCAGAGCCTTTTCAACTGCTCTGCGGACTTCAGGGGGAAAACAGTGCTGTGGAAACAACAGATTCCTCACTAGTCAGGACAGTTACAAAGCTTTCTTCATTATGAATGAGCGATACATGTTTTATTGAACATTTCAACATAATACAACACAAATTCTTGTAGAGGATATAAAGTCAGAGAGGTACATGTTTTGAAATGACAGCAGCCAGCGCAACAAATGTTGGATCCTTCGCTCTTAGTTAGTGATGAGCGCAGCGCATGCCGCATCCGTTGTGAAAGGGCCTTTATGCTGCACCGTGTGACTCACAGCAAAGGTCCCGGGTCAGCCCTGACTTTGTGTTAACGTAATACTAAAGTAATAATGGTATTTCTGACTGGTATAGCACAACTTTATCTTTCCAACAGCTACCGGAAGTTAAGGGACCTAGCTTGTATGAGCCTCATGGGATATTCATATAGAGATCCTCCAGCTTCAAACTGTATCACCCTTCCAGGACCTGAAGCTCAGTAAAGCTGAGTAAGCCAAACCCATCTGATTTCTGATTGGATTGTTAAATTTGTGGTTGTCATGACAAAGACCAATCGCTGCAAGGAATTCGTACTTGCAAGTTGAAAGTCACACGCAAGCGAGGGAACATGAGAGTTTTACACGATTTTTCTTTTTTTTTTGTATCAGTTTCTGTGAGAACATTAGTATGACAGAGTATGTGTTAAACCTTTTATGTAATAGCACAAATTTGTCACATTGATGAGGAAATGAACGTTGACCCTGACTTCTGTTTCATTTCTGCTTCAGATTCAAACTTGAGGGAAGAAGAAGGAATGACAGAGATACAGGTATTTTTGTAGAATGTGGATGCTAACTCACTGTAACTGAAGCACAGAGGATTAGGATACAACTAAACTTGCAGTTATTTGATAGTCTTACTTAGATATTACATTTCATTAATAAGAACAACAGAAGTGATTTATCTGTTTCTTAACATTTGTGGAGAGTCAACTTTGTGTTAAACCCTGTTCAGGGTGTTTTTGCTTTAACAGTATTGTTTTCTTCTCTTTTTAGCAAAACCCATTTCCCACAGATGTTGAAGAGGGTTCCAATTTATTAATGGTAATTTTTACTGTACTACTACTTTCATAAACGGTGCCTTTAAAAGACTTAATATTTCACACATGTGGTTTCCTTGACTGATGAGACCAGACAAGACCTGAATGGAAACACAGCCTTGACTGATTTGATATTTGTTCCCACTAAGTGTTCTTTTTTTTTTTTTTTTTTTTGTCAGCAGAGGTCCAGCTGTAACTACAAAAATCTATTTTTCCACCAACTGTAGGTTAAAAAACAAAACAAAACTGGGCCTGCTTATGTGCTCGATACTGGACTTCTCTCTGCTGGGAAGAAACGCACAGATCACTGGGTTAATTTTCCTTTGTGAGGAGCTGATTAAAAAAACGATGAAAGTTAGACAAAAGTAGCATTTTCTTTTTTTGTGTGACTAACAATTTCATGTTGAAAAATAATCTACCTGTTTTATTTTGCATTATTGTGAAATTCAGTAATACACCATTCAGAAATGATCACCAGCTGACTTTTGCAAGTTTTTTTTTACTGTGTCTGTTCAAATATGGGTCTCTGCAGGAGTCCCCAAATTTCCACAACATCTTTGTCTACGATGTGAAAAAAGATTTAGGCCACATGACACAACACAGATATTTTGTGTGATGCATGTCTCTTGGACTTTGCATTCATTTTGACTGGCTTTTTTTTTGTGTGTGTAACTTGACTCTCACCTCTGTTTCTATTGTATCTGGTCTTTAAGTGATGACATGTTGAATCCTGCTTCTGGGCCCAAACTACTCTGCATTTAATAAGGCTGTTGATCAGAGATGATCACTAGCTGACTTTTACAAGTTTTTTTTACTAGTGTCTGTTTAAATATCAGACACTTTTTTTTTCCATATTTTCAACTAGCAAGCACGCAGACATTTTTTTTAATGTACCTGTCCCAAATTATAGATCCAGGTTTATTTTGATGGTAAGAAAGGCCACTGAAAATGTCAGTATGTAGTATGTAAAGTATGTGTGATATTTAAAGCTAAAATTCTACAGAATTTGAGACGAATGACTCTCTACCAGTTCAGCCAAGAAGAGGGTTCAAATATCCAGCCATAAGACGGTTCTTGGCTATGGAAAGCACCTGGTTTATGTGGCTAAAGGACATTTACATTAATATTAATAGGGGTGGTTGATCTATATATTGGAGCATGCATGTATAATTCTGACACGGTGTGGATTAGAGAAAGTCCAAAATGAATTCAAACTTGTGCACCAAATACTTGTTTTCATAAAGTTATAAAAGATGTATGCTTTTATAACAGTCCAAAGAAATCACGATGCGAAAAATGACTTTCAACACAGTCATTTTGTTTGACGCATGTCTTTTGGACTTTTTATTTTAAATGTACTTTCACTTACTGACTACCTCTATTTCTATTGTATTGTCTGATACATGGAGGTCTAAGCAAGAAAACTACTCAGGTTTTGGGAAAAGATCACAGTTCAAATACACAGCCCAGGATGCTCCATTTGAAAGCTTACCCAAAGATATGGACTACTCAGTCAGATCTTTGGGACTGATAAGAGCTGACTACAGTCACTCTGCCACAGAAACCTCCATTAAAAATGATCAGCCAGGCGTTTCGCCAGTCAAGCACACAATTGACTTGGTAATGCACAGACTAAATGCTTTTCTCTTTCTCTTTGTCATACAGACACCCGAGAGTTCCATCATCATAAATTCACCTGAAAACACCATAATTTAAAGCCCTTGCCCAAATAGAACACACCATTTGAAGTTCTGAGCTGCTGAGAATCTGGATAAATCTGGATACGAGGATCTGCCTTACAGAGCTTCGTAACAGTCCAGGTGAAGTAAAGGTGGTCTGTGAAGGCCTCTGCGCCCAAAGGTGGATAAGCTTCCAATGTGAAGAAGAGTGAGACCAAACAAGCCGCAGCATGCCTGTTCATGTAACTGCTCTGCAGTCGCACATCAAGATGGTTTTCTGTCCGCCTCATGCAAAAAGTTTTACTGCTGTGCTGGTTATAAGTGACCAAGGTCTTGCCAGAAGAAGTGCGCTGCAGAAAGTCCATTTAACACGAGCAATAACGAGTTGGTTTTGGTCATATTTAGAATAATTTTAAACACAAAGACACACATTATGCATGTAGTCAGTGAACATATATATATGTGTGTGTGTGTTAAAGTGTTCAACTGTGCAAAAAAGAAAAAAAGTTACGTTTTTATGGCTAATGGACTAATTGCCTATGTTCATGTGTGCATATTTGGGAAAAGGTTTGGTGGCTTTTTTTCTTTTCCTTGTATGTATTAAGTATGTGATAAAGCTTCAGCTGAAAAGCTAAAGGTGCCTAAAAAAATTTGAATATTATGTTTTTTTTATTGCACAATGCACATTAAGCTAAGCCACCATAAGAAAATTGAACTTTTACCTTTTTCCAAATTAAAGCAAGCTGTGCGAGCTTTACCTCTAAAATGTGATCTTGTCAGTTGTTCTAGATACAGTCTTCACACATGCATTTGTGTTTGTGTTTCATGGAAGTAGAAATAGAAAATTCCCTACCACAATGCTTTTATTATTTTCATAAATCACTGCAAAAACAAACAGATGTGAAAAAAGCTGTCTTCTCTGCACTTTCTCATTATCATACTGTCACATTATTTCAATCTTATATATGTCTAATTATCCCAAAATAACATCTTGTCTGTCCGTCACATATGAAAGACTGTAGACATGGTTCTGTGTTTTCAGTGTTTGGCTTTTGATGCATTTGTGGAATATATTTTAGTTTTTTTTATGTAAAAAAATATATTTTTATATATTTTTTAAGCCAGCGAGTTTATTTATTGTGTTTGTAATAGAGTCTGAGTAGGAGTATTTTTTTTTTTTTTTTTTTTTGGAATGTGTAGATGTGAGTTTAGACAAGCATCTATGATTCCCATACATACTCCTTGGTGTGGAACAAAAATGTCCAGACTGAAAAGAGAAAAATGTACGCAGATAATGGAGTCATTGGTTGGCACAACTGTTAGAAAAGACCCGGTGAACATATCTGAACACAGGAGCCAGACTTGTAAAGTGTATAAAAAGCTGTATTTTAAACCAACAAATAAATAAGAAATGAATAAAAAACAAAAATCAAATAAAAACATTTATTTAAAACAGTCACATTAAGCAATCATCTACACAGTTTTACCATCTGCATGTCACATTTTCATTTGACTGTACTGGACTCTTTGACAAACTGGTTTTGTCTGTTTGCCACCAGTTCATTTGAAGGTGATGTGTATAGATGTATATATGTCTGACATACAAAATATATATAACTTTGCTCCATTATAATCCCAGTGTTGGATACTGGGAGTACCTGCTTGTGGAAGGAAGATATTGTGGCAGCATTTCATGTTAACAGGAACCTGAGCAACTGAGCTAATGCTGACCTCTGCTTGTCAGTCCTTTTTTTTTGGTATTGTCTGTATTTTGTATAATATGAAACAAATATATACATTTGCCAGATAAAAACATTGTGTTGAATTGCTGAGATAAATATACAGTTTGTTTTCATGGTATTTGTGGAAGAACACTCCAGCAAAATGTTAATGTAAATTAACCTACAATGTATCCCTATCCCAGTGTTCGCAGGTCATCTGGATTTTTCTTTCCAGATGTTTATTTCACAGATGTCTTTTCTGGTGCCTGGTTTTTGTAAATAAATGACCTTTTCTGCTTTAAAAACTTTCCTTTTGTGTTGTACTGGAGGAGAATGGTGAAGCGGTGCAGCGATGCAGCTTTTCAGGAATGGAGACATCGTTACAGTTATTTTTATGGTACAAAACGGCGAGAGCACAATGGCACAGTGGAAACTGTCCGGTACAGAAACAACCACATTATAACTGCTAACAAAACTCCTTGCAAAGGATCTGCATTGACCGCAGGTTAACACAAAGTTAGATAAGAACCCAGAGTAATGATAACACTGAATAACCCCAGCCCCACAGCCAGACCCTGTTGTTTACTGGTGATTTAATGAGCTCGACTCCCATCACATTCTAGAACACAAATAAGGCTTTCATCAAATCAGGGAAGATGCACAGAAAGAAGATCAGGCATCAACTAGGAAGAAGCAGAATAAAAGCAACATCGGCTTTCCTTATGTAGTAGGTTTGTCTGACAATCTCCTGAGTATGTTTTACAAGCATGGCATTCCAGTGCACTTCAAACCCAACGACAGCTGCAGGACAAGGTTCACCCCAAGGACAAGGAGTGGTGAAACTGAACTCAGCTTTCCAGCTTTCCAAAAATGTTATTAATCACAATTCATATTAATTTGGGATTTAAGAAGATGGAAACTTATTTTTCACATAGTGCTAAATACATTAGGACCATTTCCTCAGTTGGGTTTCATTCTTTAGTTATCTGCACTCCGAGCGGATAGAAAGGAAGAAAAAAGAGAAATGTTTTTTGTTTTTATGTGCAGGGAGGAAGAAATGGTTCAGCTTCAGAAGGACGAAACAAGAAAACATGAAGAATCTAAACTTTAAATGAACCAGGAACTAAGACCAGACCAAACACAGCAAAGAAAATGCACATAAACACTAAGCAAGCCAAGAATCATCAGAAGATATAAAAAAAAATTACTTGATAGGATAGGCTATGACACAAAAACACGGGGTAAAAGATCCAAGAGCATGAGAGAATGATACATTATGTTGGTGTGTGGAAGTGTATCCTATAGGTTTATGTTGTTAACTATAATGAGGAGACAGTGCATTCAAGTCAGTTTAGCATTACAGTAATGCACCAAATTACTTTCTTAGTGCAATAATTAACAGAGTAACACGCCTAGACAATATTAAAATTTGCTCAATGATTCAAAATATTTGATGATCTGAAACATGTCACACACACACAACTCTGCAGGTCTACTAGAAGCTACAAGCTACAAGCAGAGGTACCCTCCATGAAGTATCAATATCAAGGCAGCGCGGAGTTTAGTTAGCCAACTATTGGAGCTTCAGAAAGGTGTGATGAATAAAGATATGCCTAAGAAGTACAGCAAGCTGGCCATACTTGAGGCCTTGGAAACTGCCAAGCAGTGTTGGGGAGTAACGGAGAGCATTTACCGGCATTAGACATTTAAAATACAAAATATGTGCCGTTACCATTACCGTTTAAAAAGGTGGTATTCATAATTGCTATGGCGAGTATCCTTCAGTAAAATTAATAAATCACACAGCAATAGTACATTCATGTAGTTGTAAAAAGCTTGATAATATATTAAGTAATCCAAAGTATTTAGAATACGTTACTCTCATTGAGTAATGTAATGGAATACGTTACAAAATACATTTTGGAGCATGTAATCTGTAGTGGAATACATTTTAAAAGTAACCTTCCCAACACTGGTTACGTTGTTATACGAGTTAAATTGGTTTAAAAGTTTTATGTTATGAATAAATTGATTAAAACAAACAGTAACAGTAATTGTCACTGGACTTTTATTTACCTTTACATTATCTTTATCATGTATGAACATAACGCTAACTTTGACCAATTTTAAATGGATATTTATTTAATGAGAATAAAGTAAATAACAATAACAATACGTCAAGAATATTTATAATACATCAACAAAAATCAGCCCTGGGATCCTGCTGGTTTATAAAAAGTGGTCAAGGACTGGGACACTCGGGTTAATCCTGCAGCACAAGGGTCTGGTGTGTTTAGGGGAAAGGTGGAGAACAACATAAACAGTTTTAATAATAATAATAATAATAATAATAATAATAATGATGGATTGCATTTATATAGCGCTTTTCGGGACCCCTCAAAGCGCTTTACAATGCCACTATTCATTCACTCTCACATTCATACCCCGGTGAAGGCAAGCTACAGTTGTAGCCACAGCTGCCCTGGGGCAGACTGACAGTTTTAATAGAGAGGAATTCTTTCATTTATTTTAAGAGATCAAAGCATTATTATGATTATTAAGCTTAAGTAAAATATGCTAATACGCTGTGAAAAGACTTACATTCAGTGTTGGGTAAGTTACTTTAAATTAGTAACTTAGATTACTAGTTATTTCTATCAAAAGTAACTCAGTTACTTCAAGTTACTCGTTACTTTCAAAGTAACTAGTTACTAAGGAAAGTAACTTTGGTTTTACTCAGAATTCTCTTGTTAATGTGTTGCTTCCGTAACTGGATACCCAGCCAGATTGCCAGTCTTCTAGCTTGCTTACTTGCCACAAGTGCACTGTGCCACCTACCAATAGAAAGGAAAAGGTAATGTGCACATTTCCACGAGAGAAATCCCACGCCTGGACTGTCGTTGACCGCTGCCATGATTCTAGCCTACGTCACAGCGTCATGTGCGCTTCTTACATTCAACACGAAAATTGCAGTCGTGGTGTTTTTGATTGTACTCAGAACTCAGAAATTCTGCCTTCCGAGTAGGAAGATGTAGGCAACACCAGACTGCAGATGAGCTGCATACAGAGCTGGACTGGGACAAAAAAATCAGCCCGGGCATTTTGACTAGAGACCGGCCCACCATTATAGGAAAAATCATAAAGCCTTTGAATGAAAACAAATGTTGTGACAGTGATGTACACTGTTTTGATGGTATATATGTATCCATCTATCGATCGTTTGTTGTATGATTGAGATAATTATTTAATAAAAGCTAGATATTTTAAATGAGAATAAGAAAGAAAAGTATTTCTTTGTGCCCCCCTTTCCCTGTTAATGCCCTACCTGGCCCCCTGGCAACACTTTGCTAGACCCGCCCCTGCACAGTTACCAGCTGTCAGCTACTTAGAAAAGGATCCTGGTGTTATTTGTCTCTCAGAAACAGTTCATAACTTCCCTTCAACTCATTCATGTCACCTAAAAGGTAAACCTGTTTCTCCATCACCTGTTCAGCTCTGATGATTCAGTAAGGACATCTCCTGGTTTCAGCTTCATGTTTCCCTCTCACCACATATCCAAACCAATATTATGACCAGCAGCTTTTACAGCTGTGGCTCCAGAAAACATCAGCTGATACTAGAAAGTAATATTAAATAAATTCTAACAACAGCGGATCAAGCTTAAACGTGCTGCTGTTGTTTAACGCGACATCCGCTGGTTTCCTCTTTCTGGCGCAGAGAGAAAAGCTGATCAGCTGATCATTGATCAGTTTCATGATTTAATTAGCGAATTTCTAGCAGACGTAGAACGGGACAAATCGCGTTCCTTTTCACCTCAACTTTAAAGTTCGACCTCCTCGGCTGTAATTGGTCCAGCCCAGAGTCGATCATGACCAACTGGCCAATCCACCACCATTCATTTATACCGTTAAAAAAAGAAAAGAAATAAAGCCCCATTGGCCCATAAAAACCAAAAGCCTAAGGTACAAAACATGCCGGCAAATTCTAGCTGAAGTACGGGACAAACTGTGTTCCTTTTCACCTCAATACGAAATATTTTCTCTGAATACGGGACGATTCTGTCGGGACGATCCCCTCCAAGGGGTTTTTTTTCGTAGAAAAATTCTGACTTTAAAGAAGCTTTGAGTTTCACACATGGACAAAATACATATTTGATCATATTTACTAAGTATTATCTGTTCAAATTAACATTTCAATGACAATTCAAATTTTGTAAGTAAGCTTTTCTTTGTTTTGCGTATGAGAACACCAAACTGTTGTAAAATAGCTAAATAAACATTTTGTAACAGAAAGTTCTAGTTTTTTAAGGATCTGGTCTCTTCGAGTGGACAACAGTCATTTGTAAAACAGTGTCATGTTTTAAATGTACTGGTCAGTGTGCAGCCCTTCACAGAAGGGTCCTTTCTGTGATCCCTACAGACGGGTATAGAGGCAAATCCCAGGAGATCAGCAGTTTCTGTAGTACTTACACCAGCCTTTTAAATTACCCTTCTATTCAAACTAAATATAAGTAGTGATATTGAATTTTAAATAATTAATTTGGAAACAGTCTGGAATTTTCCCAAAAATGTAATTTTTATGACCGCTAACATAATTAAGACATGAAAAAAAAATGGCTACAAACTCTTGTGTTTACTCAATCCACCACCACCAACAGCACCACCAAAAACTTCACCAACAACACCAACCATTGAAGCAACAGCATCAACAGCACCGACCATTGAAGCAACACCATCAACAGCACCGACCATCGAAGCAACACCATCAACAGCACCGACCATCGAAGCAACACCATCAACACCACTGACCATCGAAGCAACACCATCAACACCACTGCCAACAGCACCGACCATCGAAGCAACACCATCAACACCACTGTCAACAGCACCGACCATCGAAGCAACACCATCAACAGCACCAGCCATCGAAGCAACACCGACCATTGAAGCAACAACAAAAAACCCAAGCACAGTATCAACAACAAAAACAACATCGTCAACAACAAGTACAACCGCAGCATCATCCCTGGTGAATTCACAGCAGAAGAGTTGTAAGTTACATTAATAGAACTTTATTTGATATGTCATGGAAAATATATTGTAATAGGTTATTTATTTGAACTAAAACTAAGTTTAACGATGATTCTGAAAAACTTTCCACATGGATGAGTAGAGGGTCTAATCTGATAGGCCAGCCACCTTTGGAGTAAGCTTATTACCACTGCTTGTATTCAGTGTCTCTATCTTTGCGTCACAATCCAAAGCTCATGACTGTAGGTGAGGGTAGGGACTTAGATTCGCTTTTGTGTTCAAGTCCTGGTCCAGGTTCTGGGTGCAAACTACACAGTGTTCGTTAAGGCTATTTTCTTTTTATCAGGCCATGAAAAATAGTCAGTAATCACTGTTGGCCTCTGAGGTTTTATTATAACTATTCATCTGCAGCATGTTTTAAAGCTCCATTTTTGAACGCTCAATATTTTTTGAAACCTTAACGACAGCCCATCAGCTGCCAGTTTGCCAGACGGCAAATATTTGAACGTGTCATAAAAGAATCACTCTGAGGCTAATAATCATTTGAATAGGTATGAAACTGAGGATCAGGAACTTTGCATTATATATTAGCAGTATATTAATGACTAACCTCGTATTGTTGATAGATTATATCAGGTATTCTCCTGACTGAAGTTTGGTCCGTTTTTCTGTTGCGTTCGGGGACTGAAATTTTGTTTTGTTTTTTCACTTTTATTGTGGGGGAAAAATTGTTCATCCTCCAGCATTACTGTGGTAATGTGTTTATATTATGCTATCTATAGGCTTGCTGGCATATAATGGTGGCTGGCTACAGAGCTAACTTCTGTAACCCTACAAACTTTGCTGCTGTTTATTTTACTGTCTTTGTGTATGTCTGAAGTGATAGCAGAGCTGCATATTTTAATTTTTCAGAAATCCCTCAGTAAGAACATGGTATATCATCTTTAGATGGAAACTAGCAGGCTAACTCCCTGCTAACTTCTAACTCTGCTAAACGTCATAAATCCTGTTTTTAATGGATGCCTGGATGTTAAACTTTATTGTTACATCTAGTAGAGCAGCCACACTGATCATTTTATTGAAGATAAAATAAGTTAGACAGATTTAACTCATTTTTAACCCCACAGTATTTGTTTGAGTTTGGGAGCTGAAGAGAAGTTTGGACCTGGAAACATCTAATGATGTGAGATGTTATAGGTGGAAATGATAATTAGTCTCCGGAGTGTCGGCCAGTGAGCACAGCGCCCACTAGAGAACTTCAAGCCACCCTCATGAAGTCTGTTCCTGATTCTGTGGTCAGAGACATTCACACCAGTGACCTGCTGGAGGTCATTTTGTAGCTCTGGCAGTGCTCATCTTGTTCTTCCTGGCACAAAGAAGTGGATACCTGCTGATGAGTTAAGGATCTTCTCTGTCCCTGTCCAGCTCTTCTAGAGTAACAACCTATCTCCTGGATTTTCCTCCATGCTCTTGAGATTGTGCTGGGACACAGCAAACCTGCTGACAATAACACGTATCCTGGATGAGATGGACTGCCTGTGCAACCTCTGTATCCGTATCGTCTCATGCTACCAGCAGCCAAATGCAAAACTAGTGAACAAACAATAAGAAAAGATGAGAAGGGAAAAGTGTCCCCCACATGTAAAATCATTATCTCTCATTGCTGCCCTTGTAGTGCACCTGTCGTCAATTTCATTAACACTAAAGCAGATGAAACTGATCAACATCCCCCCTCTGGTACTTACAACTGAGCAGATCAGTGACCTACAAGTTTAACTAACTTGATGCTGTACTCTGATTTAAAAACGGTTCCTTGCAGTTGTACTCATAGTCTTTCCTTTCTCCCATAGGTTCAGAGAAAGGAATATGTAAGTTTTTTGAATATACTTTGGATACTGAAATTAAGAGTTACTTTAATTTGCAGTTGTACTTCTATGGTTTTAGTTAATTTTTATTGTTTATTAATATTTTAGTGTTTATTTGGGTTGATACAATTATATATATTAACAAGATTGCATTGTCATTATATTTAACATTCTATAACAAGCTATGTACTGAAAGAAACAAACCACAATACTCTTGACACACATTTAGTTTGCAGATGTTCTCATGCAGTCTTTCCTTTTTTCATAGCTTCAGAAAAAGAAACGGGTAAGCTTGTGTTATTTGTTTATTTATTTATTCTTTGCTTCAGTAAAATGTATATTGACAAGTTTGTTGTAGTACCGACATTCCAAAAGAGCCCAAGTCCTCATTTTCTTTTTCAGGTTCCAAAAACTGATAAAACAAATACAGAATTTAACATAATTGTTTTAAAACAACCATATAGCATGTATGATATTTATTAAATGTGTGAATCTTACAGATTGGCCACACTATAGAAAACAAGACAAAAATTTATAGTTCATGCACTTTAAAAACTTTATTCATGCATAAATATGTGTTATCAAGAGAGTGTTACTTTGAAAATTAATACATGTTCAACCTCTTCTTAAACAGGAAGTGACATCCAAACGATTTCAATAGGAGTTCTTATCACGACGAACATCATTGTCCCCATAGCTGTTTATCTGTACATGCGTTACCAGATTCAACAGGTGAGTGGGAGCTCAGATGTGAATGTTGCTTAATGCAGGGATGTAAGGATGTTCAACTACACATTTAATTTAATTTAATACAATAAAGCAGGACAGCAAATGCTGATAAAAATAAATAAATGTGTAAAATTCCAGATAAAAGAGGATAATTCCCATAAATTTACCAACATTTCCTGTTTAAAAAAACCAAAACCAAAAAACCCCCACTGAAAAACAAAATGATTGAAGACTCTGGTTAGAGTCTTTGCCAGACTGATTCTGGGCCCTGGGCCGTGTGTGTGATACATGTGGCTTAAAGAATACAAGGGTGTAGCAGCATGTACCCAGACATATATGGGCTCACATTGTGGTCATAAATATTTTGTACTTTTAAATCACAATGTGTAGTTGTGGACTGAGTACTTTGTAAACCAAAATATCTGAAAATTTTTATGTTTGTGATAGATGAGAATTTATGAGTTTGTAAAAAAATATTTACACAAGTTACAAATATTTTTGTTGAGGTCTGGCTACAGATACAAAGCAAAAAAAAACTATGTGTAAAATTCTGCTCTCAAGGCTGTGCGTGACTTTCAACTTGCAGTTATGAAGTTTGACCCGGTTCCTTTCAGCTAATTGGTCAATGTCATGTCACAAATTTAACAATCCAATCAGATAACAGATGGGTGGGCTTTACTTAGCCTCAGGCCCTTGAAGGGTAAATGCCCTTTCATGTGCCAGTGTTTTCCTTCATCACCACGAAGGAAAACATTTTGTGCCTGTCTGAGTTCAGTAAATTTTTGTGTCACAGGTTTATGGGTTTATGCAGACTCAGAGCCTTTTCAACTGCTCTGCGGACTTCAGGGGAAAACAGTGCTGTGGAAACAACAGATTCCTCACTAGTCAGGACAGTTACAAAGCTTTCTTCATTATGAATGAAGCGATACATGTTTTATTGAACATTTCAACATAATACAACACAAATTCTTGTAGAGGATATAAAGTCAGAGAGGTACATGTTTTGAAATGACAGCAGCCAGCGCAACAAATGTTGGATCCTTCGCTCTTAGTTAGTGATGAGCGCAGCGCATGCCGCATCCGTTGTGAAAGGGCCTTTATGCTGCACTGTGTGACTCACAGCAAAGGTCCCGGGTCAGCCCTGACTTTGTGTTAACGTAATACTAAAGTAATAATGGTATTTCTGACTGGTATAGCACAACTTTATCTTTCCAACAGCTACCGAAAGTTAAGGGACCTAGCTTGTATGAGCCTCATGGGATATTCATATAGAGATCCTCCAGCTTCAAACTGTATCACCCTTCCAGGACCTGAAGCTCAGTAAAGCTGAGTAAGCCAAACCCATCTGATTTCTGATTGGATTGTTAAATTTGTGGTTGTCATGACAAAGACCAATCGCTGCAAGGAATTCGTACTTGCAAGTTGAAAGTCACACGCAAGCGAGGGAACATGAGAGTTTTACACGATTTTTCTTTTTTTTTGTATCAGTTTCTGTGAGAACATTAGTATGACAGAGTATGTGTTAAACCTTTTATGTAATAGCACAAATTTGTCACATTGATGAGGAAATGAACGTTGACCCTGACTTCTGTTTCATTTCTGCTTCAGATTCGAAACTTGAGGGAAGAAGAAGGAATGACAGAGATACAGGTATTTTTGTAGAATGTGGATGCTAACTCACTGTAACTGAAGCACAGAGGATTAGGATACAACTAAACTTGCAGTTATTTGATAGTCTTACTTAGATATTACATTTCATTAATAAGAACAACAGAAGTGATTTATCTGTTTCTTAACATTTGTGGAGAGTCAACTTTGTGTTAAACCCTGTTCAGGGTGTTTTTGCTTTAACAGTATTATTTTCTTCTCTTTTTAGCAAAACCCATTTCCCACAGATGTTGAAGAGGGTTCCAATTTATTAATGGTAATTTTTACTGTACTACTACTTTCATAAACGGTGCCTTTAAAAGACTTAATATTTCACACATGTGGTTTCCTTGACTGATGAGACCAGACAAGACCTGAATGGAAACACAGCCTTGACTGATTTGATATTTGTTCCCACTAAGTGTTCTTTTTTTTTTTTTTTGTCAGCAGAGGTCCAGCTGTAACTACAAAAATCTATTTTTCCACCAACTGTAGGTTAAAAAAAAAACAAAACTGGGCCTGCTTATGTGCTCAATACTGGACTTCTCTCTGCTGGGAAGAAACGCACAGATCACTGGGTTAATTTTCCTTTGTGAGGAGCTGATTAAAAAAACGATGAAAGTTAGGCAAAAGTAGCATTTTCTTTTTTTTTGTGACTAACAATTTCATGTTGAAAAATAATCTACCTGTTTTATTTTGCATTATTGTGAAATTCAGTAATACACCATTCAGAAATGATCACCAGCTGACTTTTGCAAGTTTTTTTTTTACTGTGTCTGTTCAAATATGGGTCTCTGCAGGAGTCCCCAAATTTCCACAACATCTTTGTCTCGATGTGAAAAAGATTTAGGCCACATGACACAACACAGATATTTTGTGTGATGCATGTCTTTTGGACTTTGCATTCATTTTGACTGGCTTTTTTTTTGTGTGTGTAACTTGACTCTCACCTCTGTTTCTATTGTATCTGGTGTTTAAGTGATGACATGTTGAATCCTGCTTCTGGGCCCAAACTACTCTGCATTTAATAAGGCTGTTGATCAGAGATGATCACTAGCTGACTTTTACAAGTTTTTTTTACTAGTGTCTGTTTAAATATCAGACTTTTTTTTCATATTTTCAACTAGCAAACACACGAGACATTTTTTTTAATGTACCTGTCCCAAATTATAGATCCAGGTTTATTTTGATGGTAAGAAAGGCCACTGAAAATGTCAGTATGTAGTATGTAAAGTATGTGTGATATTTAAAGCTAAAATTCTACAGAATTTGAGACGAATGACTCTCTACCAGTTCAGCCAAGAAGAGGGTTCAAATATCCAGCCATAAGACGGTTCTTGGCTATGGAAAGCACCTGGTTTATGTGGCTAAAGGACATTTACATTAATATTGATAGGGGTGGTTGATCTATATATTGGAGCACGCATGTATAATTCTGACACGGTGTGGATTAGAGAAAGTCCAAAATAAATTCAAACTTGTGCACCAAATACTTGTTTTCATAAAGTTATAAAAGATGTATGCTTTTATAACAGTCCAAAGAAATCACGATGTGAAAAATGACTTTCAACACAGTCATTTTGTTTGACGCATGTCTTTTGGACTTTTTATTTTAAATGTACTTTCACTTACTGACTACCTCTATTTCTATTGTATTGTCTGATACATGGAGGTCTAAGCAAGAAAACTACTCAGGTTTTGGGAAAAGATCACAGTTCAAATACACAGCCCAGGATGCTCCATTTGAAAGCTTACCCAAAGATATGGACTACTCAGTCAGATCTTTGGGACTGATAAACTGACTACAGTCACTCTGCCACAGAAACCTCCATTAAAATTATCAGCCAGGCGTTTAGCCAGTCAAGCACACAATTGACTTGGTAATGCACAGACTAAATGCTTTTCTCTTTCTCTTTGTCATACAGACACCGAGAGTTCCATCATCATAAATTCACCTGAAAACACCATAATTTAAAGCCCTTGCCCAAATAGAACACACCATTAGAAGTTCTGAGCTGCTGAGAATCTGGATAAATCTGGATACGAGGATCTGCCTTACAGAGCTTCGTAACAGTCCAGGTGAAGTAAAGGTGGTCTGTGAAGGCCTCTGCGCCCAAAGGTGGATAAGCTTCCAATGTGAAGAAGAGTGAGACCAAACAAGCCGCAGCATGCCTGTTCATGTAACTGCTCTGCAGTCGCACATCAAGATGGTTTTCTGTCCGCCTCATGCAAAAGTTTTACTGCTGTGCTGGTTATAAGTGACCAAGGTCTTGCCAGAAGAAGTGCGCTGCAGAAAGTCCATTTAACACGAGCAATAACGAGTTGGTTTTGGTCATATTTAGAATAATTTTAAACACAAAGACACACATTATGCATGTAGTCAGTGAACATATATATATGTGTGTGTGTGTTAAGTGTTCAACTGTGCAAAAAAAAAAAAAAAAAGTTACGTTTTTATGGCTAATGGACTAATTGCCTATGTTCATGTGTGCATATTTGGGAAAAGGTTTGGTGGCTTTTTTTTTTTCCTTGTATGTATTAAGTATGTGATAAAGCTTCAGCTGAAAAGCTAAAGGTGCCTAAAAAATTTGAATATTATGTTTTTTTATTGCACAATGCACATTAAGCTAAGCCACCATAAGAAAATTGAACTTTACCTTTTTCCAAATTAAAGCAAGCTGTGCGAGCTTTACCTCTAAAATGTGATCTTGTCAGTTGTTCTAGATACAGTCTTCACACATGCATTTGTGTTTGTGTTTCATGGAAGTAGAAATAGAAAATTCCCTACCACAATGCTTTTATTATTTTCATAAATCACTGCAAAAACAAACAGATGTGAAAAAGCTGTCTTCTCTGCACTTTCTCATTATCATACTGTCACATTATTTCAATCTTATATATGTCTAATTATCCCAAAATAACATCTTGTCTGTCCGTCACATATGAAAGACTGTAGACATGGTTCTGTGTTTTCAGTGTTTGGCTTTTGATGCATTTGTGGAATATATTTTAGTTTTTTTATGTAAAAAAATATATTTTATATATTTTTAAGCCAGCGAGTTTATTTATTGTGTTTGTAATAGAGTCTGAGTAGGAGTATTTTTTTTTTTTTTTTTTTTTTTGAATGTGTAGATGTGAGTTTAGACAAGCATCTATGATTCCCATACATACTCCTTGGTGTGGAACAAAAATGTCCAGACTGAAAAGAGAAAAATGTACGCAGATAATGGAGTCATTGGTTGGCACAACTGTTAGAAAAGACCCGGTGAACATATCTGAGCACAGGAGCCAGACTTGTAAAGTGTATAAAAGCTGTATTTTAAACCAACAAATAAATAAGAAATGAATAAAAACAAAAATCAAATAAAAACATTTATTTAAAACAGTCACATTAAGCAATCATCTACACAGTTTTACCATCTGCATGTCACATTTTCATTTGACTGTACTGGACTCTTTGACAAACTGGTTTTGTCTGTTTGCCACCAGTTCATTTGAAGGTGATGTGTATAGATGTATATATGTCTGACATACAAAATATATATAACTTTGCTCCATTATAATACCAGTGTTGGATACTGGGAGTACCTGCTTGTGGAAGGAAGATGTTGTGGCAGCATTTCATGTTAACAGGAACCTGAGCAACTGAGCTAATGCTGACCTCTGCTTGTCAGTCCTTTTTTTTCTTGGTATTGTGTGTATTTTGTATAATATGAAACAAATATATACATTTGCCAGATAAAAACACTGTGTTGAATTGCTGAGATAAATATACAGTTTGTTTTCATGGTATTTGTGGAAGAACACTCCAGCAAAATGTTAATGTAAATTAACCTACAATGTATCCCTATCCCAGTGTTTGCAGGTCATCTGGATTTTTCTTTCCAGATGTTTATTTCACAGATGTCTTTTCTGGTGCCTGGTTTTTGTAAATAAATGACCTTTTCTGCTTTAAAAACTTTCTTTTTGTGTTGTACTGGAGGAGAATGGTGGAGCGGTGCAGCGATGCAGCTTTTCAGGAATGGAGACATCGTTACAGTTATTTTTATGGTACAAAACGGCGAGAGCACAATGGCACAGTGGAAACTGTCCGGTACAGAAACAACCACATTATAACTGCTAACAAAACTCCTTGCAAAGGATCTGCATTGACCGCAGGTTAACACAAAGTTAGATAAGAACCCAGAGTAATGATAACACTGAATAACCCCAGCCCCACAGCCAGACCCTGTTGTTTACTGGTGATTTAATGAGTTCGACTCCCATCACATTCTAGAACACACAAATAAGGCTTTCATCAAATCAGGGAAGATGCACAGAAAGAAGATCAGGCATCAACTAGGAAGAAGCAGAATAAAAGCAACATCGGCTTTCCTTATGTAGTAGGTTTGTCTGACAATCTCCTGAGTATGTTTTACAAGCATGGCATTCCAGTGCACTTCAAACCCAACGACAGCTGCAGGACAAGGTTCACCCCAAGGACAAGGAGTGGTGAAACTGAACTCAGCTTTCCAGCTTTCAAAAATGTTATTAATCACAATTCATATTAATTTGGGATTTAAGAAGATGGAAACTTATTTTCACATAGTGCTAAATACATTAGGACCATTTCCTCAGTTGGGTTTCATTCTTTAGTTATCTGCACTCCGAGCGGATAGAAAGGAAGAAAAAGAGAAATGTTTTTGTTTTTATGTGCAGGGAGGAAGAAATGGTTCAGCTTCAGAAGGACGAAACAAGAAAACATGAAGAATCTAAACTTTAAATGAACCAGGAACTAAGACCAGACCAAACACAGCAAAGAAAATGCACATAAACACTAAGCAAGCCAAGAATCATCAGAAGATATAAAAAAAATTACTTGATAGGATAGGCTATGACACAAAAACACGGGGTAAAAGATCCAAGACCATGAGAGAATGATATATTATGTTGGTGTGTGGAAGTGTATCCTATAGGTTTATGTTGTTAACTATAATGAGGAGACAGTGCATTCAAGTCAGTTTAGCATTACAGTAATGCACCAAATTACTTTCTTAGTGCAATAATTAACAGAGTAACACGCCTAGACAATATTAAAATTTGCTCAATGATTCAAAATATTTGATGATCTGAAACATGTCACACACACACAACTCTGCAGGTCTACTAGAAGCTACAAGCTACAAGCAGAGGTACCCTCCATGAAGTATCAATATCAAGGCAGCGCGGAGTTTAGTTAGCCAACTATTGGAGCTTCAGAAAGGTGTGATGAATAAAGATATGCCTAAGAAGTACAGCAAGCTGGCCATACTTGAGGCCTTGGAAACTGCCAAGCAGTGTTGGGGAGTAACGGAGAGCATTTACCGGCATTAGACATTTAAAATACAAAATATGTGCCGTTACCATTACCGTTTAAAAAGGTGGTATTCATAATTGCTATGGCGAGTATCCTTCAGTAAAATTAATAAATCACAGCAATAGTACATTCATGTAGTTGTAAAAAGCTTGATAATATATTAAGTAATCCAAAGTATTCAGAATACGTTACTCTCATTGAGTAATGTAAGGGAATACGTTGCAAATACATTTTGGAGCATGTAATCTGTAGTGGAATACATTTTAAAAGTAACCTTCCCAACACTGGTTACGTTGTTATATGAGTTAAATTGGTTTAAAAGTTTTATGTTATGAATAAATTGATTAAAACAAACAGTAACAGTAATTGTCACTGGACTTTTATTTACCTTTACATTATCTTTATCATGTATGAACATAACGCTAACTTTGACCAATTTTAAATGGATATTTATTTAATGAGAATAAAGTAAATAACAATAACAATACGTCAAGAATATTTATAATACATCAACAAAAATCAGCCCTGGGATCCTGCTGGTTTAAAAAAAATGGTCCAGGACTGGGACACTCGGGTTAATCCTGCAGCACAAGGGTCTGGTGTGTTTAGGGGAAAGGTGGAGAACAACATAAACAGTTTTAATAATAATAATAATAATAATAATAATAATAATGATGATGATGATGATGATGATGGATTGCATTTATATAGCGCTTTTCGGGACCCCTCAAAGCGCTTTACAATGCCACTATTCATTCACTCTCACATTCATACCCCGGTGAAGGCAAGCTACAGTTGTAGCCACAGCTGCCCTGGGGCAGACTGACAGTTTTAATAGAGAGGAATTCTTTCATTTATTTTAAGAGATCAAAGCATTATTATGATTATTAAGCTTAAGTAAAATATGCTAATACGCTGTGAAAAGACTTACATTCAGTGTTGGGTAAGTTACTTTAAATTAGTAACTTAGATTACTAGTTATTTCTATCAAAAGTAACTCAGTTACTTCAAATTACTCGTTACTTTCAAAGTAACTAGTTACTAGGGAAAGTAACTTTGGTTTTACTCAGAATTCTCTTGTTAATGTGTTGCTTCCATAACTGGATACCCAGCCAGATTGCCAGTCTTCTAGCTTGCTTACTTGCCACAAGTGCACTGTGCCACCTACCAATAGAAAGGAAAAAATAATGTGCACATTTCCACGAGAGAAATCCCACGCCTGGACCGTCGTTGACCGCCGCCATGATTCTAGCCTACATCACAGCGTCATGTGCGCTTCTTACATTCAACATGAAAACTGCAGTCGTGGTGTCTTTGATTGTACTCAGAACTCAGAAATTCTGCCTTCCGAGTAGGAAGATGTAGGCAACACCAGACTGCAGATGAGCTGCATACAGAGCTGGACTGGGACAAAAAAATCAGCCCGGGCATTTTGACTAGAGACCGACCCGCCATTATAGGAAAAATCATAAAGCCTTTGAATGAAAACAAATGTTGTGACAGTGATGTACACTGTTTTGATGGTATATATGTATCAATCTATCAATCGTTTGTTGTATGATTGAGATAATTATTTAATAAAAGCTAGATATTTTAAATGAGAATAAGAAAGAAAAGTATTTCTTTGTGCCCCCCTTTCCCTGTTAATGCCCTACCTGGCCCCCTGGCAACACTTTGCTAGACCCGCCCCTGCACAGTTACCAGCTGTCAGCTACTTAGAAAAGGATCCTGGTGTTATTTGTCTCTCAGAAACAGTTCATAACTTCCTTCAACTCATTCATGTCACCTAAAAGGTAAACCTGTTTCTCCATCACCTGTTCAGCTCTGATGATTCAGTAAGGACATCTCCTGGTTTCAGCTTCATGTTTCCCTCTCACCACATATCCAAACCAATATTATGACCAGCAGCTTTTACAGCTGTGGTTCCAGCAAACATCAGCTGATACTAGAAAGTAATATTAAATAAATTCTAACAACAGCGGATCAAGCTTAAACGTGCTGCTGTTGTTTAGCGCACATCCGCTGGATTCCTCTTTCTGGTGCAGAGAGAAAAGCTGATCAGCTGATCATTGATCAGTTTCATGATTTAATTAGCGAATTTCTAGCAGACGTAGAACGGGACAAATCGCGTTCCTTTTCACCTCAACTTTAAAGTTCGACCTCCTCGGCTGTAATTGGTCCAGCCCAGAGTCGATCATGACCAACTGGCCAATCCACCACCATTCATTTATACCGTTAAAAAAAGAAAAGAAATAAAACCCCATTGGCCCATAAAAACCAAAAGCCTAAGGTACAAAACATGCCAGCAAATTCTAGCTGAAGTACGGGACAAACTGTGTTCCTTTTCACCTCAATACGAAATATTTTCTCTGAATACGGGACGATTCTGTTTTTTACAGGACAGTTGGCAACTCTACTAACTAACCTATGAATAAAATAAAGTTCACTATCAGTAACATCATAGCACCCGCCCAGCTGTATAGAAACATGCTAGCTAGCACGCAGTACTAGTTATTGTAACTGACTGTAAAAAGTCAGCATAACAAAAATAAACTCCACCTAAACTTGGTTTATATCTGACCTAGATAGACTGCAGGTCATAAGTTCTCACCTGAAGTTCAGTTCACCTGACATTTGGACCGGCGGCCGCCTCGGGTCTCTCCTCCTGCCTCCCCTTTCCCTCATCCACCTGCTGGCCTCTGTGGAGGCTCCGCCATTGCTACCACCAAAGAACTGAGTTATTTTTACACATCGGCCAGCATCTGGCCAAACCACCACCTTTCATTGTTTATACCGTTAGAAAAAACAAACAAACAAACAAACAAACAAATAAAAAAACATCAGCCCATAAATGCCTGGTATGCATGATGGCCAGTCCAGCTAGTGTAAAGTGTGTAAAGTGTGTTGTGTTAGTCCCCGAAGGGAAATTACTCCTCTGCATTTAACCCATTCACCCCAGTGAAGCAGTGGGCAGCCACCAGTGCAGCGTCTGGGGAGCAGTGTGTAGGGACGGTACCTTGCTCAGGGGTACCTCAGGGTAGCCGTTCAGTGGGGTCGAACCCCCGACCTTCCGATCATGGGGCAGACACTCTACCTACTGAGCTATCCCTGCCCCCCTATGACAATAATGCTCAGTGGCTAGTGGAGCTAAAAGCAGATCACAGCATCTCCCTGTGTAAAAAGAATTGGACCGCACCAGGCCCTGATATGATTCATACCAACTTGATTCATACCAAAACGCGTAGTGTTTTTCATAAGGGTCTGGCAGATCAAACAAACCATCTGTTATTGGCTCAATAATTGAGTGGGGTGTAGCTACTGCTAGATAGAGCAGTCACTGGAGATTGCAATCACATGACGCCCTATGAGCAAGCATTTTGATGACAGTGGGAAGGAAAAACTCCCGTTTAACAGGAAGAAACCTCCGGCAGAACCAGGCTCAGGGAGGGGCGGGGCCATCTGCAGCGACAAGTTGGGGCAAAAGAAGAAAAACAGGATAAAGACATGCTGTGGAAGAGAGACAGAGATTAATAACAGATATGATTCGATGCAGAGAGGTCTATTAACACATGGTGAGTGAGAAAGGTGACTGGAAAGGAAAAACTCAATGCATCATGGGAATCGCCCAGCAGGCTACGTCTATTGCAGCATAACTAAGGGAGGATTCAGGGTCATCTGGTCCAGCCCTAACTATATGCTTTAGCAAAAAGGAAAGGATGATGTTTGTCATTTGGCTTAATACAGCTTTGGGAGTGGTGGTAGTGATGTAGACATAGTGACTGCTGATGATGAAACAGATAGCAAAACAAATCTGCACTCCATTATTGCTGTGAAATGTGAGCTGTGCCAATCATTTCCTGTTGGTAATGCCTCTTAAACTTAGCAAGAGATAAGGATTTCAGCCTAACACAACACACTGGAGCATATGATCCTGTAATTGGGATTTCCTGGAATCTATTTTTTGATCCTGTGCCTTAAGTGGGTTTGTTTGTTTTTAAACAAATACTGACTAAATGTGAGGTTTGGTTTATATGCTGCGACAACACTCATCACTGTTGCCTCTGAAAGTTGTCTGTCTCTCTCCAGGTGCCAACATTTGGTACATTTGCATTGGTTAAACAGCATTTTTGACTTCCTGTTGTTTCAAACTAGCCAATCAAGCAAAGGTAGAAAAGCCTGACAACCCCCAAACAGCATCACATTGGAAGGTCTTTTATGCTAGGAGCCAGACACAGCCCTCGGGATGTTTTCTGTAATACTAAGTTCCTTATCAAATCCTAATATCCTGTATAGCTGGCAAATAAAAAGTGGAGGGTCAACACCTTCAGTCGAGGGTGGTCAGAATCAGCTAGTTAAGGTTACATTTAAATACTGACTTGAACTTTGACCTTAAACAGATGAACTGGTATTTAAGCCTCAAGAAGGGGACTTTTCCATACACTTCAATTAGTGTTCTGTCAGACAGTAATGTTGCCGTCTAAGTTTGACCCATGTAATGACAGCCTTAAAAAAAAAAAAAAACAAGTGAAAAGAATTTTTTGTTAAAGCTTTTGTGTAGAATTTAAATTTCTGACTTTTGTAACACTGGCTGCAATAAAAATGTCTTTGTATCTTACACACAGTCTTTTTGTGCTGGTAAGCCTTAGGCTATGCCAGCAATCAAGTGTGTGTGTTGTATGATTGCTCTTTTGTGTCGTGGTCCTGTTCTTGCCGGTCTTTTGCAATATCTGCCTTTCTCTCCTCCTCAAGCTCATTCTCCCTCAACTATGTCGCTCTCTCTCGCTCTCTCTCTCTCTCTCTCTCTCTCTCTCTCTCTCTCTCTCTCTCTGTATGTGTGTGTGTGTGTGTGTGCATATTCTGGCGCTCTTATCTTTCGGGACCTTGATGAGTTTCCACTTTGTAATTATTTAGAGAGAAGCTGTGGAGGGAGTATTCAGTATTGGGATCAGTGTGCCAGGAGTCTGAAATACTCTGCTGTAGACGTCACTTTTTGGAACTGTTGTTTGTTTTATTACTCAGGGGATTCTATGCTTAAAATGTATCTGCATTTACATCAATTTTTTCCCTAATATACAGCAGGTATTTGGGTCAATAGTTCCTGTTGAGTCCAAGGGCAAGGACATGAACTTGGATCACAGAGGAACTCAAGATCAGTGGGGGTTTTCTTCCCAGTGTATTGCTTGATAAACTTTTTTAAACTTTTAAAGTTTTATTTTGTTTTGAGCTTGTGTCCACTTTACTCAATTTATCAAACATTCGAGAAAATGATCCAATTCTTGGGACACTATTGTCCTCATCTCCTGTGGTGCTCAGATTCCGATAGTCCATTTGAGTATGGACAAGTCATTGAGTCTCAGGATTCTGATAGTCCATATATCCTGAGACTCAATGCCTTGTCCATACTCAAATTAAAACCTTAAGAGCTGAAGTTGTTTGATCAGGGGCATATGTCCAAAGCTGAATTCAAAAGTGTCAAAAAATGACTCTGTGAGAAAATTCTTATGTTAGAGAAGGAAGCAAGGCTGAAGCATGAGCTGGATATCAAAATGTAAGTAAATAGGAGACCCTCCCTAAAAATATCTTACTTGACCAGCTATCTATCCATAGGTATCAAACGGAGGCAACTTTGGTTTTGGAAGCATGATATTGGTGCTAAAATGTGGCTTGACAAAAAAAAAAAACTGAGCTGAACAAAAACTGGATTTTAGTTTTAGATTGTGACTGTTGATGAATTTGGAGGCAGTTTTTAAACAGAACCTCAAGGTGTTTTTCAACTATAAAAATGTAATGCGGCTGTGCTGATGATAATGTGTATTCAGGAAATTCTTGATAAAGTGATGCCAGTTTTTTAAAAAAAGACACTTTTATAAACTTCAGCAGTCTCTAAAAAAAATACTTAGTTTTTCACCTTCAACAAATATATCACAGTTACTGCTGTTACCCATAACCTGAGCAGAGAGCATAGCCCTGAACACTTTAGAATTCATTCTGGTACTTCAATTAGCAGCCACATGATCCCCAGTGCCTGGTGTGAGGCATTGGCATGTGGGCCAAAGGCATCAGATTATCTTAGATAAGCAACTGTTGTCGGCCATCAGTTTGGATAAACATCTTCAGGCCATTTTCAAATACTATGAACTCTACACTGAGAAAAAGTCTACATGTTGAAAGAATTAAAAACAGCTACAAGTTTCCCAGAGAATGGACGCCCCAGCAAATTCTCCCCAGGGTCAGACTGAGCAATGCTCAAACTGGACCAAAGGTTTGTAGATTTGTGGTCATAAACATGTCCTATATGTACAGCAATCGAACTTTGTCATAAGCTGAAGCCCACCTGGAAATGCAGACATCCAGAGTAAATGTACAGCACATTTATTTGTTTACCCTAATGTTTTAGAGTCACTAAAGTCTGGGTTAATTTTTATTTATTGTATTATTTTTTGCTGTGAAAAGCAGCCTTTATTTGTAAAGACGGTTTTCTATCCACAGACCTGTGTTGAGAAGCAGAGACCCAAAAAGGAAAGTGTATGAGGAAGTAATGATCAAGAAAGACGAGAGGAAAGGAAAGTCTGAAATACAATACAATACAATACGATTTTATATAGCACATTTAAAAACAAGGTGTATGCCAAAGTGCTACATAGAAACCAAATAAGAGCAATAATAAATACAAGAAAATAAAATAATAATATAAGTACAAATAGAATATACTAACAGGTGGGAGCCATAACTAACCAATGATACCAGGCATAGTAGGCACAAGCCGAAAGGCTAAGGTTAAAACATAAAAACATTAATAAAAGCAAAAAAAGATAAGTTACAGTACAGTTAAAAATGCAGGGTCTAGGAGGCAGGGAAGGCAAGGCTAAATAAATACGTTTTTAATCGAGATTTAAAAGATTGAATTGAATGAGACGCGCGGATAGCTTGGGGAAGATTATTCCAGAGGTAGGGTACAACAGAGGCAAATGTGCGGTCACCTCTGGTCTTAAGGCGGGATCTAGGTCGCACCAGGAGCACTTGGCCTGCTGATCTAAGCGCTCTCCTAGGGGTATAAAAGCTGAGGAGATCCTTAAGATAGCTGGGCGCGGTGTTATTTATGATTTTAAAAGTGAGCAATAAGATTTTAAAATCAATGCAATGTTTAATGGGGAGCCAGTGCAGGTTGGAGAGAACTGGAGTAATAGACTCAAACTTACCAGTTTTGGTTAAGAGACGTGCAGCAGCATTTTGAATGAGCTGCAGTTTGTGAATAAGGGCAGAATGGAGACCAGTATAAAGGGAATTACAGTAATCTAATCTTGATGTAACAAAGGCATGGATAATTTTTTTCAGGTCCTTACATGGTATGTAGGGCTTGGCCTTAGAGATTAGACATAATTGATAGAAATCAGATTTAACTACAGAGGACACATTTTTGTCCAGCTTGAAGGAACTGTCCAAGACAACACCAAAGTTCCTGGCAGTATCAGATAGGGAGTTAGCAAAGGGCCCAAATATACCAGTTAGTTCAGCCCGAGGGATTGGAGTATCAAAGATTACAATTTCTGTCTTCTTATCATTTAAAATGAGGGAATTGTTCAGTAGCCAGTTTTTAACTTCACTCATACAATCAAAAAAGTGTTGCAACGACGACGTGACATCCTCAGCCAGTTCAAAATAGATTTGAATGTCATCCGCGTAAAAATGAAAGGAAATATTGTATTTATCAAAGATTCGGCCCAAGGGTAACAAGTATAAAGAGAACAGCAAAGGACCCAGCACAGACCCCTGGGGGACACCAGAGGTGACAGGGGCAGTGGAGGAGGAGGAGTAGGTACCTATCACGACAGAAAAGGACCTTTCTGATAGATAGGACTTAAACCAGCTAAGGGCACTGCCCGTGATGCCCACCAGATGCTCAAGCCTCATTAAAAGGACATTATGGTCCACCAAATCAAAAGCAAAGAACATATCAAGCAAAACTAAGACCAGAGGGTGCCCTGAGTCAGCAACTGAGAGAAGGTCATTATAGACTCTCAGTAATGCAGTTTCCGTGCTATGGCATGGCTTAAACCCCGACTGAAATTTTTCCCCGATATTATTTGCATCCAAATAAGTTTGGAGTTGGGAGTGAACAATCTTCTCTAGGACTTTAGACAGAAATGGGAGTTTGGAAATAGGTCTAAAGTTAGCGAGATTGTTCTGATCGAGGCAGCTCTTTTTGAGTATAGGTTGCACTACAGCGTGTTTAAAGGCAGCCGGAACATAGCCCGATAACAATGACAGGTTCATTAGAGATAAAATACAGGGCCCGATAATGTTAAACCCATCTTTAATAATGCGAGATGGAAAAATGTTATGAACAGCGTTTGAGTTTTTCAGGTGATCAATTATACCCCTGAGAGTGGGGAGTGAAACTGGATCAAACTGATTGAGGTTAGTGGAGCATCGTAAAGCTGGGGCCTGACTCATCACAGGGGTGTGGGAGACTCTTAGAGATAAGATTCTGCCTGTAAAATGATTTTAAAATTCTTTATTTAAATCATAATTTAAATAAAGAGATGCTAAAAGGTCAGCAAAATCGTTAATGAAAGTCTTATTATATTTCGGGGGACGGAAAATCACAACACAGAGAGTCTGGGGGGGACCAACAAGTTCCAGCAGTTGAGCTTCGAAGCTAGAGAACATAAGACAAATTTCCTGACTGTAATAAATGACTCAACATAGAAATATGTGTGTGAAATCCTACAGTCTGTCAGAGAAAGAAGAGTTTTCATGCAGTTTTGCTGAGAATGGTTGACTTCCTAAAGCTGGGTTGTGACAGCTGGGTTTAAACAGTCCCTGACAGAAAGCACAGTGTTCAGTGCCAGCTCTTCGTCGCTGACTCAAACATGTTGCTTGCTCATTCTTTCCTGCGCGTGCCTGTGTGGTTGTTTGCGTTTATATTTCTGCTTGCATCAGTCAGAGATCATTCAGCGTTCTCTGATGCAAGATTTATCTTTCCAGCATGCCTCTAGGCAGTTTAGAAATTACTTGTGTTTGTTTTTTATTTTGTTTTATTTGTGTTTATTCTATTTTATTTGTTTTGCTATGAAATGCAGCCTTTATTTGTAAAGACAGGTTTTTATCCACAGACCTGTGTGGAGAGGCAGAGACCCAAAAAGGAAAGTTATTTGAAGTAGACCTGTGTTTCATTCATCTGTCTGCCATGCTGCTCTCTGCCAAGAAAGAAGCTATCAAAACAACCATCTTGTTACAATCCTTTAAATATCACGGTAGTTGCAGGCAAATCACAGCCTGCCTGCAGCTACTGTGATTGGCCTGTTCGGTACTTTTGGTTCCTTTCATGCTTTTCTCCTACTTCTTTGCTGCATATTTGTAATTTATCAGGGAGAGAATAACAATCATCACCTCAACACAAGGAATATACTGGCCACTTACATCACAGGCCCTCTTTGTAGAACTCTAAATCAGCTGTAAGATTTATTACAGTCAGGAAATTTGTTTTATTTCAGACTTCCCTTCTTCTTGTCTTGATCATCACTTATACAGTGAATGCATGCAGCCTCAGCCTGACAGCCCCACTGCTGTGATGATTCATCACAAGGGAAGTCAATTCAGTAAATCAATTTTCTTTTGATGTGTGAGAAAGTTTCAAAAGATTACGTTTCCACAAATCAGTCTCTTTTTCTTTCAGACAATCTAAATCAGATTTTTACATATTCTTTAAAGGAAGTTAATGACTTTTCTTGCTCATCTCTGTGTGTGTTTTTTTTTACTTACTTATGTAAGAATATGAAACTGAGTATGTGCCATGATCACAATTTCACACTGCTGAATACTGAAACTTCCTTTGTTCACAAATTGAAACCCGGGAATGTGCAGAAAGCTTGGTTGCTATAATCACGTGCCACAGACTAGTAGTGTCAACCACAAAGACACATGTATGCTGTCCTGTGAAGTCTACTCCAAGCAGAATTCAGTCATTCGGGGGACTTCAGTATCAGTGCCAAGGAATTAGTTGATCTTTAAAAAGAGACAGAAAGTGGCACAGAAGTCCTCTTTTGACTGATTAAAATGTGCAATTGGAGCATTATATAGGGTGATATCAGAGTTGGCCACTGAGTCAAGTGCCTCAAGCAAGCCGAGGTCAGACAAGTAATGAGGCTGTCATATGCAGAAAGTAAATGCTAGAGGTGCTGGGACATTAGTAGGGTACTCTTGTCGTGAGAATAAATGACAAAAACACAAATCTGGCTGCAGTTGCTTCACTGAATCTTTCTGTTCATGTTTAGAGAGGGCCTTGGGCAAAACATGAAACCATGACCCTCATCAAGTTAATGTAAGGGCTTTCGGACAAAATGAATTAAAGTGGCAGGCTGCTAGTGTGGCTGGTTAAAAAAATGTATCCTGCTTTTCTTCCTGACTGTGAGACCACACACACACACAATAATGGAAATACTGCAGTCATGCAAAACTCATGGGGAAGTATAAAAGAGTTGCTCAGCAGTTTAAACAGAGGTCAACACTTCCAAATTGTAATGTAACATGTTCAATTTGTCAATGTCTATGTCTTCACTTTAAGTGAAAGGATAAGACAGGTCCATTTCACTATAGAAGCCCTCCAGATCAAGATCAGCCAGACTCTGCAGGAACTGGAAACCCTTCTACCCTCTCCAATCCTAGAAGAGGTTTACAAGTTTGTGGACAAGGCTCAGCGGGCCCAACACTCTCAAGGAAAAGAAAGACAATGCAGGAAATTTCACACCTTGCTTTCAAAAACCCACACTCCTCAGTCTGAACCCACACAACTCAGAGAAGAAAACACACCTGAAGACAGTCGGGAGAAATGGGTAAAGAACTTTTCAGACCAGAATCTCACTGAACCTGAAAAGAGGGTTTTAGCCAAAGGACTTAATTTCACCATTTCTCTGCAACAGTTGCCCATAGTGGACCTCATCACAGCCACAGAAACCGCCATACGGATTAATAAATTATCACAGACAGAAGCAGAGCAAATCAGGATGAAAGTCTCAGCCACCCTCTCCAGTGTTAAAGTCCCTCCATCTAACCTTGCATTACAAGAAAAGAAGGCCGTCGCTTCCCTGAGCAAAGACCACAACATCACTATATTACCAGTGGATAAGGGAAGGTGCACCGTGGTCCTAAACACCACAGATTACCACACAAAGATCACTACTCTCCTCAGTGACAACAACACCTACGAAGCTTTAAAACGAGACCCCACAAGCAGCTACAAAAAGAAAGTTATAGCTTGCCTTCAAGACCTTGAAAAGGACAAAATCATTGACCGCATTACATATCACCGCCTTTATCCAGGGGATGCCTTACCCTGCATTTATGGACTTCCTAAAATCCACAAGGAAGGGGTCCCACTCAGACCCATAGTCAGTAGCATAAACTCAGCCACTTATAACATTGCGAAACACCTTGCTACCATCCTTGCACCTCTCGTGGGGAACACCCCACACCACATCAAGAACTCCACCGACTTCACCGACAAGGTCCAGAAACTTACCCTGGATCCAGATGAAACCATGGTGTCCTTTGATGTAGTCTCTCTCTTCACTTGCATACCCACCACGGAAGCAGTGGAGACTGTCAGAAAACGACTACAAGAAGACAGCTTCTTGGAAGAAAGGACCAGCTTCACACCCGATCAGATCTGCACACTGTTAGACCTCTGCCTTACCACAACATACTTCAAATACGACGAAGGCTTCTACAGACAAAAACATGGCTGTGCCATGGGCTCCCCCGTGTCACCTATTGTAGCCAACCTTTACATGGAGGAAGTGGAAAGGAAAGCTCTTGGCTCTTTCAAAGGAAGAGTACCCAGCCACTGGTACAGATATGTAGATGACACCTGGGTCAAAATCAAGACACAAGAAGTGGAATCTTTCACTGCGCACATTAACGCTGTGGATAAAAACATCAAGTTCACCAGGGAAGACACAAAGGATAACTGTTTGCCTTTCCTGGACTGCGCCGTGCACATTGAAGAGAATGGCAACCTCAACATCGAAGTTTACCGGAAGCCCACACACACGGACCAGTACCTCCTCTTTGACTCCCATCACCCTCTGGAACACAAACTTGGAGTAATTAGGACCCTACACCACCGGGCAGAACATGTTCCCTCTAAGCCTGAAGGAAAAAAGAAGGAACACACACACGTAAAGGAAGCACTCAAAACATGTGGTTATCCTAACTGGGCGTTCATAAAGTCAGCAAAGAGGCACAGAAAAGAAGATCAGATACCAGCGAGGGAGGATAAGAAAGTTTCTCTGATACACCGGCTACATAGGGGACGCAACAACGTTGTCATCCCCTATGTAGCCGGTGTATCAGAGAAACTCAGGAGAGTTTTCTCCAAGCACAACATCCCAGTGTACTTCAGACCCAGCAACACACTCAGACAGAAACTGGTTCATCCGAAAGACAAAACTCCAAAACACAGACTTAACAACGTGGTGTATGCTGTACAGTGCAGCGAGGAATGCCCAGACCTCTACATTGGCGAGACCAAACAGCCACTTCACAAGCACATGGCACAACATAGAAGAGCCACCTCCACAGGACAAGACTCAGCAGTCCATCTGCATCTTAAGGATAAAGGTCACTCTTTCGAGGATGCCAATGTTCACATTTTGGACAGAGAGGACAGATGGTTTGAAAGAGGAGTGAAAGAGGCCATCTATGTCCACTGTGAGCAACCATCTTTGAACAGAGGCGGTGGTTTACGACACCAACTGTCTGCCATCTATAATCCAGTTTTGAGTTCCCTCCCCAGACGCCTTAACGCCCACTCACATCCTGGGCCATCTGACCTCAGGAATTCACATGACAAGGTGGGGCCAGGTTTCACAATGAGCTCACCCGAAACCCTGGCTGATTAGGTCCCACACCAGCTTTCACACCTTGGCTCATGTGATTAGAGGATCACCAGGGGGTCCTTTGTCCCTCTTTGGGGGGATACTCCCACTGGGTTTAAATCTGGGACTCTCAGCCATTTGACCTTAGAACTGAAGAAGCTTCTCGGATGAGAGGTGAAACGTCTTCAAGCAACTTAAAGAAGTCCAGACGCTTTTCTTTGCAAACTCCTTTGACAGTTGACAGTGTATCAGGGTTTGTGCCTATTGTCATAATATATGCTTACTTTGAGCATAACCCCCACTGAAAAACCATTATTATGACGATTATCATACAGAAATTATACTGTAAACTATGAAAAAGTGTATTTAGATAGTAAATACATACAAAATGCCATTCACATGACACTTTTAGAAAGGATTAATGTAACTGATTTAAACATCACTGCAGTGTAACTTACACTAAATAATTTCACGCTGAGTAGACTTCATTACTTAATCTAATTAAAGGAGCCTTTGCTTTTCAGCATCTTCTTTTCATCATTACCAGTAGGAATTGTGTCAAAGTTTGTAGTGATTTCAGGAAGTGATTTCAGGCAGGAAGGATGGATTATTTTTGTATGTGGTTAAGTGGTTTCCTGCTGACATTTATGTAATTTGATCCTGAGTGATTAAGGCTGGAAAACTGCAAAGTGCCTCTTTTAAATCTTTACACTTATGGTGATACTGCTGCAATCTTACATACACTATTATCTGGTGCTGCTGATTCTAAGAGAAGGGCTTCTTATTTTATATTAAATATATATGCTTCTATAGACACAAAAAGAGAGAATAAAATGCCTTTAACAAAGATCTTTTCTCCTAATGTATCATTCTGAAACTTGGCTGTTGGTTGAACTTCAATAGCAATGATTGGAACTTTATTATCAACTACTACCTTATAAAAGATATTTGTTAATATCTACAAAACTCTTAATTACGCTAAAGTCATTGCAGTTCACACCACATTTGTCATGGTCCTGGGTCTGGTGACCCAGTGTTTATGTTTGTGTCACGGTTCTGTCCGTGAGTGAAAAGAACTCTGTCTCAAACAATAGGACTATTGTTTCTCTACTAATTTTCTGTGCAGCAAGTGAGGGAAATGGTGTTTTTCTTGGCTCACCCACGACTGCCATAAATGAGACTGGTTTTCTTCAGTTAGCAGCCCAGCAGCCATCAGTTCAGTCAGCCACACCACCACCTGTTACACCTCCACCCCTATCAGTCCCGCTACCTGTAGCTCAGTCTTCAGCCCCGCTACCTGTAGCTTAGTCTTCAGCCCCGCTTCCTGTAGCTCAGTCTTCAGCCCCGCTACCTGTAGCCCAGTTAGCCGCCCGGCCTGTAACTCTGCCGCCAACTCCACCACCATCCTCACCTCAACCATTACTTCAGTCGCCCTCAGCTGGTCTTCTTTGAGACAGTAACTCCCTCCAGGGCCTCCCCAGAGGCTGGGTGTCAGCCACCAGCCAACTCTGGACCCCTAGAGGTTAAGTCACCAGCACCAGCTACTTCACCTGAGAACTCTACTGAGCAGTCTCAGCCATCATCCCCTGTTGAGAGCTCCAGTGAGTTCACCCATCCACCTCCATCCTCTGCTGGGTGTGTTGGTGAACACCTTCAGCCCTCTGAGGACTGCATCCCGCTGTCGCTGCCTGAGCCAAGCCAATGTGCTGCTCAGCTCCAGCCAGTGTCCACACTGCCAGAGGTCTCCGTACCTGCTGGTTCAGTGTCTGTCTCCACTGAAGGGTCAGAGGGACCCATTCAGCCGCCTGTCTCCGTCGGAGGGCCCGAGGGGCCCGTACAACCGTCTTCTGTTTCTGCTGGGGGTTCAGGAGAACCCAGCCAGCATTATGCCACGTCAGCTGGAGGGCCCGAGGAGCCCGTCCAGTCTCAAGCCAAGTTAGCTGGAGGTTCTGAAGAGCCCGTCCAGCCTCAAGCCATGTTAGCTGGGGGTTCAGGAGAACCCAGCCAGCATTGTGTAAAGTTAGCTGCAGGTTCAGGAGAACTTAGCCAGCATCAAGTCTCGTCAGCTGGGGGTTCTGGAGAGCCCAGCCAGCATCAAGCTGCGTTAGCTGGGGGTTCAGGAGAGCCGGGTCAGCATCAAGCCACGTCAGCTGGTGGGTCCAAGGAGTCCATCCAGCATCACACCTCGTCAGCTGGGGGTCCTGGAGGACCCAGCCAGCACATCCTCGTGTCCGCTGACGGCTCTGGGGAGCCTGTTCAGCCACCACCTGCATCACCACCTGCAACTTCCACACCGTCGCCTGCAGCATCACCACCTGCAACTTTCACACCGTCGCCTGCAGCATCACCACCTGCAGCATCACCACCTGCAACTTCCACACCGTCGTCTGCAGCATCACCACCTGCAACTTCCACACCGTCGCCTGCAGCATTACCACCTGCAACTTCCACTTGGACATCATGGCCGTCGAGGGCGGCCTCCTGAACGAGTTCGTCGCGGCCAGCCCCCGGACCTGCTTTGTCGCCGCCACTGCCTTCCGCGTGGCCGGCCTCCGGACCTGCTTTGTCGCCACCACTGCCTTCCGCGTGGCCGGCCTCCGGACCTGCTTTGTCGCCGCCACTGCCTTCCGCGTGGCCAGCCTCCGGACCTGCTTTGTCGCCGCCACTGCCTTCCGCGTGGCCGGCCTCCTGATTTGTTTTGCCTGCGTTGCCGCCGCCGCTGCTGTCCGCACGGCCGGCCACCTGAACTGTTTTGGCTCATGTGCTTTCGACCTCCGGGTCGGCCCCCTGAACTTTTCATGGACTCATGTTAAGATCTAGTTTGGTTTTGTTTTGATCTGTTTTCCTGTGTTCCGGGGTTTTTACTCCTTGTCTTTTGGTTGTTTCTCTCCCTTCTTCCTGGATCCCCTCTGCCCGCCCTGGCCTGGTGCTCTGTTTTGCTGTACTGTTTTTTGTTTAGGGCTGTCGGGAGCCAGCCCTTGGAGGGGGTGTACTGTCACGGTTCTGGGTCAGTTTTGACTCAGTATTTTGAGTTCTTATGTTTTGGCTTATAATTACATTATGGATTGTTTTTGGTTTCTCTGGTGCTTTGATTATTATGATAAATCTATGTTTTATTTATTCTGGTGAGGGATTAGTTCTTAGGGTTGTGTCTCATGTTTTAGTGTAGGTTTAGTTCAGTGTCTAGTCTGTCTCTCTCTGTCTAGTCCGTGTCTTAGTAAAGTGTGTCCTGTTTCCTGTTTTACTTTGAAGGTTCATGTTCATGTGTGATGTCAGCGTGTTCAGTTTTACTTCTTGTTAGATTTGTATTGTTGATTGTCATTTATGCTTAGAAATATCTACTCATATATGCTTAGAGTTGTATAATCAATGTCATGTTGGTAGAGGGTTGATCCTTAGTTGTCTGCAAAGACTTTGTGTGCATTCCAGGGTGTTCTGGCATTCACACCCATGTCCTGGGAGCATGGGAGAGGTTGTACCTTCTTTTATTGTTTTATGGTAGGATAAACATATCTATATCTGTTTTAGTCTAAGTGCCTTTTGTTTAGATGAACTGCTGGACTTCCAGACCAGCAGGTTTAGGGAAGTCGTTTATGGGGTCACACTCTGACCCCCCCCACACACACACACACACACACTTACACAACGCACAGGCAAGGTACTCTTTGTTTGTATGTATACGTCATATGTTAATGAATCTTTGCATATTCATGTGACCTCAATAAAAGATCAGTGTTACGGGGGAGCGGATGAGAGCAACTGGGGTCAAGCGAAGGAACGGCGTTTGTCCAGCTGGTCTCCCTCGTATACGAGAATCATAAAGAGCTCTGCTTGGTGTCAAAGCGACCCATGTTGTAGGTGACGTCAGACGCCGAAGATTTGGCAGGAAAAAAAAGCTAATGGTAGCGTAGAATTTAACAAAGTTTCTTTAAGCTTCAAGTATACCAAATATACTAATCAATTGTCATATCACTAACAACATCTGTCTTATCATCTCTAACACTCTGGAGGACAACGGGGAGAGTTTAGACGCTCTCCAAGATTACATCGACCGGTGCTTCCAAGATCTAGTAATGAAGAAGGCCCAGAGTGCATCTTCCCCAGCCAAAATCGAGACTCCGTCATAGAAAAGATGTCGCCCGGCAGACTCCCCCGGCACAACATCGCCTGCCGGCAAAGACATTGCAGGCATCCGGGAGTCAATCGACAAGCGATTGTCCAGTTTCGATGCGAGGCTGTCCCTGGTGGAGATTTTACACCGGGAATTTAAATCTCTGAGAGAATCCCTGGAATTCAGCCAGCAGCAGGTGGAAACACTTGCCGCTGAAAATGCCACTCTATGGGAGTCGGTCAAATCTCTCACCGATAATGTGACCCAGCTAAACATAGAAGAAGAAAAAAAAAAAAGAGACCGTTATCGATCTACAAGCCCGTAGCATGCGAGATAACCTTGTGTTTTCCAGAATCTGCCGGAGAGGACACGGAAGCAACGGTGAAAAGCTTCATTAAAACCCACCTGAAGCTGCCGTAGGACACCGTGAAGAACATCGCCTTCGAAAGAGTGCATCGTTTGGGGGCCGTGAGGTCACCGACCGGGAGACCACGTCCAATTGTGGCCAAATTTGGCCAATTCAAACTGAAGGAACAGGTGAAGAGTCGCGGCAGGGAGCTGAAAGGAACGGACTTCAGCGTGAACGACCAGTTCCCCAAAGAGATCCTGGAACGACACAAGGTCCTGTTCTCAGTTCGACGTAGTTTCATCCAGAGAGGCTCCCGCGGTGTCATCGCCGTGGACCTGCTCTACGTGGACGGACAGCTCTACTGCGACCCGGGCACCACTCCGTGGTTATATTGACTGCACTCCAGATAAGAACCCGCTACACTCTTTTCCTATCCACTCACACTCTCTCCTTTAACATGTGTTTAACCTAGCAATATCAGTATGATGTCATAGCAGATAACACCGTCACCCTCCGTCATTGCTTTAATTGAAATGTTTCCGTTTTTTTCGTTGTTGCTCACCGTTCTCGTGGTTTCTTTCTTTCTCTTTTCTTTCACTGCGGTGATCACCTACTTCCCCACTCACCTACAAACAACACCCTCTATTTCTGCATATTCACACACCACGATCACACAAACACATGCGCTCAACGGCAGCACATTTACATCAGCCTCACAGCGCACACAGACTTATAGGACACACACGCAAGCCACGCTTGCTCATATTAGTTAATATACACTAGGGCTGCCACAAACGATTATTTTGATAGTCGACTAGTCACCGATTATTTTTGCGATTAGTCGACTAATCAGATCATGCATCGATTGGACGTAAAACTTACAGCTTGAAAATATGTTAAACGTTTATTTTGTGACCCAGAAAGAATAATAAGAGTAATATTAAAACTAACTAGCTGCCGCCATTGTTGACAACTGCGCTGGGCACACTATGAATTCTGGGACACAGCTTCTTCGTCTTGAGGGTTTAACGGCAGCTGGCATCCTTTACATGCACTGCTGCCATCTTCTGTTTCAGTCCGTTATTACACTTTTAAATCCTACTACTTATTCCTGCGTCTTTTGTGATCTTACAAAGCTTCAAACGACGCGTCGACTATTAAATCAGTCGTCGACAATTTTGATGGTCGACGTAATCGTGACTAGTCGACTAATCGTGGCAGCTCTAATATACACACACATAGTCAGACTTATGGAGCCTCTCACCACACATTTTTTTTTCTCTCTTTCTGTTTACAAACAAGTGATGTTTCCCCATTCTCTTCACCCGTCTAAACGAAACACCCAGCGTACATCATTAGTCATACACAATTATGGGCACACTAAGGTTTGTCACATGGAATGTAAATGGAGCTGGCACCAGAGAAAAAAGGTTAAAGATATTTAACCAGCTTAAAAAACTACAGGCAGACGTTGTTTTATTACAAGAGACTCACAGGCCTGTCACAGGCTTAAACGAACTTAAAACACCTGAGTTTCCTAATGTGTTCGCAGCCTGTTATAATTCTAGACAAAGGGGAGTAGCAATATTAATACATAAAAACTGTTAATTTTACAGTACTCGATACAGTTATAGATCCAGAGGGTAGATTCCTAATTATTAAATTATCAATACTTAATAAAAAGCTATGTATTGTAAGTATATATGGTCCAAGTGTTGATGAACCCTCATTCTTCCACAGATTTTTTAGTGCACTCTCTGAACACCTAGATTGCACACTTATTCTTGGGGGCAACCACAACCTGGGACTAAATGAAGAAATGGATAGGCTCAACACAACAGGAACGCAGCGTAATTGGCAGTCCACAAATATAATCAAACAGAATATGAGCGACTTTGGTCTTTGCGATGCATGGCGCTCCCTTCACCCCAACAGTAAGGAATACTCTTTCTTCTCACATGTTCATCACTCCTACTCTCGTCTGGATTATTTTTTGGTCAGCAGCTCACTGCTGAGTGACATTTCAGACACTGAGATTCACCCTATAGCTGTCAGCGATCATGCTTCTGTATCTTTAACACTAATACATAAGAAGAAAGCTACACCAAGTAAAAACTGGAGATTTAATACATCGCTGCTCAAAGATGAAGACTTTATTAAATATTTTAAAAAAGAGTGGACTTCATATTTAGACTATAATGACACTCCCGGAACATCAACATCTATTCTATGGGAAGCAGGGAAAGCTGTGATGAGAGGTAAAATAATTTCTTTCTCATCACATAAAAGGAAAAAAAAAAATATTCAGGAACTAGAAAAAAACATCAAATCCTTAGAAGAAGCCTACGCGTCCGACCAAGATCAAGAAATAATGAACAAAATACGCAAAACAAAACTAGAATTAAATGAAATTATTAATAAAAAAACACAATTCCTAGTACAAAGACTTCGCTTCAGAATTTTGAACACAGTAACAAATCCGGTCGATTTCTAGCAAACCAGCTAAAAATAAATAAAGAAAAAACAACAATATGTGCTGTTAAAGATTTATCTGGGAACACAATATATGACCCTGAAAGAATAAACAACATTTTTAGGGATTTCTATGAAACTTTATATTCACCACAAATAAACCCATCTAAAAATGAAATTGATCAGTTTCTTGACAACGTAACTCTTCCAAAATTACTAGACAGTCAAACAATTGCACTGGATTCGCCACTGACACCAGATGAACTCCAGGAAGCGCTGATAAGTATGCCCAATAATAAGGCTCCAGGTCCAGACGGCTATCCTGCAGAATTCTACAAAGAATTCTGGACAATTTTGGCACCAGTATTCCACGGAATGTTGCAGGAAATCAAGGAAAATGGCAGGCTACCACCAAATATGAATTCTGCCAACATTAGTGTTACACGCTGAAGGAAAACAAGGTTCATCCAGGTGCACATGAAGGTTTATTGCGCTGAAACACAGTAAACCGGTTCGGTGTTACTGGCGGCTTCCATTGTAATAACTGGCCTGCGTTACTTTTGTGAGAGATTATTTTGCCAGTTACCCGTTTGGCTGAGCCGCCACTGCCACCTACTGGCGAAACTAAATATCGCCCTAACAACACATCAGGTGGGAGCAAATGAGCTTTTCGCTCTGTGTTATGATGCAAACTATTGTCACAACAAATAGCAAAAAAAGATGATGGGGGGGGGACACGAACACAAAAGGAACACATCTGAGACTTGTTCTTAATGCTCAAAATACTCAGGGTGCCACACCCTCCCCTACTTAATAAAAAAAAGAAAGAAAGAGAAAAAAAAAAGGCTTCTGTCTATTTTTTTCCTAAACTCTTTGAACATGTTTGCTGTTGTCAGTACATTTCTTGCGTACTCTTAGTATACCTATCCCTGAGTAACAATTATGGTTACACATACTTCTGACATCTGTTCAATGAAACATTGCAATTCAACAATTTGCATTCAGCAAATTAAAACTCATAGTAGAAGCTAATCATGAATCATGATGTGGCAAGTAACCATTTTTCTCCCTTAAGGTTAGTAAACAAGTTTATCACATTACTACGCATTTTCGACTGTAACCAGACTCAGTATTCGGCCAACAATACACTAGTCTGTTACCACACTTAACTTTGTTTACAGATTAAGGCACTTTTACAGATGGTCATCCTCATCATATGTTCAGCATGTGACAAGTTAGCACACACCATAAGAATGAGTGGTAGATTCTGTCCATTGTCCTTTGGTGCTACGTTTGCTCTATTCTGCTTTTCACAATGTTCATGTTAATGTCTTCATTTAGGATCAGTTTCTTATTACTGTCTCTCACACCTTGCTGGTATATCTTCAGGCCACCAAGGCCTCCACAGTCTCTGGGTGCAAATAGCTCCCATCTTAACACTGTCCATATCAGCGTCTGACTGTGGGTTGTCCTAATATGTCATATGTCAGCATTTTGGGCTGACGTCGCTCTCTCTTGGGGTGTCTGAGGACAGGTGGCAACCCATGTTCACTGTTGGAGTCACTGTCTCCTTGCTCATCTTGTTGTTCATCTGATGTTTGTTCATCCTGTGACTCCTGTTGGTTGTAATGTTGCTCTGCTGTCTGCAACTCAGGTTCGTGTACCTCTCTGTGGTCCTGTAAGAAAGGGTCGAAGTCAGCTGTTTGAGGCTCCCCCAGTTGTTGTTCGCCCACCAGAGATTCCAGGGTTGGAGGGATAATGCTGGTGGGACTGTTTTGCTGTGGAAACCACACAAGCTCACCCTCATCTTCACTCTCTATGTCTGTGTCTTGTTGTAGTAGCTGTTGTTGAGCTTCTACCCCCTTTTGTCTCAGGTTTTTTTGTCTTTCGTGTTGCTCCTGTCTGTTTGTTTTTTCTACAGGTAGACTGTCACATGGAAGCAACAGGTTCCTGTGTACTGTGCGGCTTTTTCCTCCCCTCTCTGGCTTGATCTCATAAACTGGGATGTCGGGGCTTTTTTGACTCACCACCACATACACTGTATCCTCCCAGTATGACCGAAGCTTGCCTGGGCCTCCTCTCTCTTTGAGGTTGCGGAGCAGGACTCTGTTCCCCGGATGAAGTTGAGCTCCGTAGATCTTACGGTTGTAATACTGTTTACCCCTCGAAGCTTCTTTTTGGGCTGCCATAGATGCAATCTCATAGGCCTCCTTCATTCGGGATTGCCATTTTGTCACATACTCCTCGTAGCTTAATTGCTGTTCCTGTGAAGGCAGGTTGAACAAGATGTCTATAGGAAGTCTCGGAGTACGGCCAAACAACAAATAGTACGGGGAAAACCCAGTAGCCTCATTCCGAGTGCAGTTGTAGGCGTGCACCACCTTTGTCAGTGATTCCTTCCAGTCTGCTTTTTCAAGGTCAGTTAGTGTTCTCAACATGGACAATAAAGTTCTGTTGAAACGCTCCACTTGACCATTTCCTTGTGGATGATTTGGGGTGGTGTGAGAGCCACGTAGACCACAGACTTTTTGCAGCTGGGAAAACATCTGATTCTCAAATTCCCTGCCCATGTCATGGTGGATGCGTGCTGGGAAACCAAAGTTCAGAGCAAAGTGATTGAAGACCTTATCCACCACTGTTTTTGCAGATTTGTTTTTTGTTGCATAAGCTTGTGCAAAACGTGTGAAGTGGTCCATCACTACCAGTATGTACTCATGACCACCTCTGCATGTCCCTCACCCCCACCTACACCCCCCTGCTGAGAAAAACAAAGCCCCAGACAAAGACTATAAAAACCTGGCCTGAAGGAGCCCTCTCTCAACTGCAGGACTGCTTCTCAACTACTGTATGGGATTTATTCTCCAGCCACAACCTCCAGGAGTACACGGACACTGTACTCTCGTACATCAGGAACTGTGTTGACAATGTCACCGTCAACAAAAGGGTCAGGGTGTTTCCAAATCAAAAACCCTGGATGAATAGCGAAGTGCAATCCCTCCTAAAAAGCCGCAACACTGCCTTCAAGTCAGGGGACAGGGCTGCGATAGGGCGGCGGCCAGGGCAGACCTGAGTAGAGGCATCAGGAAAGCTAAGGCTGCCTATAGGAGGAGGATTGAAGATCACTTTGCTGACAACGACCCCAAAAAATGTGGCAGGGGACCAATCACATTACCAACTACAGAAGCAATAACCAGGCGACATCTAGGATTGATGCCTCGCTGGCCGAGGATCTAAATCGCTTCTTCGCCCGCCTGAGACGACCAGACCCTCAGCTGTCACACCACTTCCACCCGCCCCCAGCACCGGCACACTAACACTTAGGGAGCATCAAGTGAGGTGTGTTCTAAGGTCAGTGAATCCCAGGAAGGCGGCAGGTCCTGATGGAATACATGGAAAGGTTCTCAGAGCATGTGCTGACGAACTGACCGGAGTCTTCACTAAAATCTTCAACCTTTCCTTGTCATTAAACACCGTCCCGCCCTGCCTCAAAACCTCCACCATCATCCCCATCGCCAAGAAGACAGCTGTGGTCAGCCCAAATGATTACAGGCCTGTTGCACTTACGCCTGTAGTGATGAAGTGCTTTGAGAGACTGGTCTGTCAGCACATCAGGGCCAGTCTGCCTCCCACTTTGGACCCCCACCAATTTGCCTACAGGACTAATCGATCCACCGAGGACGTTATCACCATAGCGCTCCACACTGCGCTGAGTCACCTGGAGCACAGAGGAAGCTATGTGAGAATGCTCTTTCTGGACTTCAGCTCAGCATTCAATCATATCATCCCGGAGATCCTGGTCCAGAAACTGTCTCACCTGGGACTCTCCACCCCCATCTGCCTCTGGATCAAGGACTTCCTAACAAACAGACCACAGTCTGTCAGACTCGGCCCCCACCTGTCCAGCACCATGACACTCAGCACCGGGTCTCCACAAGGATGTGTTCTGAGTCCCCTCCTGTTTACGCTCTACACATTCGGCTGCTCCCCTACCCATCTCTCAAACACCATCATAAAGTTTGCGGACGACACCACTGTGGTTGGACTCATCTCAAGGGGGGATGAGTCGGACTACAGAGATGAGGTCAACAGACTGACTGAGTGGTGTTCAGTTAACAACCTCCAACTGAACACCACGAAAACTAAAGAACTCATCTTGGACTTCAGGAAGGGCAGAGCAGACCCGGCCCCACTTTACATTCACGGGAACCGTGTGGAGAGGGTACACTCCATGAGGTTTCTGGGCATGCAGATCTCTGATGATCTCTCCTGGACTGCAAATACCACTGCGGTGGTAAAAAAGGCCCAGCAGCGTCTCCACTTTCTGAGAGTGCTCAGGAGGAACAACCTGGAGGAGAGGCTGCTGGTGACATTCTACAGAGCCACCATAGAGAGCATCCTAACGTACGGCATAACAACATGGTATGCAGGGTGCTCAGCTGCAGACAGGAAAGTACTGCAGAGGGTCATCAACACAGCCCAGAAGATCACTGGCTGCTCTCTGCCCAGCCTGGAGGTCATTGCAAACTCTCAGTACCTCAGCAGAGCTGGCAATATCATCAAGGACCATTCTCACCCCAGCAATCAACTGTTTGAACTATTACCGTCAGGCCGACGATACAGGTCACATAAAACCAGGACAAACAGATTCAGGGATAGCTTCTTTCCCAGAGCTATCACCGTTGTAAATAAGCACAAAAACAATTGAACCTGCTTAGCCATACCATACTGTCACTGTCATTATATTATGCTGCTATTCATACTGTCATACTGTCATTACATTAATGCTGCTATCCTGTAAATATCATACTTACTTTTGTTTGAGTACTTACGTTTGTTGTATTGTACCTTTTATATTTTACATTTATATTTATTATTGCATTTTGCACCAAGGGAGTGGCACTCCAATTTCGTTGTACCCTGTACAATGACAATAAAGGCTATTCTATTCTATTCTATTCTATTCTATTCTATTCTATTTTATTCTGTTCTATTCTATTCTATTCTATTCTATATCCCTGTTTACAAGTCTCAAGGTGCAGAAAGTCTATGGACACAAGCTCAAATGGGAATGTCGTTGTAATGGTGGTCAGTGGGGCCCTGGTAATCTTACTTGGCCGCTTTCTCTTGAGGCATTCGCAGGCATGCATTACAAAATGCTCCACATCACTTTGCATTCGAGGCCAGTAGAACCTGTCCCTTATTAAACACAGAGTTCTTTCCGCCCCCAAATGTCCCATCTCTTTGTGCAGTTCCCTGAACACAGTATCACGATGCTCTTTAGGGAGAAGGAGCTGATCTCTGCCTTTCACTCTCCTATAGAGGACTCCATCATCATTTATGTGCACTCTGCTCCACTGCCTCAGCAAGATTCTGACATCAGGGGGTTCTGCTGTTAGGGCACGACCTTTTGGTAAGTAGTTGTTGATTTTGTGTTGTAAAAAGCGACCGATGATGGGATCTTTCTCCTGACTCACTCGGATTTCTTCTGGTGACAGAGACTTTCCAGCAGACAGTGTGGCCGCGTCTTGCACTAAACTGACGGCACTCAGGCTGACAACAACAGTTTCATGCAGCAGATTCTCCCTCTGCAATACTGCACTTTCAATAGCAGCTCTAGTGACACCCTGTTTTACTTCTGATGTGCACTGTGCCATATACTGCTCAATGTTTAGTGGTAAGCGGGACAGGCCATCTGCATCAGCATTTTTCTTCCCTGGCTGGTATTTGATAGTAAAGTTGAAGTCAGCCAGTTCACTCACCCACCGGTGGCCTGTGGCATTCAGCTTTGCTGTCGTGAGGACATATGTCAAAGGGTTATTGTCTGTGTAGACAACAAAATGTGGGGCATAATATAGGTAGTCCCGAAAGCGTTCACAGACTGCCCATTTTAAGGCCAAGAATTCCAGCTTTCCCGAATGCATATGATAGTTTTTCTCAGGGGGTGTTAATGTCTTTGAGCCATATGCAATGACCTTCATCTTGCCTGCTTGCTTTTGATATAACACAGCTCCCAGGCCCTGTTGTGAGGCATCACAATGGAGTACAAAGGGCTCTGAGAAATCAGGGTAACCCAAAATAGGTGGCTGTGTTAGACAATCAGTCAACTCATTTAGGGCATTTTGATGGCTCTCAGTCCATTTAATGGGTGTGTTAGGCGGTGGTCGACCTTTTGGCTTTGTCTTAACCACTTTCCCCTTTGTACTGGGCACTGGTGGCGGTGCTTTATCTGGAGGCAGTGTCAGCAACTGGTACAGGGGTTTTGCCACTTTTGAAAAGTTTGGGATATAGGATCTGTAGTAGGACAGGAATCCTAGGACCCGACTCAGTTCCCCCGCTGTGGATGGTGGTTTGTCTCTGAGAGCTTGTACAGGGGCTATTTCCGCTGGGTCCATGGTATATCCCTCTTCGGACACCATCCGACCAAGGAAACGTACCTTTCTCTTGAAGATGTCACATTTCTGTGGGCTGAGTTTGACACCATGTTTTTGGTATCTCTGAAGGACGGCTCTGATGTGTTCAAGATGAGTATCAAATGAAGGAGAGTGGACTAAGTTGCCGTCCAAATATGGCTGACAGATTACATCCCGCAGTCCCCTTAAACAGCCCTCCATGCTCCGCTGAAACTCTGCTGGGGCTGAGCTGAGGCCAAAGGGACGACTTTCAGGGTCCAGGAACCCCTGACGGTATGCTTTCAGGAGAGAACCAGGAGCTGCCATGAAGGGAATCTAGCATGTCCTGAATTCTGGGAATTGGGTGTCTGTCTGGTACTGACTTCCGGTTGAGTTCCCTGTAATCACAGCACAATCTCAATTCACCTGACTTCTTCCGAACGCAGAGGATTGGAGACGAGTAGGGTGACCTGGACTCTGAAATCCACCCACGGTTCAGCAGGTCTTGAAGATAGTCTTTCACCTCTTGGTGCAGAGGCTTTGGCACAGATATGTAGGTCTTTCGAACAGGTGTTGTGTCATGCAATGTGATGTGCATGTTTAAACTGGGGATGCACCCAACATCTTTATCATCATAAGCGAAAGCATGACATTCCTCTCTTAACAGCTGTCTCACCGTTTGTTGTTCATTTTCACGGAGATGGTCCAACTTAACTGGAGGGTCCCACTGAGGTGGCTTATGGCTGGAGGAAGGTGTGTTAATAACCTCATTCACCTGTATAGGAGGCTGTGACGAAATCTGCTCCACTGAGTCTTGTGTCTTTTCAGGGGTGATGGGGTACACTGCTTTTATTTCTTCCAGATGTCCCAGAACAGTGTGAGGAATTACGTTAACATCCCGCTTGTTGGTATTAGCTATCGTGACTGGGATGTACAATGACCTGCCCTCCATCATTGTGACCAGTCCCTCTTGCATGACAAGACCCTCAGGCAACTGTGATGGTTCATTTGGGACAAATAACAGACTCTGTCCTGAAAACTGGGCTCCAATGTGTGCACGGACATATGCGGTGGTAATCTGTTCAGCAGCCAGACAAAGTCCCCTCTTTCCTGCCAGTACTGTGCCCACACTTTGGTTTTGGTCTGGTGACTGCAATAGTTTTAGTACTGATTTAGCAGTGTTTACTGATACTGAGAGGATTTGGCTGATTTTTCGAATGTTGCGTGATCTTGGTTGTTGCTTGCCCCATTTATTCACAACTTCCTCTATTACATTAAATCCAATAATGGGCAGTTGTGCAACATTGGGGTCACTGGATACAAGCATTGGGACTAGAAGACAATTTTCAGGGTTACAGTCCAAATAGAATTCTGTCTCTACCCACCCATCATATGGGATTTCACTACCATTAGCTGCTAAAGCTACTAGAGTTTCTGTTCCCAACAGCTCAGCAAGTGGCCTGACAGTACTGTGTGGTCGGTGTTGTTCTCGCCATTCATTGTTAATCAGACTTGCCTGAGCTCCGGTGTCCCACAGCGCCTCTACTGGTACCTTATCTAGGTGGCACTGAACTGTGCATCTTTTCCCAATGAGACTGATGAGGTTGGTTTGCCGTTGTGAGGGCATATAACCATTAGATGTGTCACTTGTCAATTTGTTGCTGTTTGGCTCTTTGAGGCCAGTTTCATTTTGTGGAGTCATTTTGTGGAGTCATTTTGTGGTGCTTGTTGATGCGAGGTGTTTTGTACATAGACAGGATTTACCTGGGACCTGGGTGATGAGTGGGCTACTGTGGGTCCCGGCTCAGTAGCCCCCTCCCGTTTCCCTGGGTGATCCTGGCCTGTCTACACCCTCGAGACAGGTGGCCCTCCTGACCACAGCGGTAGCAGTGTCTGCACAGGTCACCAAGCTGGGCCTCTCTACACATTTGACAACCTCTTGCACGCCTTGTTGTTGAAGAGGACCGACTGTCCATACTTGACCTGAACTTTGTTGCTTCTAAAGTCTCATTAAACATTTTCTTTACTTCAAGTACATCAGCTTTCAGGCCTTCAATCAGCTTAGCTGTCTCTGAGTCCATGCCCATACTCTGTCCTTGTTTTTTTTTTTGTGGTAACCACTTCACCCCCCTTTGTCCGAATTTCATCCTTTCTGTCTGGTTCACTGTTCAAAGGTGGCTGAGTGTGGTTGTGTTGTGACTCTGTGTGTACCTCATTTATCCTTGGTGTTTTTACTGTAGTATTTCTCCTCAGTTTGTTTTGTCGCTCTAATTCAAGGCTGGCTGCTTCGTTTATCTTCTCAATCAAAACCTCATCTGTTACTTGGTAGTTGCTAAGATAAGGCTTTAACTGAAACTTCACGGCTTCACTGAGGAGGCCAGTCTCTAATGAGCGCAGGAATTTGCGCTGAATTAAGTCTGGGCTGAACTGCTCCCCTTCATCGTCATCACCAGACTTCCAGAGCAATTTCTCTCTGAGTTCTATTGCCCTGAACAGAAAGCACTGAGCAGATTCTTTGGGGTCTTGGGATATGCTCATGAGTTGATGAAGCAGGTCAGCTGACGAGTCTACTTTGTAATGTCCCCTTAATATAGTTCTTAGTGTGGGAAGTGTGAGGTCACGCTTCACTTCCAGCAAGTCTCGAAGGTGAAGGCCAGGGCTTACTGCCTTAATCACAGCTTCAATGATTTCAGTCTCTGAGTAGCCTTTCTTAAGCCCGGAATCAATTTGGTTGGTCAAGCTAGTGAAAGATAGCTTGTCTTTTTGTCCTGCTTCCCCAATGTGACCCCAGATCCGAAAGTCTTTTCTCAGAGTCACTTCTGGTGTAGTAAAGGGTGCAGGCTGACTTACTTGCTTTTCACTTATCCCAGCTGCACCTCTAAACTCGGTCCCCAACGCTTCAATTTTTTTCTTCCAGAACACGTCATGCTTCTGCTTGAGCTTGTTGGAGCTGACTGTACTCTTGTTTCAGTCTTTCTATCTCACTGAGCTCTGCACGTTGTAGCTCCACTTCAGTCACAGGATGTTCTTGTAATGACTGTACGAATGACTGGAGATCATGGATGAACTGCTGAAACACTTCAGATTCCTCTGCTTTTTCAATCTCGTCCAGAGTACTTTCTGCCAGCCGAATCAGAGCACGTCGGGACTGTCCTTTAAAACCCACCCCTGCTGGTTCGCTGCACTTAAGATGCTGGTACACCTTGGTGAGTTCGGGTTTCCCAAGTGTCCACAATGCTGTGCTGATCTCATCCTGTAGTTGTTCCATCTTTGCTAGATATTGATTTAACGTTTTCTAGGTTCTTGTCTGGAGCAGGAAATATGCTCCTGGCTGCTGGCTCGCCAAATTATGTTACATGCTGAAGGAAAACAAGGTTCATCCAGGTGCACATGAAGGTTTATTGCGCTGAAACACAGTAAAACAGTTCGGTGTTACTGGCGGCTTCCATTGTAATAACTGGCATGCGTTACTTTTGTGACATTACGTGTAATGGCCCTGTATTAATCAGCCCTTAACACACAGAGAAAATGACCAGTAAACAATAGACAACATAACATGTACTGGCTGGTCTATTTCCTATAACTTTAACTGAAACCAGCTAACAGTTTCCCTTTCACATTACTCATGTAACAACACGGTTACAGAGATTGATGCAGGAGGCTAACATCGCTTAGCTAGCGCACAAACGTTACTAGCATTACCCACAGATAACGTAAAACAACTCCCTTATTCGCTCACATTAAACACCATATAAACAAGAATTACACTCCAAAAGTGTTAATTAAGCATCAACTTTACATAAATGTATGTAGTGCATACAGCGCTTTAAGTTTATTATTATCATTTCTCTAGTTTATTCTGATTTTGTATTTGTTCTTAGGGTTTAAGTTGTGTGTTTCTATCATCCCTACCTGTGTCTCTCCTCTGTGTTCTGTTCGTGTCCCCAGTTGGTTGTGTAAAACAGTCTGTGAGTTTCCTGTTTTACTTTGTAGGTTTGTGTCTCGTTATGTCCATTAGTTCCAGCTGTGTCCCCGCCTGTCTGCCATTTCCTAATTACCTGGTGTGTGTATTTATACTGCGTGTCTGCCTGTGCTCCTCGTCGCGTCGTCTGTGTTTCCCAGTGAATTCTCTGTGTTACCCGGGGTTAATTCTGTGTTTCTCTGCATCTCTCTGCCCAGCCTTCTTCATCTGCTATCTCTGTATATCTCTCGGTGTCATTACTTTATCTGGTTTGTTTGTTAGTTTTACCCAGTTTAGGTTCATGTTCAGTTCTGCCCTCACCTTTGTTATTTTTCGCTGTAAATAAAGCTCCACTCGCATCTCCACTGCCATCTGCATCTTGGATCCTCATTCATTCAACCACACGACTGCTGCCCCAGTCGTGACAGTACGACGCGACCACAAGATGGATCCAGCAGCTTTGTCTGGGGAGAGTGACCTCGCACGCATCCAACGCCTGATGGACTGGGTAACCCACACCACCAACGCAAGGGTGAAAGTGGTGGGGTTAAAAGCCATCGAGGCGATCCTGGAAGGAAATCCCTACCTCTGCCAGCTCAAGGGAGTTTCGGACTTAATTTGCAACCTGCATAAAGCCCGGGAGGTGGTGCATGCTCGCGAGTCCACAGACTTTATCCAGCAGCAGTGGACTACGGCCATCCCGGAACAGTTGCGTCAGCTTCCCCTGCTGGAGGTTTTGCCCGGCCCGCCGGATGTGGTTTTGCCCGGCCCGTCGGAGCCGTCCGCAGGGAGGAAGCGATGATCACGCCACCGGCGCGTCACCCCACAGCCGGATATTGGGACTTCAGAACTGCTGGCTGTGGTGAGTGAGAAGGACCCTTTTTCTGTTTTGGACTGTGGGACAGTTCATTCAGGGGCTTTGTTTTGTGCAGCAGATAACAAGGAGAACTGTTTGTTGCCTGTTCATTCTCCTGCTCAGCAGTCTTTACCTCGTTTAGCTGCCCAGCTGCAAGCTTGTTTAGCTGCCCAGCCGCAAGCTCGTTTAGCTGCCCAGCAGCATTCAGCTCAACCTCCGGTATCCCCGCTAGCCCTGTCATCTATGCAATCTCCATCTTCACCGACTCCCTCTATACTGGAGGCTGTGTCTGTGCCTCCCATTTTGGACTCTTTTTCTAGTATGTATTTTTTGCAGAGAGACAAACACGTTTGTTACGACCCGGCTCATAGCCGCAACATAAAAGAAGATGGATACCGGATTGTGGGATGAGAAGAGGCTTTATCTTAAACTGGACAACCAGGTTGGCTAAAAAATGGCTGGTGCCACTAAGGCAAACACAACAAAAGAGATGGACAAAATGGTGAAAGGAGAACTAAACTATACTGGGAAAACTAAACTGACCCTGAACAGAAACACAAACCTGAACACAAATAACCGCGAGCAGAAAACAGATGACGGTTGGGCAGCAGGGAAACACACGGATGAGACACGGTGGATACACAGACGGACCAGCCAAACTACAAAGACAGAGGACGCGACTTAAATACACACAGGGAAACACAGGGAGATTGCACACAGGTGGGGAACACAGCTGGGAATAATCAACAAGACGAGACAGAGGTAAAACTGAACACACTCACATGAGACGCAGACCTTCACAATAAAACAGGAAACGAGAACAAATCCTTAAACATAACACAAAACAAAACACTGACAACATTAAATCGTAACATTTCCCCCCACCCAAAAATCAAACATTTAACCCCAAATGAAAATGTTTGATCCATGACCTAGAGAGCCATGAATGCTGTAGTCCTGGAGGACCAGCGCACAAGGCACTGGCCGCTATTCTGCAGGCAGACTGAATGCTGAAGCGGTCCTCCGGACCCTCCAGCGAAGACGGACGAAGGCTGGACAGGCCCCTCGGACCCTCCAGCGAAGACGAATGTTGGCTGGACAGGCCCCTTGGACCCCTCCAGCGGAGACGGACGAAGGCTGGACAGGCCCCTCGGACCCTCCAGCGAAGACGAATGAAGGCTGGACAGGCCCCTCGGACCCTCCAGCTAAGACGAATGTTGGCTGGACAGGCCCCCTGGACCCCTCCAGCGGAGACGGACGAAGGCTGGACAGGCCCCTCGGACCCTCAGCGAAGATTTAATGTTGGCTGGACAGGCCCCTTGGACCCCTCCAGCGGAGACGAATGAAGGCTGGACAGGCCCCTCGGACCCTCCAGCTGAAACAGAATGCTGAAGCGGTCCTCCGGACCCTCCAGCGAAGACGAACGAATGCTGAAGCGGTCCCTCGGACCCTCCAGCGACGACAGGATGAATGCTGAAGCGGTCCCTTGGACCCTCCAGCGACGACAGAGTGCTGAAGCGGTCCCTTGGACCATCCAGCGACAACGAATGAATGCTGAAGCGGTCGCTTGGACCCTCCAGCGACGACGAATGAATGCTGAAGCGGTCCCTTGGACCCTCCAGCGACGACAAATGCTGAAGCGGTCCCTTGGACCCTCCAGCGACGACGAATGAAGGCTGGACAGGCCCCTCGGACCCTCCAGCTGAAACAGAATGCTGAAGCGGTCCTCCGGACCCTCCAGCGAAGACGAATGGATCCCGGACGAGCCCCCAATTCTGTTACGACCCGGCTCATAGCCGCTACATAAAAGAAGATGGATACCGGATTGTGGGATGAGAAGAGGCTTTATCTTAAACTGGACAACCAGGTTGGCTAAAAAAAAAAATGTAATTGTTCCTCAACAGCTGGCTAGTTTAGAGACTGTTACTTGCTCCAGGGCCTCACCAGAGGTTAAATTACAGCCCTCAGCTGACTCTGGGCCCCTGGAGGCTAAAAACCCAGCTGAGGACTGCACCCGGCTGTCGCTGCCTGAGCAGGGTCGGTGCTCCGCACAGCTGCAGTCTGTTCTGTCACTGCCAGAGGCCCGTGTGCCTGCTGGTTCTGTCCTGTCTCTGCCAGAGGCCCGTGTGCCTGCTGGTTCTGTCCTGTCCCTGCCAGAGGCCCGTGTGCCTGCTGGTTCTGTCCTGTCTCTGCCAGAGGTCCCCGCGCCTGCTGGTTCTGTTCTGTCTCTGCCAGGGGCTCCGGTGCCCACTGGTTCTGAGACTGTTTTCGCTGGGGGGCCCGAGGAGCCCGTCCAGCCTCCTGCCTCGCCAGCTGGAGGGCCCGAGGAGCCCGTCCAGCCTCCTGCCTCGTCAGCTGGAGGGCCCGAGGAGCCCATCCAGCCGCCAGCTGCAGCCTCATCATCCTTGCCAGCTGCAGCTTCATCCACGCCGCCAGCAGCAGCCTCCTCATCTGCTTCAGCGCAGCCTGCAGCAGCAGCAGCTTCATCCATGCCGCCTGCAGCAGCCTCCTCATCTGCTTCATCCACGCCTGCAGCAGCTTCCTCATCTGCTTCATCCACGCCTGCAGCAGCCGCAGCAGCCTCATCCATGCCTGCAGCAGCCGCAACCTCCTCATCCGCTTCGCCTGCAGCAGCCTCCTCATCCGCTTCGCCTGCAGCAGCCGCAGCCTCCTCATCCGCATCCGCTTCGCCTGCAGCAGCCTCTGCCTCAGCCTCATCCGCTTCGCCTGCAGCAGCCTCTGCCTCAGCCTCATCCGCTTCGCCTGCAGCAGCCTCCGCCTCAGCCTCATCCGCTTCGCCTGGTCCAGCCTCCGCCTCAGCCTCCGCCTCAGCCTCATCCGCTTCGCCTGGTCCAGCCTCCGCCTCAGCCTCATCCGCTTCGCCTGATCCAGCCTCCGCCTCAGCCTCATCGGCATCACCTGCAGTGGCCTCCTCTTCAGCTTCGTCTTCGCCTGCAGTGGCCTCCTCTTCAGCTTCGCCTTCGCCTGGTCCAGCCTCCATGTCTCCCCCCTCGCCCGCTGTAGCAGCAGCTTCAGCATCCTCGCCCGCTGTAGCAGCAGCTTCAGCATCCTCGCCGTAGCAGCAGCTTCAGCATCCTCATCGCCCGCTGCAGCAGCAGCTTCAGCAGCATCCTCATCGCCCGCTGCAGCAGCAGCTTCAGCAGCATCCTCATCGCCCGCTGCAGCAGCAGCAGCATCCTCATCGCCCGCTGCAGCAGCAGCAGCAGCAGCATCCTCATCGCCCGCTGCAGCAGCAGCTTCAGCTTCACCTGGTCCGGACTCTGCTCCAGCTTCAGCCTCATCCTTCTCCTCATCCTTGCCTGGTTCTGCTGCTGGCACGCCGCCATCCGGTCCGTCATCATCACCGGCCGTTTTCTAGGCTGCCGGCTGGTGATTATCGCCGTCGTGGACGCCCTCCTGAACGGGGTTCAGGAGGGCGTCTGCCGCCACAGAAGTCTGGAGGCCGGCCACGCGGAAGGCGGCGGTGGCAGCAGAAGTCCAGAGGCCGGCCACGCGGAAGGCGGCAGTGGCGACAACCCCGTTCAGGAGGGCGTCCACGACGGCGATAATCACCAGCCTTCTTTATCTGCTATCTCTGTATATCTCTCGGTGTCATTACGTTATCTGGTTTGTTTGTTAGTTTTACCCAGTTTAGGTTTATGTTCAGTTCTGCCCTCACCTTTGTTATTTTTCGCTGTAAATAAAGCTCCACTCGCATCTCCACTGCCATCTGCATCTTGGATCCTCATTCATTCAACCACACGGCTGCCGCCCCAGTCGTGACACTGGCTAGATGTTGAACAGGCACTATGCAATAATCTAGAGATTTCAGACCTACCATTTATCAGCTCAAACATCAAAAGACATGAATGCTTTAAAAGCATCAACATCAGCTCTTCTCTGACAGCATGGTGGGAGTTTCTAAAGATAACAGAGTCTTCATTAATCCCATGCAAACATACACCTATCTGGAACAACCCTGACATATTGCAAAACAATAATATGATAAACTTTCCAGATTGGAGTGGTAAAAGAATCAAATACTTCGAACATATATTAGAAGGAACAGACTTTATTCCGTTTGACAGACTAGTTATACAATATGGGATCAACAAGAAAAGATTTTTAGAATATCAACAAATTAAATCCATAGTAAAAAAGAAATTTAACCTCTGCCAAGTTGAATTACAAACACCACCAAGCGTGGTACATTTTCTTACTCCCCAAATTATTGTCTAAAATATACAGAACACTTTCTAAAATAGATGAATCAATATCCCTTCCTGTCTGTGAAGGTTCTCAGTCATCCAGGTCATCGTAGTCAAAGGAGTTTGCAAAGAAAAGCGTCTGGACTTCTTTAAGTTGCTTGAAGACGTTTCACCTCTCATCCGAGAAGCTTCTTCAGTTCTAAGGTCAAATGGCCGAGAGTCCCAGATTTAAACCCAGTGGGAGTATCCCCCCAAAGAGAGACAAAGGACCCCCTGGTGATCCTCTAATCACATGAGCCAAGGTGTGAAAGCGGGTGTGGGATCTAATCAGCCAGGGTTTCGGGTGAGCTCATTGTGAAACCTGGCCCCACCTTGTCATGTGAATTCCTGAGGTCAGATGGCCCAGGATTTGAGTGGACGTTAAGGCGTCTGGGGAGGGAACTCAAAACTGGATTATAGATGGCAGACAGTTGGTGTCGTAAACCACCGCCTCTGTTCAAAGATGGTCGCTCACAGTGGACATAGATGGCTTGAAAGAGGAGTTAAAGAGGCCATCTATGTCCACTGTGAGCGACCATCTTGAAAACGGTCCTCATGAACTGGAAAAATAAAAATAATCTTAATTCTAGCCAATATAGAAACCATCTAATAGATCACATTAGCCTCGATACAGCCTCTGCCACCACATTAGATCAATCCCTCTGGGCTCCTTTGATCGGCTCCATCACCTAGCGGGGGTGGGGGGTCGTGGTTTGGTCCTGCCTTCACTATTGTGGTTGATGTGGAGGTTGGGACAGGCTTAGGGCGTCTGGAGAATCCCTAGGGACGTTATCCCTGGAGGGCTTAACCCGGGGGTTGTGGTCATAACATGGTTAGTGGCTCTGGTTGCTCTTAGAGGGTGTTTTCCTCGTGGCTGCGTGCAGCAGGGCTGGGGGAGGGTCTGTGCTGGCAGACGTAGGTTACTGGCCTGGTAGCCTGGCTTCCCCTGAGTGGATCCGAGGCAGGCTTGGGGGCTTGGGGTTCGGGGGTGCTTCGCCCTCGTGCTAGGGCTCTGGCTGGGCCTTGGGGGTTTTGGTCCTCGTTGGTGTGTCGCCGAGGTTGTGGGCGGGTGGGTGCACGGGTGCTCAGCCCTGGCACAGGGGGCCTCTGGTGCATCCGCCTATCTGGGGGGCTCTTCACTTTTATTCCACAACTTAGACATCCACATCACTCACAGTCTCATAACACATACATATAGGGCCTTGAGGGTGGGCACGTTAACGGTGTCCAGAGGACAGTCTGTGTATTCAACCCCACCTCTGGCACCGGTGCCCACCTCTCAATTTTAAATCCATGTAGACATTGAGGGTTCTCGGGAGGGGCCGTGCTAACACCTGCTGTTCTCTGGCAGCAGCACCATGCCCTCGAGTGTTTTAAATGCACTTTAGAACAACACGCAGCAACACTACACATGAGCGGGAGGAGGGAGGTATGGGGTCTTCACACACCCCCGTTCTCTGCTGGCCATCAGGGTGGGGGGGCTGGGAGGAGGTGTTGGCCGTCCGATTGGGATCTGGGATGCGGGGCCTCCCTGCTGCTGCGGAGCCGGGGCGGTCTGCTTGCCTCCACCCCGGGGGAAAGGGTAACATCTCCTGGGTCTAGGTGCCGTTTCCCCCTCTGGGGGCGAAGGTACCTGGACCTGGGGTATAGAGTTTGTTTGGGGAGTGTGATTGTGTGTACAATGTCCATTTGTGTCTATCTTTACGTTGGGTGAGTGCTGAGTATTTGTATATGTGTGCATGAGGGTGGGAATGCATGTTTGTGCGTTGGTGGTTCTTGGTGTCCGGGGCTGGGCGCTCAGGTATGTACCAGCTCACTCCCGGTGGCTACTTGGCAGGGCCTGGCGCCTGTTGCTCGGTCAGGCCTCTTTCGGGGCGTAGGGGGCCCTCGGGCCTCCGGCCTCTGGGCCTGTGGCTCGGTTCACTCTGGCACAGCTGGCTGCCGGCAGAGCCGGCGGGCACGCCAGTGCAGCCCCCTCTGGCTTCTGCTCTGTGGCTGCTGGGTGACCCCTCGTCCGGGGTTCTCCTCAGCTCTTCCCAGGAGGGTGGCACGGATGCCCCTCCGGTGGTCCTCCTTGGGGTCTTGCACTCTGGGGCCTCTGAATGTCTGGGGCCTGGATCTCCTCCATGCCTGCTTCATGCCCTGGGGAACGGGGCTATGGCTCCCTACACCCTCTAGCAGACCGTTACATGGGGAAACCTTTTGAATACAAGCGCGCTGATCCACACAGGTGTGCATACAGGTGTTCACTGTCCATAGACATAAACTACACCTTTCTTGGCTGCTACCTCAAAGCACATTGTGCGCTGTCGATCCTGCGTGCTTCTCCACAACATTCAATATTTAGTATTTACTGCTGTTTACACTTAGCTAGATTAATGCGATGGTGTTGTGTTTATTATGTTGCTCTCTTTTTTTGCTTCCTTTCTGTTCTTTTTCTCTCAACAGCTGATCCAGGAGTTGTTTTTTCTCTCTCTTTCTCTGTTTAAGTGCCCTCTCTCACTGTCCCTCTTCCCTTCTGTTTTTCTTTTCCTTCATCTTTCTTTCTCCCTTTCCTATCCCCCAGTCATGTCTGTCCCATCTGTAACAACTGAAAATAAAATAAAATAAATAATAACAACAAAGGTCGATCAAATGGACCAATACAGCAAGGCCGTGATAATCCACTTGGTAAAGTAAATCCATTGGGTATCCTTGTTGGCCTTCAGACAACAATTCTGACGACTAAAGAACCAAATGGGACAGGCAAAAAAAAAAAAAAAATAGTTTTGTTCCCAGTATAGTTTAGCTTTCTCTTTTTGCCATTTTTCCCTCTGTGCTTCATGTTTCAATAAACCACTTTCACACCTCCACGAGTGCCTGCAATTGGATCCTCCTTTATTTCTCTCCACACGGCTCATCCCACTCACCGTGACAGGTTGGTTTTCCTTTGATTTTGTGTTTTCCAGAGTTTAGTCTTTTGTGTTTCTAGCTTCCTAGGATCTTTAGTTTCTTTGTGATTCTCAGTGATTTGATCAGTGATCTGATTGTCCCGGCTGTGTCTCCATCTGTTCCCAATCCTCTTGTTGTCCTGCCTGTGTATTTAAGCCTGTGTCTCCATCTGTTTGTTGCTGGTTCGTCATCCTCCATGTTGCCACTGCATTTCCTCCTCAATGTTTCATGGCTCAGGCTCCTCATTTCAGGTTTTTGTTAGGGTTAGGGTTTTCATTGTTCCTCATGTTCTTTTGTGTAGCTTCAGCCAGTTTAGCTTTGTTAGTGTTTTCAGTTCATCTCTTCATTCGTTGCTCTGAAGTGTTTTTTGTAAAGCCACCAAAATAAAGGCTCGCTTTCAGTTAAAATTTCATTTCAAAAAAATAAAAAATAAAAAAAAAAAATAAAAAATAAAAAATAAAATTTCATTCTGCATCTGGATTTGGCTGGTGGGTGGGTGTTAAGTTCTACTAAAAGGACCCGGAGGTGTGGGAAATTAACAAAAAGGGTCTGTGTCAATAAAAGGAGACATATTTGTTAAATGTTTTTTAGTAATATTTCAATTACTGTTTAAACTGAAACGAGTTCACTGAATCTGTGACCTGCTACATCAGTAAGTGCACAGAGGATGTAACTGTCTCCAGAAACATCACCACGAGAGCCAATGAGAAGCCCTGGTTCACTGCAGCAGTACGTGTATGTCTGAGGGAGAGAGATGCTGCTTTCCACCTCTCTCGCGCCATTCGACATGCAAAGATGATCGTGCCATTTATATGGCACGAATCAATGTGTTATTTTATCAGGTGGCAATATGTTCTAGTGCAGTCAGAGGGGAAGAGCCAGGGCCAAAGGTGAGGCACATCAAGCACGTAATAATAATTTTAATCTGAGGATAAAACGCATGTACTGAGGCTGAAAGAAGCTTCAATGCTATCAGAAGACTAAAAACATGGCTAAGGTCAACAATGACTCAAATGAGATTAAACAGTGCTGCTGTATGCCATGTCCACCAGGAGAGACTGGGCAGTATAGATGTAAAACCAATATGCCAGCAGTTTATCTCAGTTAACGAGAGGAGAAGGCATGTGTTTGGCTCCTTCACACAGTGGACATTGAGTTGTTGTGTGGGGCACCAGTAGTCCATGTCTGTTGCTGTAACAGTAGTTCATGTTTAGAATAAAACATCCCAGCTCACTGACTTGATCAGGGCAATAGTGCCTAAAATGTTGCATAATTTTGCTGAGAGATCTTTTACTTTGTGGTCATCTTAGATGAGTAGTTTTATGGACAAAAACCAGCAGGTCATTCAGTGTTCCCTTAGTGCTAATGTATAAGAGATGTTGGTGTACTATAACTGAAGTAATGTTGTTAAGTCCTTAAAGTCATATTCTTTTATTGTCATGACTCTATTTGAAGCTATTTTTATTTTTGTATGATACCTGATTTATATGGAGTAAGGCTGAAGTAAACTAAAGCCTAAAATACTTAGTCAGCCATTTGTTTAATAGTAATTTAACATTATATAATTCACATATAAATCTATGAACTGTAATTTTAAATGGTTTAAAAGCATGTAGAATAGCACATGTAGGCAAGTATATTTCTCCTTTTTTTTATCAAGAAGCAAAGACAAAAAGGGGAAAAAAAGAAACAGGGCAGGGTTTGGTGGTTGAAACACCCGTCCCCACCAATGCCAAAACCAAATGTACGCCCTTGCTTTCTAACCAGCTGCATTTCTGTGTGGTTGGGCAACTGCAATGTTGGTGATCTCAGCAAACTACAACGGATTGTTAAAGCAGCTGCCAAGATCATGTCTCCCCCTGATACAGGACATCTTCCACAACCACTGCATCAGTAAGGCCTCAGGCATCGTGCTTGACCCGTCACACCCCTCACATGGACTCTTTTCTGTCCTCCGGAACAGCTTTTTCCCACAAGCCACCAGACTCCTGAACTCACTACCAGCCCTCCCTCTCCCTCCACCACACACACCCACACAATCTGTTATCCAACTTTTTTGCACTTTACACACCACTGCCTCTGTAAGACACGCTGACCTATGGACAATTTATGCTGCTCTATGGACAATCTTCTTTACTCCGGGTTTACAAGCTGCTACACCAGTCACCTTAAACCACACCAAAGTGTAAATTCTAATTGTAACTCTTAAGCATAAATTTATTTATTTTCTTCTCCTTTTTATATCGTTTTATTAGCTTGTTTTTTCACTGATGTAAACTGAGCCTCATTGTCTCTCTGTATGCTGCACTGGATATAGCAGAGATGACAATAAAGTTTACTTTGACTTTTGAAAAGCCACTATCACCTTTAAAAGAAAGGAAATAACAAAACCCAGAAGTTGGTCACTAAGCTTAAAAGTTTGTCAGTAAGGCTAAAAAACCAAACGCACACACACACACACACACACACACACACACACACACTTCTCCACAGAGCAGGAGCATGTAGTAGTGATGTGCGATACCACTGATTTCCTTTCCAATCTGATACCAAGTACAATTCAGGGTGGTATCAACGATACCGATACTGTAATGTTTTTGTGACACATTTACACTGCCGTAAGGTGGAAGACGAAGTAGTTCCTTTAAGGTTACACGATCCGAATGATAAAGTTTCTTTCCACTGTTTTCCTGTTAATGATAAACTACAAATTTACCCCAAATTACTAAAATATCGATATTTTAATATGAGAATCGATTCTAGAACATAAATAACTTGTATCAGAGGAATCAATATTTCCATATCGAGCAGCACACCACTAGCAAGCAGCCACCACATGCAGCTCTGCAAACTGACAAGGCTCTCTGGCACTAGAGCTCACCTTTCTCTGGCCTTGAGTACTTAATTGCTGAGTAGAGTCAGCAGTAAAAAGAGTCAGCCATAACCTTTATGTTTTCTCTGAAAACAGTGAAGTTCGTTCAATTTCAAAGCACATATTTTCTCTGGCACTGTTATATTTGTTTCCTTTCAGCTCTCCTTCAAATATGAGCAACTTTAAACTTGGTACCCTTAATATTAGTAGAGCAAGAGATGTTTTAAAACAAGCACCTCTTTTTAGTCTGGCGGATCTTAAAAAAATGAATGCCACCTTTGTCCGGGAACCACACAGTACTGAGGGTAATGCTGCTGACTGGAAGAGAGGGGTTCATGTCAGGGAGTGATTGGAGCGGCAGTCTTTAGCAGATTCTACAGAATAACGAGGGCATATTGAGGTCCTTAAAAATAAAAAGTCCACCTTAGTGAATCTGCTGGTCGTGTATGCTAGGGTCGCTGCGGTACGCAGTAGGTTTCAGAATGTCACCCTGATGGATGCTCCTTCTCACCTTTTCTTTTTTTGAATTGGAGAGGAGAATCGGGCAGAGGAAGATAATTTATTCCCTGTGGTGCTGGTTTCTGTAAAACTTTCTTCCAATCTGAGTATACAGGGGACACAGATTTCCTAAATTCTTTTCTCACTGAACTGTCAAAAGTGTCACCAGGTATGGCTGCTGAGCTGGAAAGTGGGCTCTTGCAGTATGAACTGGTCATTGCCCTGCAATCCCTGCAGAATGGAAAGACTCCACTCTAGACTGTTTTGCAAGAAAAACAGGAGCCATCTGTTTCCTGACTTAAATACAAGGCGAAGAAAAAACCTAGACTAGGTTCACATAACTGCTGTCCTTTTTCAGGAAGAAAATCCAGAGACTGCTCATCCTGAAGAGATTTTTCCAAGTTGCTTCCTGAGTGACGTTGCTTACTTTTGGATAGGTTTGTCTCTCACCGCAATATTCAAATGAGACTGTGAACTCAACTCTTCACCTTTTGATGTAAAAATATCATTGCGACAAAATTTCATCCTGTTAAACATTTCTATTATTTTTTGACAGCTTGTGAATTCTTGAGCTACTGCCAACAACTTATTTTCTGTGTTTTTAGTGATCCTTGAACTTTTGTCATCCACAGCACGTAGGCATGAAAAGAAGCACATTACTTTCAGTAGTGACTGTCACACATGGCTACACACAACAGCAATGAGCCACAACATGAATTTAATGCTTTTTTTAATAATTAGCAATTAAAGTGGAAATAAATTTATTAAAGAGTGAAGCAGTGCATATTTGAAAACGTTAACACATATTATTAGTATGAAATAATATTGTAAGAAATGACACCATACAGTACTGAATTTTAAATACACTGGGTTTATGTTTTGCTATTACTTGTTTCATCGAGCTTATTACTTGAAATCATGCAAGTGAAGTGAATATGAAATGCGGGTAAAATAAATATTCTGTAGTATGAAATTTGAATATAACTAAAAAGAAAAATATTTAATTTTTTAGTTGAGTATCCTGAGTATATACAGTATATCTGGTACTTTTGCTTGTTCATCCTAGGTCAGCCCCTGTCTCCTCCTAGTGCGTGTGTCATACGAGTATTTTGGTCTTCAGTGTAAATTTATACAAACTGTAGGGGAGAGTGCGGTGAGTGACTTTAAAGTGAGGCCATGACAGTAAAGCTCCCAACCAAAACTTCCTGGGAAACGATCACTGTGGATCTGAAATAGGTTTTTTTTAAATATAGCTTTCTGGAAAAAGTGGTCTTGTGATTACTGTAAGGGTAGACAGCGTGTGGCTTGGGGTGAGCCGGAGGCTGGCGCGCCAGCCAGGGCTGGATTGGAACAAAAAATCAGCCCAGGCATTTTGACTAGTGACCGGCCCACTAGGTATTATAGGAAAAGCCATAAAGCCTTTATAATAACCACGATAATAACCACGACCAAAACCACGATTGAAAATTTTAAACCCTGAAAATTTATTCAGTGTTTTCATAAAAGCCTTACTTTTATAGATTTACTACTAGGAAGAATGCACATGTGGTTTGAGGCCTGGAAAGTTTGAAACCTCTTGTCCTGCTCAGTTTATGTTTTGGTTCATTTCTTCACTTTTTCCTGACATGCTTGCATTTAAATCTGGATCCCTGTCTCTCTCTGTACGGGGCCTGTACCACTACATGCTGTCTTTGGAAGAGGGCTGGACTGGGACAAAAAATCAGCCCGGGCATTTTGACTAGTGACCGGCCCACCATGGTATTGTAGGAAAAGCCATAAAGCCTTTATAATAAACTTAAACCTACACTATCCTCCCTGTTCTGGTATTCTAAACAATACTTAGCAAAAATATAAAACAACCTAATTTATAATTACATATACCTAACTAATAGGGTTGCCAACTCCCAGAAAAATCTATTATTTTTCTCCAGTAATTAAATAGATTCAACATCTTTCTTCAACAGAATTGCAGACTGCACAGATACCTTCCCAAAGGAAAGAATACTATAACTTACTAGGGTATATACTAGACTTAATATTTACTGAATACAATAATGGATTTCTATACATTTTACATCAGATAAAAACTTTGGTTGTAAGATTCATATAATTATTTATTAAAAGCTAGATATTTTAAATAAGAATAAGAAAAAAAAGTATTTCTTTGTGCCCCCCTTTCCCTGTTAATGCCCTACCTGGCCCCCTGGCAAAACTTTGCTAGACCCGCCCCTGTGCACGTAGTTGTCAGCTAAGTAGAAAAGGATCCTGGTGTTATTTGTCTCTCAGAAACAGTTCATAACTTCCCTTCAACTCATTCATGTCACTTAAAAGGTAAACCTGTTTCTCCATCACCTGTTCAGCTCTGATGATTCAGTAAGGACATCTCCTGGTTTCAGCTTCATGTTTCCCTCTCACCACATATCCAAACCGGCATCATGACCAGCAGCTTTTACAGCTGTGGCTTCAGCAAACATCAGCTGATACTAGAAAGTAATATTAAATAAATTCTAACAACAGCTGATCAAGCTTAAACGTGCTGCTGTTGTTTAACGCGACATCCGCTGGTTTCCTCTTTCTGGCGCAGAGAGAAAAGCTGATCAGCTGATCATTGATCAGTTTCATGATTTAATTAGCGAATTTCTAGCAGACGTAGAACGGGACAAATCGCGTTCCTTTTCACCTCAACTTTAAAGTTCGACCTCCTCGGCTGTAATTGGTCCAGCCCAGAGTCGATCATGACCAACTGGCCAATCCACCACCATTCATTTATACCGTTAAAAAAAGAAACGAAATAAAACCCCATCGGCCCATACAGGGAGTGCAGAATTATTAGGCAAGTTGTATTTTTGAGGAATAATTTTATTATTGAACAACAACCATGTTCTCAATGAACCCAAAAAACCCATTAATATCAAAGCTGAATGTTTTTGGAAGTAGTTTTTAGTTTGTTTTTAGTTTTAGCTATTTTAGGGGATATCTGTGTGTGCAGGTGACTATTACTGTGCATAATTATTAGGCAACTTAACAAAAACAAATATATACCCATTTCAGTTATTTATTTTTACCAGTGAAACCAATATAACATCTCCACATTCACGAATATACATTTCTGACATTCAAAAACAAAACAAAAACAAATCAGCGACCAATATAGCCACCTTTCTTTGCAAGGACACTCAAAAGCCTGCCATCCATGGATTCTGTCAGTGTTTTGATCTGTTCACCATCAACATTAAGTGCAGCAGCAACCACAGCCTCCCAGACACTGTTCAGAGAGGTGTACTGTTTTCCCTCCTTGTAAATCTCACATTTGATGATGGACCACAGGTTCCCAATGGGGTTCAGATCAGGTGAACAAGGAGGCCATGTCATTAGTTTTCTTCTTTTATACCCTTTCTTGCCAGCCACGCTGTGGAGTACTTGGACGCTGCGTGTGATGGAGCATTGTCCTGCATGAAAATCATGTTTTTCTTGAAGGATGCAGACTTCTTCCTGTACCACTGCTTGAAGAAGGTGTCTTCCAGAAACTGGCAGTAGGACTGGGAGTTGAGCTTGACTCCATCCTCAACCCGAAAAGGCCCCACAAGCTCATCTTTGATGATACCAGCCCAAACCAGTACTCCACCTCCACCTTGCTGGCGTCTGAGTCGGACTGGAGCTCTCTGCCCTTTACCAATCCAGCCACGGGCCCATCCATCTGGCCCATCAAGACTCACTCTCATTTCATCAGTCCATAAAACCTTAGAAAAATCAGTCTTGAGATATTTCTTGGCCCAGTCTTGACGTTTCAGCTTGTGTGTCTTGTTCAGTGGTGGTCGTCTTTCAGCCTTTCTTACCTTGGCCATGTCTCTGAGTATTGCACACCTTGTGCTTTTGGGCACTCCAGTGATGTTGCAGCTCTGAAATATGGCCAAACTGGTGGCAAGTGGCATCTTGGCAGCTGCACGCTTGACTTTTCTCAGTTCATGGGCAGTTATTTTGCGCCTTGGTTTTTCCACACGCTTCTTGCGACCCTGTTGACTATTTTGAATGAAACGCTTGATTGTTCGATGATCACGCTTCAGAAGCTTTGCAATTTTAAGACTGCTGCATCCCTCTGCAAGATATCTCACTATTTTTGACTTTTCTGAGCCTGTCAAGTCCTTCTTTTGACCCATTTTGCCAAAGGAAAGGAAGTTGCCTAATAATTATGCACACCTGATATAGGGTGTTGATGTCATTAGACCACACCCCTTCTCATTACAGAGATGCACATCACCTAATATGTTTAATTGGTAGTAGGCTTTCGAGCCTATACAGCTTGGAGTAAGACAACATGCATGAAGAGGATGATGTGGACAAAATACTCATTTGCCTAATAATTCTGCACTCCCTGTAAAAACCAAAAGTCATGAGCGGCCTGGTATGCCCGATAGCCAGTCCAACCCTGGCGCCAGCCCTGGCGCCAGCATGGCCTGCCAAGCTGGAGACGGTGGTTGAGGTGTGGGGGGGTCCTGCCACGCCCGAGGGTGGCGTGCTGTCCGCTTCGGCCTACTCCAACAGAGGCCGGCACGCTGCATGGTCCTGCATGCCGGCCGTCTGACCAGCTGCCTGTGGGCCCCGGCTCACTTCCACGCCTGCTGCGCCGCCGCTGCTTGCCAACATGGGTGGCCACCAGGTCAGCTCCGGGGCCAGCTCCGCTGGAGGCGCAGGCGACTGCCAGAGTGGACACTTCCTCGTCGCTGGGCCCGGGCATTGGGCGCCGATGGTCCGGGCCGGTTCCTTAGCTTGCTCGTGGAGTGGGGAGTACGTTCGAAACATAAGAGTGGGGGAGGGGGAGCAAAGTGTGCCTGCTCTTCGCTGACACAGGAGCAGCGAGTCCAGCAACTTGGCTCTTTCGTCTTTGCTGAAAGCACAGCGTTGTAAACAAGCAGAACTCAAAGTAAAGAATCGATCTCACCAGGCTAGTATTGATCCGATACCGATGCCGACTTGGTATCGATACTATCGATATTTGGATTGATCTGCCCATATGGGCTCAAATTGTGGTCATAAATATTTTGTACTTGTAAATCAAGTTTTGTACTTGTAAATCAGGATTTGTATGTGTAAAAAGAATTTGTGTGTGTGTAAAAAAGATTTGTATGTGTAAATAGAATTTGTGTGTGTGTAAAAAAGATTTGTGTGTGGACATATAAATGTCAAACTCTGCACTCAAGTTTCAAGTTACAAGTACGAATTTTGACCCTATTTTTCTTCCTTTCATCTGATTGGTCAATGTCATGTCAATCACAAATTTAACTATCCAATCAGAGAACAGATGGGTTTGGCTGTCGGAGGGGTGCTTTATGGAGCTTCAGGTCCTTGAAGGGTAATACAGTTGAAGCTGGAGGATCTCTATATAAATATCCGATAGAAGCTAGGTCACCTAACTTACAGTAGCTGTTGAAAGGATAAAGTTGTGGTATATCAGTGGTTAGAAATACCATTATTACTTTAGGATTAGCTTAACACAAAGTCAGGGCTGACCCGGGACCATTGCTGGGAGTCACAGTGCGTAGCATAAAGGTCCTTTCACATCGGACGCAGCATGTGCTGCTAATGCTAACTGCTAACTAAAAGTCAAAGATCCAGAATTTGTTGCGCTGGCTGCTGAGCTCTGTGGGTTTTTGCAGCAGTTTAACCTGTACTAGATGCGCCTGCTCCTTGTCGTTTCTATCTCTGACTTTATGTCCTCTACAAGAATTTCTGTTTTTGTTGCTGGTTCTTTAAATGTTCAATAAAAACATTTATGCTAATTTATAACGAAGAAAGCTTTGTAACTATCCCCACTAGTGAAGATTAGAGATGGCACGATACTACTTTTTTATGTCCGATACCGATATCATAAATTTGGATATCTGCCGATACTGATATGAATCCGATATAGTGTGTTTTTTAATCAATAAAACTGTTTTTTTAATATCTTGCTGCATTTTGTATAAGTTCATTGTGAGATGCACTTCACACACGTACACACACACACAGTTCTTTATTGCCAGATGCCACGTTTATTTTTAGTTTTCATTTGTTGTGACAGTCCGTAGTCTGTACAGCTCCGGTCTCAGCTGATCCCAGCTCCCCTCCGCTCCTCTCCCGTCTCACTGAAAAAGGGGAAGGAAACCGTCATCAGCCCAAACGCCATAAGCTGTTCTCACCTGCCTCTCCAGCACCGCCCCGTTGAGCTCACTGCACCACTCCTCCCCTGTAGCCGCGCCCGGGACCACACCTCCGCCACACACCCCCACCGCCCAACTGAGGCCGGGGAGCCATCCGGTCGAACCTACTCCCGCCCCCCGCGAGCGAGAGAGGAAATCGGCCACAGCCATCCGCGTCCCCGGCCTATGGAGCACCTTGAACTTAAAGGGCTGTAAAGCCAGATACCACCGGGTGATCTGGGCGTTGGCATTCTTCATGCAGTGGAGCCACTGCAGCGGGGCATGGTCCGAGCAGAGGGTGAATGAGCGCCCCAGGAGGTAATAGCGAAGGGAGTCGACCGCCCACCGGATAGCCAAGCACTCCTTCTCCACGGTGCTGTACCGTCTTTCACACTCTGTCAGCTTCCGGCTGATGTAAAGAACGGGACGGTCGGCCCCCCTTACCTGCTGGGACAAAACGGCCCCCAGCCCTCTGTTCGAGCCTTCAGTCTGCAGAACAAAAGGGAGGAAAAAGTCAGGAGTGTGAAGCAGCGGCTCCCCACAGAGAGAGTTTTTTACCTGCACAAACGCCACCTGGCACGGACCCGTCCACTGAACCAGATCTGGAGCACCCTTTCGGGTGAGATCGGTCAAGGGGCTGGTCAGCTGTGCAAACCCCGGCATGAAACGGCAGTAGTAACCTGCCAGCCCCAGAAACCGTCTCACCTCCTTTTTAGTCTTGGGGCGCAGGCAGGATGCGATAGCTGCTGTCTTCTCCACCTGTGGGCGCACCTGCCCGCCCCCCAAGTGGTACCCCAGATTCTGTACCTCCCTCCGTCCAACCGCACACTTCTTTGGGTTGGCCGTGAGCTCCGCCCTCCTCAGGGACTCCAGGACCGCGGCCACCCACTGCACATGCTCCGCCCAGGTGTCGCTGTGGATGATCACGTCATCAAGGAAGGCGGCAGCATATGTAGCGTGCGGACGCAGCACCCGGTCCATGAGGCGCTGAAAGGTGGCAGGGGCTCCGAACAAGCCGAACGGAAGCGTAACGAAATGGTACAAACCGTACGGAGTGGAGAAGGCCGTTTTTTCCTTGGACTCGGCAGACAAGGGAATCTGCCAGTAGCCCTTGGTTAAATCCAGTGTCGTGAAAAAATGGGCCGTGCCCAACCGATCCAGGAGCTCGTCGACCCGGGGCATGGGATAAGCATCAAAGCGTGACACTTCATTCACCTTGCGATAGTCGACACAGAACCGTATAGACCCATCCTTCTTCACCACAAGAACTATGGGGCTACACCAGGCGCTGTGCGACTCTTCTATCACTCCCATTTTCAGCATTTCAGCCAATTCCCTCTGAACAATGTGCCGTTTATGCTCAGGAAGCCTGTAGGGCCGTGAATGCACCGTCACGCCAGGCTGCGTTTCAAAATGATGCTCAATGAGAGACGTTCGGCCGGGCAGGGGGGTGAACACATCAGCAAAACGCTGTTGTAACGCGACAACGTCCGCTCTCTGGGCCTGTGTGAGATGGTCATCACAAGAGAGGGAGGCGGGGATGATGGAATTTGGTACCTCCGGCCCCAACTCATCTCTCTCCTTAACCAGGCTCACCAGAGAAGCGGTTTCAGCCTCTCTCCACGCTTTAAAGAGATTGAGGTGATAAATCTGCAGCGCTCCTCCCCTGTCTGACCGAGCGACCTCATAGTCAACGTCCCCAATTCGCCATGTGACCACAAAGGGTCCTTGCCACTTGGCGAGCAACTTTGAGCTGGAAGAAGGGAGTAATACAAGCACTTTGTCTCCCGGTGAAAATTGCCTGAGTCTAGCCCCTCTGTCATACAGGCGTTGCTGACGCTGCTGAGCCTGGAGCAAATTCTCCCGTGACAACCTCCCCAAAGTGTGGAGTTTTGCTCTCAGGTCCAACACGTACTGAATCTCATTCTTGGCGGGGCTCGGACCTTCCTCCCAGCTTTCTTTAATCAGGTCGAGCACCCCACGCGGCACCCCACGAATCATGGACTTTAAAGTCTTATTCAGCCGCTCCACCAGCCCGTCCGTCTGAGGGTGGTAGACGCTGGTCTGAATAGATTTAATGCCCAGTAATTCGTACAGTTCCCGCAGTGTGCGAGACATGAACGAAGTGCCCTGGTCAGTCAGTATCTCTTTCGGGATTCCAACTCGGGAGATGACCTGAAACAGTGCCTGAGCCACACTCTTTGCAGAGATGTTGCGCAGCGGGACTGCTTCCGGGTATTGCGTTGCATAATCCACCAGGACTAATACAAAGCGATAGCCGCGTGCACTCCGGTGAAACGGCCCGATGAGGTCCATGCCAATGCGCTCAAATGGGACCTCCATGAGTGGGAGCGGGCGCAAAGGCGCTTTTGGTATGGCCGGCTGATTAACAAGTTGGCAGTCTGGGCAGGACACGCACCAGCGGCGCACATGGATGCCCGGCCAATAAAATCAGGCCGTTATTCGCTCCAGATTTTTTTCATATCCCATATGCCCTGCCATGGGGTTATAATGAGCCGGCCCTGCAACACCAACAACTGGGCGTGTGTCTCCTCCGTGCGAGTGTCACGGCTCACTCGATATAACCTATCTTTTAATAAAATGAAGCGCGGGTAGGTCCGCACGGCTTCAGGGCGCGCCACGTGACCATCAATCTCAATCACCTGGTCAAAGGCTGAGCGTAGGGTGTCATCACGAGACTGCTCCAGTGGGAAATCACCCGTGGGGGGAATTTCCGGAGCCGGCGGGGCCTCCCGTGAAGGACCCGCCGTCTCCCCCTCCCCGGAGTCAGTGTCAGACGACCCCGCGTCGCCGCTGAGCGCCGCACAGACACTACACGCTACTAAAGGTCGTGATCGCATCCCCGCATACTGCCCTAACAGATGATGAAACCCCGGCCAATTCATGCCCAGAATTAGGGGATGCGACAGGCGCGGGCTAACCGCAGCCGTCACTCTATGCATTTTGCCCTTATACTTTAATAACAGCGGCACTAGGGGATACCTGTGAACATCACCATGAACACACTTCACCTCCACCCATTCTGCCTCCAGCAATGTCCCGGGGCGAACCAAGTGTAACCCAGAGTAAAATCTGTTTTACTAGCATTTAGTAATTTCCTGCACTTATTTCCTGCCATTGAACGCATGACTCCAACCACATGACTTTGCTCAGCCAATCGGATGGCATGTAGGTCATAGTAAGCCTGTCCCTGCTTCCTCCCGTCAGATGCGTGGAGGCAAGCCAGGTGACAGAGCTGTTGCAGGTTTGTATTGGCAAACATTTGCTTTTCCCGTTTTAATGCATTCTTTTTTAACACCAACTAACTTATGCAACTTAGACGCTGATTACTGTGAGCCAGAGCCATAGTGTTGTTTTGCACTGAACAGAACGGAATTGGTGAGTTTGAACTTTTAATTGACTGTTTGTATTGCTACCAGCTGACGCTAATTGGCTGCTGCCGGTCCAAACAATTTGATTTTGATTCTTGATTTGACCGATAGTTGTTGAATAACAAATGTTGTGAAGCTATGTAATATGTATACAGCAGTTGAAATGTTTTAGTCAAATCCTTATTGGTTAAATATACTGTTTGTTTATTTATAAATTGTGTACACAAGAATAACTTAATGTATTTAGCTTAACTGGCTGACATTTTTTTTTTTTTTTTTGTATTATTCTTGTGATTTCTCATTGGCCTTGTTTATTTAATGCAGGCCAGGTGAACCTTTTTGGGTATGAAAAAGGATGGCGAGCCAATGAACGGCTAGGAGCAGGACTCATTCTGCATTGAAGCTTCCACTGGTTGGGTAGGAAGCTATCAAAGACGACGCTCTGTCCCCATTTTCCAAATACACTAATTTCCACAATCATACACACCATTCCCCCCGTTTATGGACAATAGCGCTTGGACATCTCTCATGGACATTCAGATAAAACTCATGGACTTCAGTGTGGATCAGTGGTTTTGATGTTAACATGTGTTATTTATGGGGAACTGTTTTTTGAGAATCTATATTGCTTGGTATAAGCCAGAAGAATTTGCTTAGTTGTCTTTGTGCACCCCCATTGGGTTTTTGATTAATTGAATAGCTGCAGCAGGAGTGATTATTTAAGCTTTTCTTTTCTTATTTTTCTTTGGGTTTTGGTTAAATACATGGTACCTGCAAAAGCATTTTGTGTTGTGTGTATTTATTAATTACAGCCTATCAGCTCCAGTAGCATTCCTAAATCTTCTGATTAACCTAATATTTCACTCAATACCTAGCCTGTATTAATTCATTAGCGCTTCATCAGTGTTACATTTCTTGGCGAGCCAGCCAGGAGCTGATTTGGTTAGTATTTAATATATATTCAAACTCACCAATTTATTTTTCCCCATAATGGAAGTTTCTGAGACGCTTGCCATTAAGATCCCAAATGCGGTTTTAATTGACGGAGTAACTGAGCACTCGGTTGATGAAGTTATGCATTTCCTTGAACAGTATGGTGACATAGGCCGCAAGGTTACTATAGATTCACCAGAATCTGAATTTAATAACATGCTTGTCACTGAGTGTGCTTCAGGTTTATCTTTAACACGTTTGTCTCAGTTGTTACCACACACATTTATTTCAGATTCAGGTGACAAATTCCACATTGAAAGTCTATCTGAAATTTATGCATCAAAGGTTAGTGGTTCCAAGACAAATACTTACTTGGCAGACTTAAAAAGAATAGCTAAATTATCTGGGAGGGATTATGCAGAAGTCCTCAGTGAGGGGATGACCCAGATACGCCGGTCCCTTGCAGAGCTCAACCCAGAGACTCCAGTGGTTGAAAAACCAGAACAACCAGAAGATTCAAAACCTCCCGATTCAGTCTTTCCTCCTTCACTACCAGCCTCTCTTCCATCTAAGTCCCCTTCTGCTGCCAGTGGTGCTGAAGCACAAGGCGGAGAGAGGCATTCTGCCTCCATTCCAGCGGCTGATCTCAACCCTCCTGAAGTACAGCGCTATGTTGTGGAACACGTTGTTCGGAGTGGGGACAGCTCGCTGCATGCATTCCATCGACTGAGAGCGTTTTCTGGTAAAGTGCCCAGGCCAATTCAAGAGACAGATTATGATACATGGCGGTCAGGTATTGAATTAGCCCTGAAAGATCCATCTATATCTGATCTGCAGCGCACCAGACTGATTCGTGACAGTCTACTGCCTCCTGCCTGTAATATGGTAAAACATCTCAGCCTTGACACACCACCAGAAGTCTATATGAAATAACTTGACTGTAAGATTGAGATAATTATTTATTAAAAGCTAGACATTTTAAATGAGAATAAGAAAGAAAAGTATGTCTTTGTGCCCCCTTTTCCCTGTTAATGCCCTATCGGCCCCCCTGGCTAAACTTTGCTAGATCCGCCCCTGCACAGTTACCAGCCGTCAGCTACGTAGAAAAGGATCCTGGTGTAGAAAATAATATTAAACAAATTCTAACAACAGCTTATCAAGCTTAAACGTGCTGCTGTTGTTCAGCCGCTGGTTTCCTCTTTCTGGTGCAAAGTGGGCCAAAAACAAAGGAGACAGACTCGCGACAGAAAAGCCGATCAGCTGATCATTAAGCAGTTTCATGATTGAAGTAGCAACAGGAGTGGGAGGGAGAGAGAAGAGGCAGTTGCTCCATATATCGGCTGTTAAGCTTAACGTGGGAATGCTTTACAAACATTCAGAGATGAACTTACACACTTGCTTTACTTCTTTCTGGGATAACTTCCTCGGAGATGAAATGCCGTTTTGGTAGCGAGGCTACAAATACACACAGCCGCTCTATCACGTGAGCACACTGCTCCGACGTGCTATGGTTATGAGCCGAGTTACGCCGTGTCGCAAGTTTTGTGAGATGCTTTTTTGATATTTAATGGATCGGATTACACTTTTTATTTCTCTCCGATATCCGATCCAGTAATTTACGTCAGTATCGGACCGATACCGATACGTAATATCGGATCGGTCCATCTCTAGTGAAGACTGTCATTTCCACAACCCCCCTGAGGTCTGCAGCGCTGTTGAAAAGGCTCTGGAGGTCCCTGTATTAAGCACGTAAACCTGTGACACAAAAATCACCAAACTTAGACCACCACAGACTGTTTTCCTTCTTGGTGATGAAGGAAAACGCTGGGCTGGCATATAAAAGGACATTTATTCCCTTCAAGGACCCGAAGCTCCATAAAGCACCCCTCCAACAGCCAAACCCATCTGTTCTCTGATTGGGTAGTTAAATTTGTGATTGACATGACATTGACCAATCAGATGAAAGGGAGAAAAATCGGGTCAAAATTCGTACTTGTAACTTGAAACTTGAGTGCAGAGTTTGACACTTATTTTTTGGCTATGTCCACACACATCTTTTTTACACACACACAAATTCTTTTTACACATACAAATCCTGATTTACAAGTACAAAACTGATTTACAAGTACAAAATATTTATGACAACAATTTTAGCCCATATGCCCACCACTACCTGCATGTCTATCTGACGCCCAATGTTTAGTGGGTCATGTATGTGAGGAAGTGCATGTTCCCCGGACTTGCCAATAGTGAGGTACTGACCTGTGTTTCTAATGTAGGTGTTTAATTCTACATGCTACATATTATTTAACTCCCATTGATTCTGTTTGGCATATGTTATGCATATGGAATACAATATATTACAGTGAGAAAACCCAGTTACTAAGACGACACCATCAACCATGTCACGATTAGAAAGTTTCATTCTAAGAGCAGTTATAGGTAAAGCTAATATAGTGGCTGGTGAGTGCATATGATCAGTTTGCCATATATTTTGTGCTGGAACAGTGAAAATAATACAGCAAATATTTATGATGAATGGCTAAATTTCGACCTCTCTACCTAAGAAATTTCTCAATTTACATAGTAGCAGCAAGCCTATGTTAACGAACGAATCGCTTCAGCCGATTTGTAGGAAGTCGTTTTCGGTCAGTTCAGTGTATGGATGACTTTATTCTGAAATTTCTGGGTCGGAAGTTGTCATTGGAACGCTGTGACGTCTAACAACTGCGCGACATCTAATAGCGATTACCGGTACGAGAAACAAGGTAAACAGACATTTATTTACACACCATGTAAACATAATAAATTGCATAACAGAAGTTAAAATGACAGGAAACGGAAAGCTAAAAGGAGAGGTTGTCGGCTGGTGAGCTACTAAACTAAGGATAAGCTAACGTGTTTATACGGGTAGCAACATGGACAAGCATGTGCATAAACAAGTAGTTAAGATCTAGCCAGTAGTTTTATATTGCGCTTTGGGAATATGAAAGAGTTCATATTCGCCAGTTTGGCTGTACACCTAATAGTGTCAGTTTTGCTAAAATATGGACTAATATTATTATTGTGTTCACTTTAATTCTCTGATATGAACGCAGTAGAAATGACAGCATTGCTAATGTTTAAGCGTCCCACTTTATAAAACCTCGTCCATTTTGTGAAACTGAACTTTATTTAAGTCGTTTGCACGGTTTTGCGCAAGCCTGTTGAAGAAAAGCATTTACAACTTTTAGCACTTAACCAAGTTAGCTGTTATGGGTCTTGCCAGTAATGATGGGGGGGTTGTTGTTGTCAAATATTACATTCAGTGGCAGCTGCAGTTAGTCCATTGATAGTGAGGAAATTGTATTCTGTTATCACAAAACAGCAAAAACTGGCAGCATTTTTCCACTTTTGAAAGTGTGTGTGACAGATAATATATTGCTACCATAAGGATATGAAATGCAGTGTTATACCTTGGCAGGCTGCCTAGTTATATTCATGGCCACCCTAATACATGCTCATCTGACGTTTTATTTGGTATAAATTGCTAACATTCTGGAGACATTCTTCAAATATTTTGCTACATATTGGCATGATATATACTTGTAAATGCACCATGGGGGGCTTGGGGTGAAACAGAATTCCGGTACACTGTATATATTACTGTATTGAGAACAAAGCTCTTGAATAAATGGTAAATGGCCTGTATTTATATAGCGCTTTTCTAGTCCCTAAGGACCCCAAAGCGCTTTACATATCCAGTCATTCACCCATTCACACACTGGTGATGGCAAGCTACGTTGTAGCCACAGCCACCCTGGGGCACACTGACAGAGGTGAGGCTGCCGGACACTGGCCCCACCGGGCCCTCTGACCACCACCAGCAGGCAACGGGTGAAGTGTCTTGCCCAAGGACACAACGACCGAGACTGTCCGAGCCGGGGCTTGAACCGGTAACCTTCCGATTACAAGGCGAACTCCCAACTCTTGAGCCACGATCGCCCCTATATAACATCATGCAATGCTTTTTCACACAGGGCCAGGGAGGTATGAATAGCTTTTTGACCTTAATGAATAAAAATTATCATTTAAAAACTGATTTTAGTGATCACTCTGCTAATCTGTATAATATTAAAAATTACTATGATGATCTAAAACCTTTAGGTGTGACATATGCAAAAAAGCTAAGCCAAATACTTTTTCACAGCACTGTGTATGGGTCAGATCAGAGGTGTAGTGCTACTTGTTTAAATAGGAGACTTCATTGGTCATGCACGCGTCCATGTGCACGTGCACCTTTGTCTTGTAGCTTTTACCACATTCAACTCTAACTGAGCAAAAGTGATCAGCTGTCAGACTGAGTGTAATAACATGAAATCATCTCTCTGGCCATCTTCATCAGTTCTTACATGCTGCCTGCACCCCTCCCCTTCCTGGATGTCTTCTCTCTCTTTTTCATTGTTTCCTATGGGATTGATGCCTGCTCTCTTTCGCCCAGGCCTGATTTAGACTTCAGTGGGATATCTTTGTCAAGCCTATAATGTAACCTATATAAATGGCCAATGGCATCCCGGTATTTATGCTTGTCTGTGGTGCATTATGCGTTAATGGCCGTGTGGTCATGACCTGATGTTTTATACGTGATGCCAGCCAATAAAGACCAATAAAATGCTGATAATTCTTTTGCTCTTTGGTGCTCACTCTTGGTTGTGGTATGTTGTTTTTCTTTTCCCAGGGGCAAGCATATTTGTTTCTCAACTATTTCCAGATTTTTTTTATCCTTCACATTTGTTCTGATAGTTTCATCTTCTGTGAATTCAGTGCTTGTGTTTCTCTGGTGTAGATCTGCTACCTATGTTGTTCTTAATGTGTGATCTGTGGTACCAGGGTAGGACACTACCATACACTTTCGGTATATACTGTATCTTTTCTGCATGAAATTTTATACCTTGCACATGACACATAATTATGCCCATGAACTGATCCATAAGTGAAATTATTTTTTTAAATTCAATTGTATTTATGTATTTATTTATACAGTGCCAAATTATGAGAAGAGTTGCCTCAAGGCGCTTTATTTTGTAAGGTAGACCCTACAATATTACATACATGAGAAAAACTTAACAATCATATGAACCCCTATGAGCAAGCGCTTTGGCTACAGTGGGAACGAATAACTCATACAATCACTATCTTTTGTATGCAGTAGTTCCATGCAGGTGCATGCACCGATTAGTACAATGTTTTTTCACCCTTGAGCTCTAAAAGGCTGATGGAGTAGTTTGTGAATGCCATAACTTTCAAACTGACACCATAGATCAGGGGTGTCGAACTCCAGGCCTCGAGGGCCGATGTCCTGCAGGTTTTGGATATCATCCTGGATCAACACACCTGAACCACATGATTAGTTCATTACCAGGCCTCTGGAGAACTTCAAGACATGTTGAGGAGGTAATTTAGCCATTTAAATCAGCTGTTGGATCAAGGACACGTCTAAAACCTGCAGGACACCGGCCCTCGAGGCCTGGAGTTCGACACCTGTGCCATAGATGCATCTACTAAAACTCTCAGACTAGTTTGAACCTCGGTAACCTTGACCTCAAGGTCAGAGGTCAACTTTACCGTAGGGGCATCTACTGAAAGGAGATGCACCTGCTATTGCTATTCAGAGGTAGCAATGGCGGAAACTAGTATTTTGTGCATTATTAAACTTTTTAACACGCTTTGGTGACGTGATTGTGCAGCACTTTGCTGATGGCTATCAAAAGCGTCTGGTTGAGGACCAACTTGCTAAGAGACACTGAACCAAGTATTAGTGGGGATATGTAGATATTTGAGGTTGTATTCACATTTTACATTACACATCCATTTTAGGAAGTTATTAAAGATGTATACTGTACAATCATTCCGCCCTGGAAAAAACAGTTAAGGATCAAAAAGCCCAAATTACCAAGACCTTCATGGTGATGAATGTCCACTGATGATGAAGATGATGAGTGTGCATAAATTTGTGACCACAGCTTTACGCTTCCGTCTGTAAAACTGCCTCTTGAAACTGGTTATTTTGGACTTGTGGTTGTCAGTGTTTTGTAAAGTTTATGAGAATAGCTGCAAGTATGAGCAAATTTAGTACATTGGTATTATTAGAAATGAGTCAATTAAACAATTGATTTCTTATGTGATTGTAGGAGTTGCTGAATGATGACGGACATGTCGCTTCTTAACTCTGAGCTGGACTTACAGCAACAGGAAGAATTGTATCAGCAACTACTGTTACAGGTAAGTTTGCTTTTATGTTAACTGTGATCACATGGTAACGCATTTATTTGGCAAGTGGCCGGCAGTTCGATCCCAGCTGGAGACAGAAATCCCCACAGGGTGTTAAATAGTAAAACACAATAAAGGAAAAAAGGTGAATCGTTTTGAGGTAAAGCTGGCCCTCTGACTTAGTCGTGCTACATGAGAAAAAAAAATCTGACAAAATCTTACATTTGGTTATAGAGGAAAATTTGTTTCATATGTGTGGGTGAAATGCAATGGAAGCATTTGCAGTAACTGCTAGTCAGCCCTGAAAGACTCATTTTAAATTTTTTTCCGTCAGCCTCTCGTCAAAGGTGAGTTACAGACTGAGATGTGTTGTCTTGCTTCATCACCCAAACTCTGTTGTTTACAAACAGATGTTCTGTTATTTTCTTGAAATATGCTGCTATCATTCACAGCTCTTTGTTTCATCAGTGATAGTGAGCTGAGAATGCAGCTGCACCATTATCAGCTCACTATTATGACTCGTATACGAGATAAATATGGAATGTGTTTTCGTTTTTTCATTGTCAACACAAAAACAGTTCAGCATTGGTCTCATTTGTCCCTAAAACTCTGTTTTCATAGTAGGACTGGCTGACTATGTCAAAAATCCTAATCACAATTGTGTTTTCACTACTGAGATTAAAGTTATATTTATTAAACTTAAAGCACTCATGTTAAACGGTGGGTTTCTTGAACAGTAAATATAGGGTACTGTACAGAAGTCTTGAGCAACCCCGTGTTTCTTAATATTTTGATAGAAAAATAGGAAACTGTATAAACATTGAAAGATTCCTGCCTTCATCAGTTCTTACATGCTGCATACAGCTCTCTCCTCCCTGGATGTCTTCTCTCTCTTTTTCATTGTTTCCTGTGATTTAGACTTCAGTGGGTCAAGTCTATAATATAACCTAGATAAATGAGCCAATGGCGTCCCAGGTATTTATGCCAATAAAGACCAATAAAATGCTGATAGTTCTCTCCCTCCTTGGTGCTCACTTTTGGTTGTGGTATGTCTTTTCCATATATTTCCAGATTTTGTTCATCCTTCATATTCATTCTGATAGTTTCATCTTCTGTGAATTCAGTCTTGAATCAACTTGAATCTTTATTGAAGCTCAGTATTTGAAACAGAGTTCAAGCTCACTGCTGTAATAAATCATAATTAAAAATAAATGCCCCACAATTATGGTTTTGCAGTCCTGTGGTCTCAGCCTGCTTATCAAATCAAAACATCTCATTTTTTTCCTTCATTTATGTCAAACTATGCTGTATGAAACATTTCTAGCGGTTATTTTCATGGTTGCTAGGCAACCTGAGCAGCACGACAGAGGCTAGATCGTCCCATTTCACAAGCCTCGCACTTCCGCCCTCCTCGCTCTTCGGAGTACCCGGCCCATTTAGACCACGAAGGCCGGGTCCTATGAAGTGTGCAGCCCCTGAATTGGGACACAGCTTGTAACATACCTCTCGCTCACTTACAATAACTTAAATGCACATGCACCAATCGCATTATATGCACAAGTCACTTTGCAGGCCCACATGGGGTTTTGAGACAGATATCACCCTTCGGCCTTCCGCAGATCCAGAAAATGTAAGGTGCATTCAGTCTCAGTGGGAAAACTGGGACATCTGGGTTTCCTCTGTATCGCCCCCCCCCCCAAAAAAAAAATAAAGCAGGTGTTGCTTTTTCTAAATAAACAGAACAGCTCGTCACTGCTCTAGTAGAAAGCACAGACATTGTTGGCATATATGCATTCCAGATGATGACCACACATCATGTAGAACCATCTGCAGCTAAAATCAAAATTCATGTAAACTTTAAGCTAGACATGCGAACAGAAGCCTACACATAAACAGAGGTGGCCTGTGACTTTTAAAGTGTACTCAGAAAACTTGCATTGTTTATATTGTCCTCTGTTCGATCTTAGGAAAATAAATTTGTACAGAAAGTGTTATTGAAAAATCTCCATGCACAAAAACTGTGAGAATCACAGATGACATTTGATGTTACAGCTTTTTTTCCTTTGCTGTGAGTTTGCCAAACAATAAATAATATGTGTAATATTTGTTTAGACCCTTGGGCAGATCAACAGTGAAAGTCCAGACTCCAAAGTAATCCGACCAGAGCCTGGTAAGCTATGTCACAGATAGATAGTGTACATATATATATATATGTATATATGTAGTCTTTGCATTTGGAACAATACTCTGTTTGCTCATTAATACAAAAATTTCTTTTTGTGTGTTTTTCCCTTCCCTTTTCCTGTCCCACTGTGTCAGGCATGTGTGTGAAGACTTTCTCAGAGCCAGACAAGGAGAAGGTATTTATAAACGTCTGTCAGTCGAACTCAGTCCCGCCTCCTCCAGAACTCTCCAGAGAGAAGCTTGTGGAGCTGCTCCAATCAGACGATCCTAGCGGCTTTCGAGTTCCCATGAGTCTAGGCGAGCCACACACAGAAATAGACAATAGTACGTAACCGTCAAACATGTGATTCTTATCAAGCAGAGTTTGAAAAGGTTTACAGCCGGTTTATTTGCCACCCAGTGTGTTAAAGACAAAACACCAGCTTGCTGCTTCTTATCTAAACATATTTGGGTGGTTTGGAGCTGTGCTCTGAGCTCTGCATGCCTTCCTTTGCTGTGTCCATGAACTTCTATGTAGTCTTCCTCTTTGCCCAGTATATCCAATAGCCCTCCTCTGCACATGTCCAAACCATCTCGTCTTGCCTCAAACTGCTTAACCTGAGCTGTTGGTCACTTCTATGTTCCAGCACGGATGGGCACATTTGCAGGATCATAAGTTACATTGTAGTCCTGGATTTATTAAAATTATCTTTATTTGGGGAGTTCCTGACTGAGGCTTCCTTAGTAGTTTATTTATTCATCGTCTTTCCTGATTCAATTTGCCGACAGGATGGAAGCGTTTCAGCTTCCGTGTTGTGGTGAAAATATTTTTAATGTTTCTTTGTCTGTTTCAGGCTCTCAGGGTTGCACAGCTTATGATGTTGTCATTAACCAGGACTTCTTCCAGAAGTGTCAGGTGTGCTCATGTACATGTGGTTGTTTTCCTTTTGCAATCAAAAAGGAAATTATTTTATTTTATATTCCTTTGAATCCTCCTCATTGCACTGACCTTCATTAACTTTCTTAATTTGTAAACTCTGCATAAAAAGTGTTGTATGATTTTGTCTTGCAGAAGGATCCCTTATTCCAGCAGTTTGTTATCCTCGTGTCTGTAGAGGGTTTAGAAAACAAATACAATCTGGAGCTGAGTAGAGGTCAGTGTGTTTGTGTGTGTCTGTGTTAATAATTCTTGTTCTGGAAGTACGCGGCACTTGTCGTTAGGGGTGGGTTTGATGATCAATTTTCCGATTAAAATCGATTCTGGCTTGAATAACGTGATATCGATTCATTAAAATCCTGAATCAATTTTTAAATATAAATTTATTTTGCCCGACATGCCAGAATCTCAGGTTAAACCTCACAAAATTTCCACAACCACCAAACAGGTAAAACAGCAAACCAGGGCATGTAAACGGATTTTGCACAAAGACGTAAACACAAAGCGCGGACCGCCGACGCCTCAGAATCAGTGAGATGTCGCCTTTCTCACCCGACGACACGAACACGGACACAGTCGGGGCTGAAAGCCGACAGCTCACTGATGTTGATGTTTCAGCGGGTCTGTGCTGTGTGTTTACATCCTTTTTGCATTCGATTTTGAAGCTGCAGGTTTCATCTCTCTCCAAACAATATTAACTGAACCAGCAGCAAAATAAGATCCAAACTAAACTTCACATTTCGCTTCACATAAACATCATCATGAATTCCCTCTTACTTTTGCTGTTTTGCTTCCACCACGGTAAAAATCCCACTTCATGCACAGCTCGCTCTCTCTCTCTCTCCCTCTCTCTCTCATGAATATTTTCCCATCTAAAAATCTGTTTTCTGCATTATTCGCTTGCTTATTACGTGTGAGGACCAAAATAACATGATCAAGTGACGGTTTAGTAGGGGAGGAGTGAGCGGATTATAACATAGGTGATATGCTTGTAATGCTTTAGATCTGCAGAGGGTTTAGCCTCGTGCACATCCATGAATAAAATTATATTTTAAATATTTTGACCAACTGAGTCGTGTCTTCTCTGTCCAGTAAAAGAATAAAAAGAACAGGATTTCAATACCACCAGTCTACCGTTGTTTACAGCGCTGTCGGCCACTGTTTTGTTTTTGGTTTTTTTGTACTTCCGACAAGAAAGCCTCATTTCTGCTGTTCAATAGGCCTGCTGAACAAATTTAAACTTTTTAAAATTATGCAAAGTTGCAAAATGCTTAGCTGTGTCTCTAATAAAACCTCTGTAACTTTGCTCTGCTTCACTTCAGCAGCATCAGGTAATGTTCACCTGCTGATTCATAGTTTTCTTCTGTTTTTGATCTACTGCAGAATATTTTTAAGGTTATCTGCTATAAAAACCCAGGCTAGGAAAATCTCCTTCATGTTTTTCTCTGTTTTATCCTCAGTTACTTTGACACAAAGGCATCTGCTGTGATGCTTACACCTTTGGTAAAGTCTCACAAGTGTCAGCTTTCTTTTTATAGATATAAAAATATGGATATGTACTGATAAATGATCAGAATTATAATATTTCTGACTGTCTGAGGCAAAATTTCCCCGATTGGAATCGAATCGTGGATCGAATCGAATCAGGACCTTGTGAATCAGAATCGAATCGATTCTAGAAATCAGTGACGATACCCAGCCCTACTTGTGTGTGTTTTTGCAGAGTGGAAGGTCCTGAAAAACAGAAAGTTTTTGGGTTCTGTCAGTGAGCAGAATATCCGCACAAAGAACAGGCTGGTCATTGAAGAGCTGCAGCCTCCGTATGTACCCCCTCTGTGCTTAACAGAAAACACACTGACACACATTTGTATGTTTTATTGCACTTGGCTTACTCAATAAAGATGCACGCCAATTTGCATCACTGCTGTAGTTTATTATTTGCAGGAATTGCGGTTTCAGATTTCAGCACTCACAGGAATCTCTCTTTATAATTTGTAACACATGCTGAAATTCCTTCTTTCATCCCGCAGGGAGAAGTCATCTGCAACCACTAAGGCTACGTCCACACGTACCCGGGTATTTTTGAAAACGCAGATTTTTCTATGCGTTTGCACCTTTCGTCCACACGTAAACGGCGTTTTCAGTCACTGAAAATGGAGATTTCTAAAAACGCCTGCCAGGGTGGATATTTTCGAAAACTCCGTTTTTGCATTTATGTGTGGACGAGGAAAACGGAGAAAACGCAGCGTCAAAGGTGTGCGCCTTTTTTGACGTCACATTGTGCGCCACGTTATTGTTTCGGTGAAATGAATTTCTACAATACTGTTACTGTTAATTGTACTCTCTGCAGTGTTTAAATGCTTAAATATACACACACAGTTACTGTC